>NW_024342470.1:4826880-5292911 GCF_902729225.1 Pteropus medius
TGTCCACCACCTACCTAAGGTATATGCACGTATTCAAAGGGGAGGTGGCTTTCCCGCCTGCTGGCTTACTACCTTCTCTCCCTTTCCAGTGTCCCTATTTCTTCAGAGAGAGAAAACTCACCATTTCTCACAGCTCGTTTATGTGCCACATCGCACGCTTTGACAGAAAGACCCTGTGAGTCAGCCTGTGGTGTGGCATGTGAACTGGTTCCTCCTAAATGAGATACTCCAGAGAATGACATTCACATATTTAAGTGTGTCAACTTTGGTCTGAAAAACGATGCTGGTATGCTGCCCCAGTGCATTCACAAAAGTGCACTGGTCATTTCAGGGCCCAAACTTCTCACCTGCACTGGCTGTGATTCGCCTCTAGTAGACAATGATTAACTAACTACCTGACTTCCGGTTTTCTCAGATACAAACTACAAATGCAAACTCATCTTTTTGCAAAACTATTCTTCCCAACACATTCTAGTTTACAGACTTTACAGCTAGATTCCCTGGTGCACCTGTCTATCTTCCTGGGAAACCTCTAGAACTGGCTGTGACATAGACGTGCAGAGATGTGAGACACGTGGTGCGTCGGCCGCCATTCTCCCCTTCAGCAAGCTTGACAGACGTCGCTATTGTCTTTTCCTCCTGACATGGATGAGGCCTTAGTTTTCTCCATACTAGATCCAGGTGATCATTATTTTTTGGAGCTTTCAAAAAATGGCAAAGCCTATTGCCCAGCACAAGTGGTGAAAGGAAATGTCTTTGACACACTTAGGTTTGAATCTCAACCTTACAACTCACCTAACTTCAGTTTCTTTATTTTTAGACTACCTCTTTACCATCAGGTGGCTATGAGAATATCTGTAAAGTATCTGGTACCTCGTCTAGTACAGTAAATGTGGATTCCTCTCTTTTCTCTTCATTAGGGGACATTTCCTTGAAGATTCAATGAGCATTTTCTTAGGGGTAGATAACAGACTCCCAAGGAAAGACAAGATCAATGTTTGGGTGAGGGAGATGGTATGTATAGGTAAAAATGATAGAATTTTCAGAGTTTATAAGGGAAGACCCTACAGACCCCAAAAACTCTAGGTGTAGAGGTAGCCCAGAAGCTAAGAAGACAGGGCAGTGAGGCTGTGTTTTCAAAAGATAAAAAATGGTAATAAGGAATAATTATCAAGACATGTAAATATATGACAAGTTTAGGAGAAAATGGCAAAGCAGCATCCTGAGTTGCTGATAAATTAGCTATAAATTAGATTAAATTCTTAAATGAAGTTCTAACACCTTTCTCCAATTATTTGAACCTTTCTTCTTTCTAATGAATCATCAGAGACCATAATACACAAACTGGCCATAAAGCAGTGAGATGGACTGCCAAAAGTCAAACATGAGGAAAATCAGTGTCAGTGCTTCAGAGCACATCCAATTCGTGCTTAGTAATAAGAATTAACATTTTATTCATGGTTGCTAAACTCATCATAAACACTCTCTAAATGACTAAGATAGTAGAAAGGGAATAAAAAATAAAGCCCGGGACTAAAAAGGCGATGCCTCTTAACTAAACACGTAGCATCGATGGGAGGTAAGCTTCTTCATCTGTAAAATGAAGGGGCCATTCGACATGGATCAATGCGGTATCATTTAAAACGTTTTTGGTTCTAAGTAATGGAAAAGCTGGCTCATATTGGCTTAAATTATAAAGGAAATTTATAGGATCACGTAATCGAAAAGCCCAAAACGATTTGAAAAGCTTCAGGTCTAGCTCAAACAACTTAACCAGGAACTAATTTCCCGCTCACCATTTCTTGGCCCCGCTTCCTCCGTGTTGCTTCATCTTAGGCAGACCACGGCAGACCTTTTGGTTGTAAAATGGCTTCCAGCTGTTCCCTGGGGCTACATGCCCTCATTTACGGATGACACAAAGCGAAAGTCTTTGTGCCAATGTTATCCGTAGAAATCTGGAGATTCACTCTAACCACACCCCTTCTGGTCACATACCCGTCTCTGAACCAACCACTGAGACAGGGGACGGAACGTGATGATTGGCCAGGCCTAGATCATGCGGTGTTGGGTCCACTCCCACTGCAAGGGGTGGATTAGCCTCCCCATAATTGCCACTGATTCTCATATGGAATTGGAATAGTGGGAAGTGGGAAGGAGACAAAGAAAGGTTCAGAGTCAAGTGACACGTTTTTGTGGTCAGTGGATTTCAGACTTTTGGGAGTGAAAGGAAAACAATATATAAGATATAAGCAAATGGAGCTTCCCAAGCTGATATAGGAATGGGGGCTTAGAGCCCTGTGTATTTTCGCTCCTAAGAGACCGGTTTAGAAACCTAGTGCTTCAGGAAACAGGGATATAAATAATGTCTTTGAGGTCCATCCAGCTCTATTCTTCGCTATTGCTTAATAAGCAAATATCTACTAGGACAACATGTGTTCATGTCAACTGTCTCCAGGCACTTCAGCAGGCCTCATGCTCTTTAGTCTGTGCACAGCTTTGTGAACTAGGTAGAACATTAATTTTATTAAGAATATGCTTTATAATTATAGGCTTTGCAACATAAAGACTTATCAATACTCAGCTATCATTTTTCAAGCTTACCAAAGCCCTGCAACTATTTACCTAAGTTTCTGATAAAGACCAGAGCACTAAAGCCATAGGTCCGCAGAAGGTGCTAACAAAGCCAATACATGAAGCTAGGGAGAAAAAGTATGAAAGCAGAAGGAAGACCAAGGCTTCTTTCAACTGAACAGGGATCAGAAATTTGGTTTCCTCAAAGACCCGGGAAATTAACAAAATATCATATTTACTATGAAAGTCATGTGGAAAGCATTTACACTTCTTTGAAAAAGTTGAAGTTTCCTTTAATAAGGCCTTTGGCATAAAATCTGAAATACTTTTTAAAAAATTAGGATTTTAAATGGTGGTAAAATGTACCTAACATAAAATTTACCATTTTAACTACTTGTAAGTGTACAGTTCAGAGGCATTAAGTACATTTACACTGTCGTGTGACCATCACCACTGTCCGTCTCCAGAACCCTTTTTATCTTGCAAAACTGAAACTAGGCACCTATAAATAATAACTCCTTGTCCCCGCTTTCCCCCCAGTCCCTGGCAACCGCCATTCTACTTTCTGTCTCTATGAATTTGACTACTCTAGGGACTTCGTATAAGTGGAATATAAAGTACTTGTCTTCTTTATGACTGATTTATTTCACCTTGCATAATATCCTTAAGATTCATCATATGCAGAATTTCCTTCCTTTTTTTAAGACTGAATTGTATGTGTATACCATATTTTATTTAACTGTTTATCTATTGATGGACATTTGGGATGCTTCCACTTTTTGGCTATTGTGAATAATGCTGCCAGGAATATGGGTGTACAAATATTTTTCTGAGATCTTGCTTTTGATTATTTTGGATATATACTTATTGAGAAATGGAATTGTTGGGTCATATGGATGAAATACTTTTTATGGCACAGTTTTGTTTTGTAAAATTCTTCAATGTATATTCTAAAGTAGCAAATACTCACAGACTGACAATTTAGTGATTTCGTCTCATAGTGTAACAATAGGTGTAAAAGAGAGAGAAGCCGGACAAAACTTTTGGAAGATCAAGTGGCTTCTTTTCTATTCGGGGAGATTTAAGCTAGTGAGGGTTCAATTGTGTTCTAGGTTAGCATTTGTGTAGGACTCCCAATCACAAAATCAAGGGTAAGAGATCCATAGTTTAACCCAGGTTTAACTCGGAGCCTGGGCCCAAGGAAACAACGCTGTGCTTCAGGAGTAAAACAAAGAGAAACTTCAGCAAGCGGGTAGAGGTGGCTGCGTTACCGAGATGTGACCTATTTTTGCTTATCTAGCCCACAGCCTTCCTTTTCCACCTGGACAGGATGCAATGGCAATGAAAATGTGTCTCCATTTCTTCCTCAGTGGGGAAAAGAACATCTTGTGAAGATGGTTTCATTATTTGTATGAAAGGTTCCATTTAATCATATTTAACTTCTTCTAAGCAATATTTCTTACAGGCAGTTGACAAGTTCTTTGCAGTTACACCAGCTACTAAAACAACCATGCTTTCAAACCAAGAAATGTGGTATTGAAACTTCTCCCAACTCAATCGACTTCAACTGAAAAGAGAAAGCTAGCATTTTGCTCACATAAAATAGGAGTAACTCAAGTACAGGCCTCATATTGTGTCCCGTTGGTGAGCAGCTGACACACAATAATTTGGTGCTGGGGCAGTTGGAGAGAAAGAGTTTGTATTTCCCTACAATGAAGAAAGGCCACACTTTGGGCCAGGGCTATTCTACCCTGAAAAAGCTGGGGGAATGTTTCAGATGTGGCAGTGAAGACACTGTCTCGTTCACACACTCATTAATAGTATCACCTTTCATTAATTGGATAACAACAGATAATGAAAATTAATCAAACAAAACCCCTTTTGACATAATCTTCATTGGTGAAGTCATAGACTCTTGAATAGAGGATACTTTTTATTTGAGAGACTTCTCTCTGACTCTAAGTGCTATACATTCCCAGGATGATTTGTGAATCAGGAACTAGGTTTGTTTTGTTGGAACAAAGACTAAGAATGCTTAATATCTTCCAGAATGTCTTTCAGATGACTGAAGTCACTGCTACCTTAGACTCTCTTATTTAAACATTTCTATGCTATCACCTTGTAACCTAGGCTTTCACCAAAGAAACGAGATTTCAGAGGATAAAGAATGAACAGCTCCTCTCTCCTCTGCCCTGTCTCTTCCCTCTCCCTCTTCCCAGGGCATCTCTTTCTCACCTGTCATATGTTTCCCACCACTCTATTGTGTATACATGTTATTTATATATCTCTACCATCTATAGAGCCAAGATGGCTAATGAGCAGTTTCGCTAAGCGCATTCTTATGTCTCGTTCTTTTTTCCCCCTAGTGCAGTTGAGGTCAACCTTTAGTGTGCATAAGATTCCCCAAGGGAGATTGCTTGAAATGCAAACTTCTGGGCCTAACTCCAGGGACTCTGCCTCACTAGGTTAGAGTGGGGCCCAGGAATTTGCATTTTAATAACACCACAGGCAATTTTGAGCAGGCGGCCCACTGACCTCACTGTAAGAAGCCATGTCCCCGTGCTCGCTTCGGCAGCACATATGCTAAAATTGGAACAATACAGAGAAGATTAGTATGGCCCCTACTTAAGGATGACACACAAATTCGTGAAGCATTCCATATTTTTTAATCAAAAACAGATGCACAAATATAGTGGACAATTTGGTGATGGACAGAGGGGAGGGGGTTTGGGAGGCTGGGAGAATGGGGTGAAGGGTTAAAGAAGTACAAATTAGTAATTGATAGTTGGTCACAGGAATGGGGACAGCAGAGGGAATGCAGTTAGCATTAATGTGATGGCTAGGTGATGGGCCAGGAGAGGAAAGGAGCAATTGAGATCATTTTATGAACTATATAGATGTCTAACCAATGTACTGTATACTTGAAACTAATTTAAATAAATAAATTTTTTAAAAAAAGAAGAAGAGGCCATGTCCCTGAGGAAGACAGTTCAGCATCTCTACCCCAGCTGGGAGCTCCAACTGCTCAAGAATGGGTTCTCTCAGATGAGTGTGGCAGTTCCCAGATTTCCTCAAAAGCATCTGAGAGCAACCAAACATTTCCATAAACACAATTTGCCAGATTATTTTCTGTGGTTAATCATTATGAGGAACTGATTCAGACAGTAAGGTCCAGTCACACTTCTGCGCAGCTCAATATAATTAAGGGCGGAAGTTTCTGTTTTGGGTGTTCCACAGCTGCCATCAACCGTGACTGACAGATTGGACAGGTAGAAATTCCAAACAAAATACCAGCTCCCACACAGCTTTGTGAGCTGGGAAACTGGCCAATCCCTTCCTCTTGGCCTCTGTTTTCTCATGGGCAAAGGAATTATGTGTTAGCTCTCATAGGTGTTAGGAAGATAAATGAATAAAAAAAAACCGCAGTGTTGAATGACATGCTACCCTTGAGATCCAATATGAGGACATTTAGCAAAGATCTCTGTTGCCACTGTGAAAACTATGTTTTCTTAAAAGGTTGCCTGCAAGAGATGAGAAAAGATCCAGGGTGAAGCACATTCTTTAAACCAGGTACTCAACTAAACTCCTCAGTCAGTAGCACTTAATCTCCACAACCCTTTGAGATAAAGTGGTGGGTAATGTATGTTTCTTCAGATGACAAGAAGCAGAGATGCTACTTATCCTGGGGTGGCGTCCCAGAAGGAAGACAGTCAGGTGAAGAAAAGGTCTAAAGGAGAACCATAACTTAGCAATCCCGACCCACACCCTTTCACTTTTTAAAATCATCCACTGTAATTGCATAATTAAGTAATATGTGACTAAATTCTTCTTGTAAAATCATTGCAGATGAAGCTAACTTCCTCTTTGATCCTCTCCCTCTGAAATGTCTTAATTCTTCCAGGAGGCGTTCATTGCCTTCAGTCTGGTAAATATCTTTCCACACCCTGCTCTATGCAGGCACACATATCTCTGAAAAACACACAGTGTGACTTTATATATATGTGTTTTCTGCATATATTTTTAAATATAAATGAGATTGCATTATATACATTGCTCTGAAACTTGCCTTTTGCACTGAGCAATGCATCTTGGAAGTTTGTTATTACCTATACACATACAACTTATTTACTGCCTTTAACTGCTACTGAGCTTCCAAACTGTGCATACCCCTCAGTTCAGCCATTCCTTTATTGGTGGACACTTCAGTTGTATCCACTTTTTGTTGTTTTTGTTAAAATGAGAATGATTTAGTCCATACCCCTGTACATCCATCCTGAACACATATGTGTTTTTCTAAGGTCCATACTATAAAGCCATATTGCTGGGACATGGGGTAAGCGCATTTTTATTTTTAATACACCTTACCAAACTAGATATATTGATTTACACCAGTAGTGTATGAGAAGATATATAGATGTCTAACCAATGATATTATTATATGTTTTTTAAATGTTGTCAATCTGCTGGCAGAAAAGGGGTAGGTATCTTATTTCACTTAAATGTACATTTTTCTGATTTCTACTCCAATCGGACATTATTTTTTGTTTCTTGGTCATGTGTTTCCTCTTTTGTGGTCTACCAGTAACCTACTCTTTATCCATTTTACACAGCGTTGCATGATATTTTTTTAAACTAAATTTTGGGAGATCTTTATACATTCTGAATCCTAACTTTTTGGTATTTTTGTTGCAAATATTTTCTCCTGGGTTATTATTTGACTTTTTAACATTATATGCAATATACTTATATGTTTTTTCCATCAGAAGTTTCAAATTTTGATGTGGTCATATTTATAAATCCTTTAAGAATTTTTCATTTTTATGTCCTGTTTATGAATTCCTCCCCCAGGTTATAAATATATTTTTGTATATTTTCTCTTATTATGAAAGCCATATACTTTTCTGGCTCAGAGTACAGCCTGAATCTATGTGCCCTTCATCAGGTATAATGGTGGTAGGTGAGCAAGGATACTGAAGTCCTGTCTTGGAGGCAACCATTTAGAATTTGACTTTCAATTGGATCCAAATGCAGCGTAGGACTCAGGAATAAACTTCTTAGGGTGCCTAAGAGGAGTAGGTTAGATTGTAGCAAGAAACTTTTCTGAGGGACATAATAAAACAAAAAGAGGCATTCGAACTATAAAACCGGAAAAGGTTGCAATGGCTTTCTCAGGAGATGGCCATAACCCAGATGCACATATACGTGTTTAGGATATTTACAGTAACTCCACACCTGGAAAGGCTCAATCTGCTCAAGTTTCTGGTCCTTTCCATAGGCAGCACTGTCTAATGGAAATACAATGTGAGCTACATAGATATTTTTAAATTTCTGGTGAACACATTAAAATATAAGTAAAATGAAACAGGCAAAATAGTTTCAGTGATTTAATCTAATAGTTCCAAAATAGTATCATTTCAACATGTAGTTGATATAGCATATTAATGAGATATTAAGATTTTTTTTTTTTTACTGAATTTTTGACATCTCGTGTGTATTGTATATTCATGGCATATCTAATTCAGATAACCACATTTCAAGTGCTCAAAGGACACATATGTCTAGTGGCTACTGTGTTGGATAGTGCAATCCTGAGAATTAAGACTGCAAATGTCCATGATGTGCTGGAAGGCATCTATTAGGTTTGTATTAAAGTGTTTAAGTGACTGCAGTCTGAATTTTTAAGTCCGGTCTTCATCCTCCCCTGGAATCCATTGTTCTTCTTAACAAAAATGTATCATAAATTCAATTGATCATACCTACTGATGTTGATTAATTTTTGTAAAGTACAGTTTTATTTGGATTATTTCCTGGAGAGGATGTTGTGAATGAAGACTTTTAGGAAGAGGTGACAGTTAAGCTGAAATTATAGGGTAGGTAGGAATTAGCCAGGGGTGGGGGTCAGAAAGAACAGTGTGAATGGGGACAGGGGGCTGGAATGTACAGGTTGAGAGTAAAACAGACATCAGATCCTGAGGGAGTTAGACACTGCAGAAGAGTTTGGACTTGATTCTGAAGATAACGAGGAACCATGAAACATTTGTCAGCAGGGAGTGTGCGAGAGAGGAAGGACCGGGAATAAGGAAAGTAGTGTGGAGGAAAGTGCAGAATCCAGGTGAAAATAATAAGTGTCTAAGCTAAGGCAATTCATTCATTCATTGATTCATTCGTTATTTCCACAAACACTTACTGAGTGCCTACTGTGTGCTAGTCAATGTCTTAAGCACTAGAGGTGAAACAGGAAACAAAACACAAAATTCTCTGCCCTCATAGTTCTTCAATATACTGTGGGGAAAGGAGGTAAATGGTGAGTGATGTAGGGTGATCCTCAGATTTTTGATCTCACATGGTGAATGCTAAGGCCATTCTCTGAGATAGAGATTCAGGAGGCAGAAGAGGTTTGAGAAGAAAGATGTTGGATTCTACTTATCTTTTTGACAAATGTTTAAGGTGTTTTGGGGATACCTAAGTGGAGGTATGCATCAAACAAGATCTGGAAGAGAAGCATAGATTTGGGAGCCATGGAATATCAATAGTATTAAATCCCTGGTAGTGAATGGGATAATCCTGGGAGGCTATGTAGAAGCAAGTCACAAACTCACATGTTTACAGTGGTCAGGCGGTGTTGTGAATTTATGTGAATTGGGTCATATATAAGACACAGAGGGTGTTGGGTTCATGGCTACTTGGAAAAGGTGTGCTCTGTCAAAGACAGCCTGAATTGGCCTTTGGGCCACCTCTTTGCAACCGATAGACTTTTGGAACTTCTCTCTCTGCCTCATCTCCTATTTCTTATAAAGTTTCTATGGAAATCCCCTTACCATTACAAGTGGCCATATGACTGGGTTCTAGCCAGCGGGACGTGAGACGTGGTATGCTCCATTTCCCAGCCAAGGCTTTTAAGAAGAGGATGTGTCCCTTCCTCCTCTTTTTTGCCTCTGACTGGATGTAGATGATGACGTCTAAGAGATTCTGGAGCCACATGATGGAGGGAACCATGGTTTCTGTATTATCATCTGGAATAAAGCCATCTACCAAACAGGATACCTGCTTTTGACTATTATGTGAGTAAAAATAAACCTTTGTTATATTTGAGCCATTATATATGTTTGGCTCTGTTTGTTATTATAACCTAGCCTAATCTAACAAATACATTTCTAATCAAACACATACCAAACTAGTCCTGACTGCGAGCTCTGTAAGGGCAGGGACCAAGTCTGTCTAGTTCACTGCTATATCCTCAATGCCTAGCCCAGGTCACAGCATGGAGTAGGCACTCAATAAAATTCATGGATAAAGCTAGCTATGTTTTATTGAGCATTTGTTATATGCCAGACACTGTGCTAAATCTTTTATGTGTAGTACATCATTTCATTTCATATTCATAGCAACGCTATAAGGAAAATTCTATTATTCTCTCTTTTTTCCCAGATGACAAAATTAAAGCTTAGAAAGCTTAGTTGGTATTCAAATATAGGCAAGGCGAACCCAGAACTTGCACTCTAAAACACTGGTACATGACCATGTGCATACTCACCTTAACGTTTTAATGTGTGTAATTTCTCCTACCTAGTATGTCCTGAACTCCTTCGCTCCCCGTATTAAAGCCCCGCTTCTTCAGCCTTCTCAGAACCCCTTGATCACTCTACCCTTTAATTACCCCAGCATGAATTTCATATATATCATTCCACATATCTGTCTGCCACTAGAAAAAAAATTACAATAACCTTGAGCGAAGTACAATATCTTAGAGGAAGATCAAAGGCCTACTAGATACTAGACACTCTCTAGGCACTGGGTACCAAAATATGAATAAGATAGTCAATTCGCTCTCTAGAAAAGCTAAGTCTTGTAGAATAAACAGACATTTAAAAATGCATCACAACGTAATGAAACTTCTGCATTAAGAGAGGCAGAAGAAGAGCAAGAAACCAGTTCTTGGAGAAGGGAAGAAAGGATTCCCCAGAGCATGTAATCTTTGAGCTGAGCTTCTGAAAGATGACTAGTTTTCTGGTTGTTTAAGAGGGAAATTAGTGGGAAAAGCGTGTACAAAGTATGATGCATCAAGTTGTAGGTGCCGTTCTGGATGAGTGATGTGTTGATTTGCTATCATGTAGGATTCATTCATTCATCCATTTATTTATTCAACAGACACTAAGTAAACCTAGAATAGGCATGGCATTGTGCTAAATGTAAAGGGTTCAAAAGTGAGCAAAACAGATATGATCCCTACCTTCATGGAACTTAAAATCCAATAGGGATGGATGACAGCTGATGACAAAGCTCTAACAATTATGTGTGTGTGTGAGGGGAAGGAGAAAGGGATATCCAAGCATAGGAGGGAGGAGCTGGGGAAGTGGGCTGGGACAGATTATGAGAGTCCCCACACACACCATGCTAGGGAGGTACAAAGACCCCTTTAATCCAGTCTGACCTCAGAATCCACATTCTATGGCTTTTCATTGCCCTTAGTATAGATCCGAATATCGACACACAGAATTAAAAGTCTTTTCTGACCCAGCTGCTGCTTCCTTACTCATCCAACCTCATTCTTAGATACTCCTCTCACTTAAACTCCTTGCAGCTCCAGTAACTGCCATGCTCTTGTCGTTCTTAGACTTTGCACCTGTGGTTCCTTCTGCCTGGAACACTGCCTGCCTCCTCCCCTCCATCTGTTTTCCCTTTGGCAGATTCAGATGGTGCTTCTGGTCTTGCCTAAGGCTCCACCTCCCCAGGGAGGCCTTCCTTGACTCTCCCAGACTGGGTAGGATGCTACTCCAGCAATCCCCTAGCACCTCAAGCTCTCCCTTATCATATCACAGAAGACTGTGTTGGAAATATTTACTCAACTACTCTCTCCACTAGTCTGTGAGCTCCTCATAGGCCAGGACTGATTTGTTCATCATCAATTCCCCAGCACAGTACCTGGAGCACAGAAGTACTCAATAAATATTTACCAAATGAATGAGTGAACAAATAAAAGTACTTTATTCAGGAGGCAAACAGGAGCCATCCAAGTTCTTGAAGCAAAGGAGTGACGTTATCAGACCTGTACTCATAGAGATAAGCTGAAGGAGAACCTTGCCTACAAGGAACCATCAGTGGCAGCAACTGAAAATGAAAAAAGCTAATTTGCACTGTACTCTTGGTTTTCTTGAGCTGTGAAACTTGCCTCCTATCCCTTCTTGACCACATCTGGTTACTAGAAAATACCAGCAACTATCATGGTAATGACTACACTTCCTTTTATGAAGGTGGGATGTGAAAAAAAAAGCTAATGACTTGGGTCTGGGCCCCCAAGTCTACTAGAATCAGGAGTCCCCCTGTGAAGAAGGCTGTGGAAGGCGGAGGTGATGTAGAGAGCCACAGACATGACTCTTTGGGGGAACTGAGAGCAGCCTCTGAATGTCCCCGTCCATACTAGATCATTTTACAGTATTGTACTACATAACCGATGTATCGGTTAACAATGGACTGCATATACAACAGTAGTCCCATAAGATCATAATGGAGCTGAAAAATTCTTGTCACCTGGTGACATCATAACTGTTACTCCACATTTTTCTGGTGACGCTGATATAAAGAAACCTACTGTGCTGTTAGTTGTATAAAAGAAGAGACATATAATTACATGTAGTACATAATACTTGATAATGATAATAAACAATTGTCATTTGTTTATGCATTTACTATACTATTTATCGTTATTTTAGTGTACTTTCTACTCATAAAAAAGTTTGCTGTGAAACAGTATGCCACATCACACCAGCAGCAGCATCATATACCTCGTGTTTATCGAGTCTCTTGATTGTATCATTTTCTCTTGTACTTGATTTCATCTCGTGTTCTTTATAAATTTAGTGTAGCCTAAGTATACAGCGTTTGTAAAGCCTATAGTAGCGTACAGCGTTGACCCCAAGAAGGACTATACATGCCAAGAAGCACCCCTTGTGCTTAATTGGCATAAAATTCATAATCAGAGTCTATCATCCATTTAGCAGGGGCCTCTCATGCACGCTGCATTTCAGGGGAAAGCTACAGACTGAACTGCCAGCTTTCTGCATTGTGTTTCTGTCACCTGAGCCACCCTTATAAAGGTGTTTCTGGAATCACCTTTCAACCAATGGGCTGAGGCCTGCTCCGTCCAATCAGAACTGCACAGCTATATCCGCATTTGTATCTTTACTGACCAGTCACAGTGGCTGAATAACCACCGATCAGAACACATGATTCTGACCAATCAGGACAGTGCTATTTGGACAATCTAACTGAGCAAATTTGGATTCTCATTTGCATAAAAATGAACCAATCAGGGATCAGGTATTTTCTGCGTAGGCACTTTATATAAGTGGGCTTCCCTTTTGGCTGCAGGAATGCATTTTTGGTTTCCACTGGAGGCTGCCTTTCCCCATTTGCAAACTGTTACCTGAATAAAATTTCTCCTTTTACTGCACTCCAGACTGAGGACTCCTATTGGAATTGGATTTGTGATACTGACCATTTGTTGACAACAGTAATGTTCTAGGCCTTCATGTTTGTTCACCACTCACTCGCTGAATCCAGAGCAACTTCAGTCCTGCATATGAATCCTTCTTATGAATCCAGAGCAACTTCAGTCCTGCATCCTATAGTCATAGTAAGTGCCCTACACGGATGTACCATTTTTAATCTTTTCTATTGTATTTTTACTGTACTTTTTCTGTTTAGATACATAAACACCATTGTGTTACAATTGCCTATAGTATTCAGTACTGCAACATGTTGTATAGGCTTATAGTCTAGGATCAATAAATAGGCTATACCATACAGCCTAGGTGTGTAGTAGGCTACACTGTAATCTAGGTTTGGGTAGTGTACTCTATGAAGTTCCTATAATCACGAAATTGCCCAGGTAGGCATTTCTCAGACATATTCCTGTCTTTCACGTGACTACGAATCCACACTTGCTTACAAAGCACACAGCCCCATCTTGTTCTCCTTAAATATGCAAATATTGTGTTCTGACAAGGAAGACTAGAAGGCCTTGCGTTAAAAGCAGCACTTACAGCTCCCTGCTGGAGGTCACGCAATTAGGTTAGCGTCTCCGTTCGAGACACTGTGTCTTCCTTTTCTTCTTTGCCCTTGGGACACTCCCCAGCCGACTTTGCCTTGAAAGACCAGGAATCTGGCGTGGGGGCGCGGGAAAGTCAATATGCACCGAGCTAGCTCTAGTCTCACGAAGAGAAGCCAGTGGGCCAAGGGAAGACGCAGAGCTAATCTCCGCCTAGGCAGGGCTTCCCCAGTGGAGAGTTCTGCGTGTCCTCCCTTGGACCCTCGCGCAAAACAGTGGCGAGTTTGCGGAAGGGGCTAAAAGTCCCCAGCGTGCCGCCCTGCTGGGGGGGATGGAGGGAGCACACCTGGTGTGGCCAGGGTTGGAGGGGCGGGTCTGAGCGCCGCGCCTCCCGCGGTCTGGCCGCAGCCCTGGGCGCTAGGGGAGGGAATGGGAGGAGCCACGTGGGGAGGAGCAAAACCCCGAGGTCCCGGGAACGTCCGGCAGAGCCAGAGCGGCAGGAGACGGAACCCTGCTCGCTGCACTGAGAGAGCGTGCCGTCCGGGCCGAGCCTAGCCGCAGGCCCTCCAGCCCACGCCGGCGCTTGTCTTCGGTAAGCAGCCCGGGGAAAAAGCCCGTACTGACCAGGGCGCGGGTCCCGCGCTTCTATCCTATCTCAGAGCTGCCAGGCTGCTCGTTGCCCCCACTGCTCCAGCGGGGCTCGGCTAGACTTGCCATCTGCGTCCCGGTTGCGCCATGGATCCATCAGAGAAGATATCGGTGTGGATCTGCCAGGAGGAAAAGCTAGTATCTGGTCTCTCTCGCCGCACTACTTGCTCGGACGTGGTGCGCGTGCTCTTGGAAGACGGCTGCCGGCGACGACGGAGACAGCGGCGGGGCCGGCGGCGGGGGGCGGCCAGCGACTCGCCAGGCTCGGTGGAGCTGCTGGAACCCCTGGACGAGGACGACGAGGACGATGATGAGGCTCTGCCACCAGGCTTGCTGTGCGGGCCACCGCAGTGCTATTGCATTGTGGAGAAGTGGCGAGGCTTTGAGCGCATCCTGCCCAACAAGACGCGCATCTTGCGTCTCTGGGCCGCCTGGGGCGACGAGCAGGAGAATGTGCGCTTCGTGCTGGTGCGCAGCGAGGCGTCGCTGCCCAACACCGGTCCCCGCAGCGCCGAGGCGCGCGTGGTACTAAGTCGCGAGCGCCCCTGCTCGGCCCGGGGATTCCCGGCGCGGCCCAGCCTGGCCATGACCCAGGAGAAGCAGCGGCGAGTTGTGCGCAAGGCCTTCCGCAAGCTGGCCAAGCTCAACCGGCGACGCCAGCAGCAGCCGTCGTCACCTTGTTCGTCCACTTCGTCGTCCACCGCCTCGTCCAGCTCGTCGTCGCCGCGAGCCACAGAGAGCGCGTCTGTGGAGCGCATGGAGACGCTGGTGCATTTGGTGCTCTCCCAGGACCACACCATCCGTCAGCAGGTGCAGCGGCTCCGGGAGCTGGACCGCGAGATTGATCGCTACGAGGCCAAGGTGCACTTGGACCGCATGCGGCGGCACGGAGTCAACTATGTGCAGGACACTTACTTGGTGGGCGCAGGCATTGAGCTCGATGGGCTCAGCCCAGGAGAGGAGCCCGCGGCTGCGGCTGCGGCGGCGGCCGAAGAGAAGCCCCAGGACGGCGAGGCGCAGGCGGCGGCGCTGGAGGAGCTGGCCCTGCGCTGCGACGACCTGCTGCGGCTGCAGGAGCAGCGAGACCAGCAAGAGGAGTTGCTCGAGCGTCTCTCGGCCGAGATTCAGGAGGAGCTGAACCAGAGATGGATGCGGCGGCGCCAGGAGGAGCTCGCTGCACGAGAGGAGCCACCGGAGCCTGATGGCAGCCTCGACGGCGAGCTGCTACTGGAGCAGGAGCGGGTCAGGACGCAGCTCAGCACTAGCCTCTACATCGGGCTCCGTCTCAACACGGACCTGGAGGCCGTCAAATCGGACTTGGATTACAGCCAGGAGCAGAGGAACAGCAAGGAGCGGGAACTGCAGGGCCTTCTCCAGACTTTGCACACGTTGGAGACGACGGCAGCGCCTGATGGGCCCCCCACCTCTGGTGGAACCTCACGGGAATCCCATTCTCAGACCTGCGCTGAGGTGTGGGTGGATCAGGCCCGCGGACTAGCCAAGAGCTGTCCTGGCAACGACGAGGACTCGGACACGGGGCTGAGCTCTATGCACAGCCAGGACTCGGACTCGGTGCCGGTGTGCGAATCCCTTGTGTAGGAGAAGCAGCGCCGGAATGGGAGACGAACGTTTTTCCCTTTCTTGTCGAAAGCCCGGGCCCGGCCAGCTCAGGGACTTGAAACCCAGCTGCGGATGGGCCCGGAGCTTCTGCCCGGCAGCAGCACTCTGGGTGGAGAAGGGCTTGGGCGGCCTGCCTGGCAGTGGCGCTCTTCTGGCTTGGGGTGAGTGTGGAGGAAGGCGCGGGAAGAGGAAGCTGGGTCTTCAATCCAAGCAGTTTTAGAGAAAGAAAGGATGGAGGAGGTGAGAACCCCCTTCCTCATATTGGAAAACAAACACCCCAGGGAAATTGACGTGGTCCGAACCCATTTTCAAAAACAGAAGAAAAAGAGTATTATGGGGATTTCATCACTCTTCCGTATGGGAAGGACTGATGGCAGCTAGAATTTTAGGTTGTGGCATAAAGTGCTTTTAAAAGAAACACTTGGATGAAAAGGAAATTCCTTGAATGTTAATTGTGACTGTGAACGTGTTAAAACTAGCCAAAGAGGACGCACTGGTGTTGGTCTCAGCCTTACTTACATCTTTGATAAAACCCATAGGCTCCCAAATCCTGGCTGTTTACATTTCTGCAGATTCTGGAATCACTCATCTGTTAAGCTGTTTGCCTTTTATTTTCTTTCAAAGGCTGAACTATATAGAAGTCTAACTCCATATTTCCTCCTAGTAAATGCAGTATGTATTCAAATGGGATCCTTTTTCCAAAATAACCTTTTATTATTAGAAAAGCCAAACATAACTCTTTTGAGATATAGATTACTGACAGACATAATCTCTGGTTAAAATTTAATTTGGGGCCTTTGAGATTTGTTCCTGCAGAGGTATGTGTGTTGTCCTTTCATTCATATTGCCACTTCATCCACTCAATCACTTACTTCAGAAAAAATACAAAGGAAGTTCTAGAATTCAAATACAGTACAACTGAATTTGCTGTTTAATGAGCACTCTTGTTGAAACTAAAACTTGAAAGCAAAGCTCTTTGTTAGTGTTCAGCTTTTGAACTGAGCTATCTATATGATTAAAACCAACCATGACCTCAACAGATTTTATCCAAAACCATATCTAACTTCAGTATCTTTGGTCAGGAATTAGTTACTTGTGCAAACCAAAAATTGAGATAGTGTAAATATCAGGATTTACTAGATAAGGCCTGAAAATAGAAAAGATATAATAAAACAAATCTAATAGTACACCTTGGGTGAACAATTTGATTAACAATAGCACATAGCCATAGATAAAAGCATATAAAAGTGAGCTAACAACTTGATTTGAATTGCTCTTGTCTGGCTCACGCCTTTGCATAAGCCAGAAGCAAGTGCAACATCTCTCTCTGGATAGCTGGAGACAGAGCCCTGGTGGGAACTCAGTGTAATGGTTCCAGTTATTTCAATGAAAACTTATCAGTTGTAGCTGGTTGTTGCCTGTGTGGAAGGAGCTTGCTGGCAGTGTTCCCTCCGGAGCTCCGTATTTCTGAGGAATGTAGGATCTAATCTGTCCGGAGGAGGTGTTAACAATGGGGTGTGTGTGTGGTGCCAGCCTGGTGCAGAAGCCTGGTATCAACCTAACTGAGGAGAGGCTGGCTCCAATTTCAACACTGCATGTGAAGATAACTTAAGAGGTCCAGTTTTATAGAGAAATTTCTTTCCTTGGAGAGATTTTTCTGCTTCTTGCTGGTGGGGGCCTGCTCACCTGACATCTTCAAGCCATGTGGGCTGTCTCTTTTTGAGAGTCAGTCCCCCTCCGCCACCACCATGCTATTACAATATACATGGATATTTTCAAATTTTCAAGTAAAATGGGAATTAAAAAGCCAGTTTCTTAATTGATGTTTTCAAGATACATTAGCTGGCATAATTATGGTTTTTTAGTTTCATCTGATGCAGAAGACATCTATGTATTTGGTCTTGAGCGTGATTAAAATGAGGAAGGGACCGAAAGAAACCCACTGTCCTTAGACAATCATTTGATCCCATAAACACAAAGCCCAATAATAGCTCTCTTTTTGAGGTAGAGGTAAAATCCTCATTAGAGTGTGACAAATGCTACTTGTCTGAATGGTTTATGCTGGCAATGGGCTGACCTAGTGGTTTTTAAATTATTGTGTTTTTTTTTCCCCTCCCCAGGGTGGTAGGGGAGGTGATTCTTGGACGTTTATTAACTCAGAAGAGAACACAGAAGTTGGCAGAACAGAGCTGCCTAGCAGATAGGGGCTGTTTTCTTTTTCACCATTATTATTTTAAACTTTGACAGCCTGCTGACGTCAGCAAATATGCCTGAAGCCTGTAAAGCAAATAAGCCACATCACAGAGAGAAGGCCTGTGGGATTTTTCTGGTGCTCTTTCCAGAACCTTTCTGTGCTGGCCACCTGTAGATGCCTCTCCAGTCAACACTTCAGGCACCCAGCAGGCTTTTTTTTTTTTTTTTAAATAACAAAAGGCAGCCCGGTCTGCCCATTTTTTTTCTTTCGTTCAGATCAATTATATCCTCCCAAAATATTCTATGTAGGTAGGAGAAAGGAGAGCAGGTGAGGAGAAAAGAAAGGAGTTAATAGTTCCATTTACTAAGAGTTTTTCCAAGCCTGAGAAAGGTGAATTATGGATATAAAAAGCACCAAAACAATGCCTATGCCTAGAAAGTGGCTAATAAATGCTAGACTTTTAAAACATTTTATTCACTTTTTTAACGATCATTATGGCACTAAATGAAAATGAATGCATAGCAGTGAATGCACCAGCACCACAATTTCAGTGCCCTTGGGAAAAGTAACTCCTCTCCTGGTCTCCAAGCCTAACAAATCCCGGGGAGGAGAGAGCAAAGCAGAGCAGGCTCCTCACCAACCAGCCCCATCCTTTTTTTGGAATTAATATAATTTATTGTGTCTCTGGTCTTAATTATCCAATTCTGGGCCATCTAACCAAACCAAAAAAGATTCCATTTGGCATTTCCGTTTACTTCCTTATAAAACAAGATGATGATGATGATGATGATGATGATGATGATGATGATGATGATGATTTGCTAATTAGAAAAGTTATACATTATAGTCCTTACTATAGACCTGAAAACAACAGAAGTAAAAAGAAATAAAAATTACTCGAAATGTCATCAAAAACTTATCACTACCAAAATTTGGTACATTTTCTTCCAGACCTTTTGAATTATGAATATTTCATATTTTGCTTATTTTAAAAAATAAATAATTTAATGAGACTGTGTATATGCTTTTATGCTCAGGTTTTGACAGGCTCCTTGTAAACTGCTCCATCCATCTGTTGGATGCACCACAGTGCAATTAATTGTTCTCTTGTCATTAGGTTGTTCCCAATATTCATTTACCAACATAAAAAAAACACTGTGATAAGCTTCTCTGCATGTATGCTTCCCTGATAAGACCCCCCCATAAGATGGGTTCCCAAAAAGAGAATTCCCAAAGAATACAAATGTTTAAAAGCTTGATACTTAGTTGCCAAATTGCTTTTCAAAAGATTTGTTCTAATTACAGTTCACTATGCATGACAGTGCCTACTTCACCACTCCTTGGCTCTCATTAGATATTATATTTTGGTTAGTAAATATATTAATCAAAATTAGTGAATTAATTCTTTGTAGCCCCAGGAATCCACAAAGAATTCTGACTGACTTAAAATATGCTTACAACGGAAAGGGCAGGTCATTATACCAGAAGCATTAAGAGGACATGGCACCTTCTCGCCTTCCCTGAGCACTGCTTAGTAATAGTTATCTTGTTTTATGTCAGAGCCAGCTGACAAGCTGTCTGAGCAGGAGGGGCAAAAATACCACAGAAGTGAGATTAAAGGGATTAACAAATAAAAGAACCAGACTTATAAAAAGAAAATATTCATTATCTTTTTTCATCTTGAGTCTAACAGAAAAGGTTATGCTTAGAAGGTGATGTCATAAAACGTATTTGATTTTGTGCTTTTCTCTGCCTACCCCTATCAAACATGAAATCGAAATCAAAATAAATACACAAACCCACTTGTTTATTAATAACCTCTAATTAACACTTTAGATTTTTCTAGGAATTTCTCTATATATTACTACATCCGAGCTCATCCTTAAATTCTTGAAAATGGAAAATTTGATCATGACAATTTGTAAAATTTCTGTTCTGAAAATGTTTGTGAAACATGTTCTCATAAACAGAAGGGAAGGGAGAGGAACTATCTTTTGTTGGGTGCTTTCCGAATGCCAGATCCTTGTGCTACGTGTTTTCACATGCATTGTCTCTTCATTCATCTTATGAGACAGAACTTTTAACCTCTGATTTTACAGATAAAGAAACCAAGGTCATCCAGTTGGTAAGTAGCAGATGCGGTATTCCAACCCAAGCCTGATTCTTAAACCTATGCCCAATTTGCTATATTATACCCAGGAAGTATTTGGCATACCCAGAAAAAAGATTCCTCACGGGCCCCAGAATGTTGACATTGAAAGGGCCTCAGGAGATTATCAAGTCTCATTCCATGGAGTATTTCCACCAAGGAGGTGGAATGATTTTCTCAAAATCATAGAACCAATAAATATCTATCAGGTGGGGATTTAGAAAAAGACAAAAGAAAGATAATTTCCTATGTTAACATCTGGTCATCTTTTTGTGAGAAGTAAAGTCTCTGCCAATGGAAAAAATTTCTCACAAAATATTAATATCCTGTGTATCAACATGGCAGTTTTGACTGAATGCTCCAAGGGCACAGGTGCATAGTCAGTTAACAACATGGAATCTTTGGCCATCAAGGCAGATAGCTGCGCACTATTCACAGTCACATCTGGAAAGTGATACCAATCGTGGCGGGCTGGAGCTGTCCACAGCACTTTTAACTGGGTCTTGTTTCTGGTTGAGCCTCTGGGCACAGGAAGATCAGGGAAGGGTCTCAAGGGAGGGAGTGTTGGCCTTCTAAGGACCCCTGTGCTCATGGAGGTAGGCATGCACACCTGACTGAGAGCATCTTTGGCTACACTGACTCCAGTGCACCTGTGGAGACCTAGCATGGATTGCTTTGAAGCACCACTGTTCCAGCTTCTGGCACTCTCATCTGTCCCCATGCAAGAGTTTCAGACACTTCCAGGATTCCTCACAGCTTTCAGAATAAAATCCACATTTCTTAACAGGATTTATAAGGTCGATGGTTATCCAAGTCAAGACCACTTCCCCAGGTCCAGCCTTCTCCCACCTTCCTTAAGAACACAGAATTGAGTAGACCCTATTTCTTCATTCAGGTCGCACTGAATGAAAAGCCCTCCATTTGTGTAAGAGCCCTCTTCTATCTTCTTTATTTTACTTCGTGTTACCCTTCCTTCCCTATTTCCACTCGCATTTCACTTATTACTACCAAAATAGTTCCCTACTCCAGTGTATTTAATCTATTACCTTCTGAGCCATTTTACATATTCAGGGATCCCATGTTGCACACCTCCAGGGGGCACCATTCATGTTGTATTCTGGACTCATGCTGTAGAGGGCACCATTCACATAGGAAACTTCGCACTGAATGGTAATGCTGAAGTTGAGCAATGTGCCGGAACAATCCATTTGCTCATATACGTATATGTATCCTTAAAAGGCAGAATGAAACAGTCTGTATGTTTATGTTTCATATATATGACATTTATTGGGCTATAAAGCTCATTATATTTCTTTCTTCACAGACTTCATGTTTGTGTGAGCACTCCACATTGTAAATATTGTTCATTATTTTCTGGCCTGCATGGTATTCCATCACTTTATACATTTCCTTAGTGAGAGACACCTAGCTTGTTACCAATTCCTTCTTATCCCGAATGATGTCTTAATGAACACAGAGAGAAATTGGTGGATGTATGTGAGAATTTGTCTGAGATTTAAAACCCAGAAGTTTGAGTGCTATCCTGAATGTCTACGTCAGGTTAGGCACTTAACATAGGTGAAGATTGCCATATTCACCATAGGTTCACAAGCACTTGATATTATCTGACTTTCTACTGTTTACAGATTTGCCTTAATTTGCATTTCTTTGAATTCTAGTGAAGTTGACCCTCATATACTTATTATCTTTTGGATTCCTCTTCTGTTAACTGCTTGTTATTAACAACCATTTTCCCTTTGAGTCTCCCCTTTCTAGAAGATTTGCAGGAGTTCTTACATGTTCTGAACATTACTTTCTTATTGACCTTAGAGCAAGGGTAATTATCTTATTCTAATCTGTTCTCCATCTTTAACTGTATTTATAGTATCCGTTGTTAGAAAATATCTTTAATTTTAATACAGTCAAATTTAGCACCTCCAAACCCCTTATGGTTTGTGGTTTGAGGTTCTTGTTTAACAAATGAAGTCACAAAGATATGCTTCTATATTTTTTTCTGCCAGCCTCATACTTTCTCCCCTGCCCTCCTCAGTGTTCAAAATAACGTGGCTGTTCCCTAGCATTTTCGAAAGGTGATCAATGAACTTTTTCTTCTTTGTTCGTCTTTTGGGGGATTGTTATGAAATTTCAAATTTAAAATATATAATGTTCCTTAGAAAGCAAAGAACTGTTAAAGACTGTGGTTTTATCTAAACTCAGGGGCAACCTAATGGACCAGCTGACAACACTGACATGCATAGAACGTCCAGTTACAATGTGCCTTCCAGTATAATGAAACAGGAGGCTGATTCCTGATGCAGGTGAGATCCAGATGGAGGCCTGAATGAAGACATTAGTCATTGGGGTGGAGAGATAAACTGAGGAGGTGAAATAAATCTTGGCACTGGGTGCATGTGCAGAGGGAGGACTCAGAGATGATGACCAGGTTTCTGGCCTGGGAAATGAGTTGCTATTCACTGATATAGGGAATATGGGAGTAGGAAGAGGCTGGGGGGGAAGATAGTATAGGAAATCAAACTGTGGGTAATATTTTATCTATTTCAGCCTTTCTAAGAGATGACTGGCTATCAAAATTACCAAGGAAATGGATGTCTCAAGTCACAGAGGAGCACATAAATCTTACCTTTGGTGCATGGGGCAAAATATTGAACATACATACCAGGACTGAACTCTCTCTCTGAGGTTGCACATGATCACACATCTTTGAAACAGCAACAATGAAGACAAATCTTTGTGCTTGAAGGAAATGAATACATTTCATTTTCTGAGGGCAAAAAAATATGTTATTTTGAAATAGTGCTGCTGAGTAGATAATCAATTTGTCTAATACCAGCTTTTGGGTAGGACCTTAAAATAATGCGACCACTGAGAAAAGCTCTATGATTTGGTGCAGAGTTTAAGATTTGGATCCATAGGTTCAAATCTAGGCTTTTCTACTTGCTAATTCTATGACTTACTAATTCTATGGTTTTGGTCAAGTTATTTAACCAGAGAGGTTAGGAATAATAATAAGCATCTCACACGGTTTTTGTGAAAGTAATTTCTTTTATTCACGTATTCATAAATTTGCTTCATTCATGCAGTCACAAATACCTACTACAAGAACATACTTTGTGCCAGCCACTATGGCAGACTCAGAGGATATGAAGTTTAATAAGGCGTGGCACTTCATAGTCCAGTGAGGAAGAGAGATGGAAAACGAAGGTAGGGAACACAGTAATCAGGTGGTCCAACAGTTTGAAAGAGAGATGAGGAGGGTCTGAACTATAGTATGGGGGAAAGCAGAGATCTGAGACATTTAGAAGCTAGCCCCACTCATGTGATAATTAATCACTGATAGAGGATGAGGGAGAAGGAGTAACCTAGAATGACTCCCAGGTTTTTAGCTTCAACAAATGGGAAGATATAAGTGCTTTTCTTGGATGGCATGGAATGGGTTTTGACAAGGTGGGGTGGTGAACTCAATTCGGGAGTATGTTGAGTTGAGGCGCCTGAGTGTCATTTGATGAAGGGATGGGGAAGCCCATAGACGAGGTATCAGATGCTAACGTAGAGTGTAGAGTGGGAATATATGAAAACCGAAGGTAGAAATCTGGAGAAGATTGATATTTAAATAGTGGAAAGAAGAAGAAGAATTCACAAAGACTGAGAAAGAACAAAGGAGTGGAAAAAGAAGGAGAAAGTAACATCATGGAAACCATGCTTGAGGGGAGTGAGTTTCAAGACAAGGTAGTCACCTGCACCCATTCGATTTGACAATTTTTAAATATAATCTTTGAGAAAACAGTGTCAGTGAATTGGTGGGAACCTAAGCCATATTTAGTGGCTTAAGAAGTGGAAAGGTGGAGACAGCAAGTAACGAGAATTCATTTGAGAAGTCTGGTGTGATGGGGGTAGAGAAACAGTTGTTATAGAAAGATTAAGGGCCAAGGAAGGAAGAATGGAAGGTGAAGGGGAGAGTGGACTAAGATATGATTGGAGAAGTAGGCAAGGGCCAGAACATGTAGAGTTCAGAAGGCCACAGGAAGGAATTTGGATTTTTATTTGCAATGCCCTGGGAATTGCTGAAGAGCTTTAAGCAGGGGAATGATGTGATTGGATTCTTCTGGCTGCTCAGTGGATGACAAAGGAAAAGAATGACTGGGCTTTGAGCTTCTCAAGGTGGAGAAAGGTCCCTGATGTGGCTCTGGGAATGGAGAGCTAAAAAGAATGACTGAAGGCCAAGGTCATCAGAGCTAGAATTCCAAAGGTGTTGAGGGATACATCTTCATGGATGTTGAACCCTCCCCACCCCATGATGATGTCAGGCAAAAGGCCTGGGAGTGAAGAAACAGAGAGAGGTAAATCAATGGAAGCAATATTGAGACTATAAGGGAGGCTTGTATTGAGCAGTAAGTAGGGAGGAGAGGGGTGAATGACCCTGTGACTCTGATCATGTCCTTCCCCTGCTCAGCACTCATTTAAAGTCCCAATCACCCACTGAAGAAAGTCCAAACATCTTGGCACTGTCCTGCACAATACCTCTTAACAGCCTCGTCTCCCACTGCCACCTTCCCCAGCATCATTGCATCATTGAGTTTTCCTGTTCACACCTTTCTCCTTTTGCACATACTGTTGTTTCTCAAAGGATGTCTGTCCCTTCTTCCCACCTTTGCAAGAACCTCTATTCACCCTCTATAGCTTAGTTCAAATGTCATACGTCTGTAAACCCTTTCTCCAATGTCCCAGCCATTCAGGGAGCTGATATTTATTGAACATCTAGAATGTGTCAGGCTCTGAGTGAGGCACATATTCATTTGGTCTTTCCTTTGTGCCACCCCATCTAAGCTTTTCAGGTCTGTTAGCAGAGTAGAGACTGGCTCAGTGTCAGAGCTCCCAGACTTGGCTTAATAACCACCAAACCCGAGAACCAAGCTCCACGGGAATTTCATCAACAGGAAGGGCTGGGCAGGTTTCTTCTCATTTCCTTGCCTTAATTCCAACCTCAGCAGCTTCTATAGCTATAAACAACAAAGGATACTTAATATGTGAGATGCATTGGTCTGTGAAGTGGTGTTCCTGATTCATTAGGAAGTTGTGGTCAGGTTTTATTGCAAAACGTGCTTCATATCATGATTTCTGGGTACCTGTGTGCATAGCCGTGTCTATGTGGTATATGGACACCACATGATTTTTCACCAGGATTCATTGCTTTGCTGTAAACTGAGAAAATCTCTTTAGAGGGAAGTCCTCTTGGTGCAGAGATTCCACATTAAGTAGCATAAGCACCCAGTCAGAGACCAATATTTAGTCAACAGATATTTCTTGTGATGAGCACTGTGCTAAGTTCAGAGCTAGGCAGTACAGAACAAAGATAAACTTGATCCTAACCCTCTGGGGCCATCAGGGCTGCTGTTCCTCTACCTACAGCAGTGTGCTTTCCCTTGCCTTCCTCTTGGCCTGACCGCTCCTACTCATCTTTCAGCTGTCAGCCTAAGCCTCCCTTCTTTCTAGAAAGCCTTCCATGGACCTTGGCAGATATGGAAAGTTGTCTATCCAATATCATTTTTTCCTTCTCCCTATGAATGAACTCTGGTTATATTCTGGATAACGCTGTACACAGCCAATGAGTTGCATTACCCAGTATCCCTTACATTAAGGAGTAGCTTTTAAGTTGTAGGAGGAAGAAGTTGGGTGAGATTTCTGGCAAATTGCCTTATAAAAAGCTGACTTAATTGAGAGATGCCCCCTATATGTTTTCAGTTCCTTTTTCCTCTTTATTGCTGGACCTCAGATGTGATGGCTGGTGCTCTTGCAGCTAATTTGGACAATGAGGCAATCTTGAAGATGTAAGATATTAAGAATAGCAGAGAAGGAAGATGGAACCTGGAAACTGCTCAGTAAGTCAGTTTGCTGTCTCAGATGTGAGTGGCATCATGCAACCCATTGAGGACATGAATAGGACAAAAAGTTGGAGGAAGAACTCATCACTTCCTGCATAATTGTTTGAGCTGGGAAATCTATCTTATTTTGCCCTCAGTGCTCCTGGCTCTCAGACTTTCAGACTTGGACTGAATTACACCACTGGCTTTCCTGAATCTTTGGTGTGCAGACAGCAGATCGTGGGACTTCTCAACCTCCATGTTACATGAGCCAATTTTTTTTTTTTTGAAAGGGATGGCAGAGAAGGAGTTGTGAGAACTGTGATGATAATATGCTAGAATGTGGTGGTCAAGACCTGATCATTTGAGGACTGCCAAAGTGTGATATGACAGACAGAAATGCATATAACTAACTGAATTCTCAACTTTAAATCAGTTTTGATAGAAAGTTCTTTTGCTCAGATCTGGGGCAGACGTCAGATGCTAGAGTACGCTGATTGCCATTTACAACCAATCTCCCAAAGTCTTAACATGAGTAAAATGTAGTAATTGTCCATTGCAAACTTTAAGTGCCTTGCTCATAATAAGCACCCAAAATATTGAAAAATAAATGGATTAGGCTGCCCTGCATGAAGCAATTCTTTATAACAAATCTCTTCCTACATATGTATATTGGCTGTTTTCCTGGAGAACCCTGACTAATATAAGAGAGCATTTACAAAGGGCTACACGACTGCAGAGGAGAGCATTACTCCACCTGGAGGAATTTGGGAAAGCAGAGGAAATGGAACCTAAAAAAATGTATGTAAATGTGATGGTGACAAAGAGGATGAAAGGCAGTCCAGACAAAGGGAACCGTATGAGAAGGCATGAAGAAATGAGCACCACTGCATGTTAGGGGAAGGTGGAGAGTATGAGACACAAGGTATGTAAGGGAGAGGCTGCTGAGGACACGATGTTAGCACATGATGAGATACGTGATATTAACATGATAGACTGGGGTCAGTTACGAAGGTCCTAGAGTTGGAGTGTGTAACATCATTAGATCTGTCATGTCAAAAGACAGCTGTGCTGGCCATATTTGGAGGGGAAGAAAAAAATGTGCAAAAAGACTGGGGAGGAGAGAAGCAATGGCTTGGGGCCAGAAATAGGGCAGTGTTTGTAGACATGGAAAGGAGGAAACAGATGTGAGGCTTTTCTGATTTGGAACAGACAGAACTTGATGCCTGAATGTGGGTGGTGAGGAAATGAGAATTTAGAAGTAAAGGATGATAGATACCATTGATCTGGACAAAGAATTAAGAGGGGTGTTCAGACTTAGGAGTAAAATAATTTGAGCTTCGAACATGCTGGATGTGAGATAATTTTCAGACATCCAGGTGGAGGTGTGCAGAAGGCAGTTGCAAAAATGGATTTGGAGTTTAGAAAACAAAGTGGGAGGATGATGCTGACTGAGAAGCTATCGACATAGAAACAGCAGCTGAAACTATGGAACTAGGAAGTCTTGCCAAGGAAGTTGTACAATGAGAAGAGGAGAGTGTACCAAACCTCCCACAAGTGGTCATGGTTTCTTCATTTGGCTCATTCACCAAAATCCACATCCGGAACGGGAATGTGGAACTCAGCCAATATTTTCTTAACTTTCAGCGTGTGAAGGAAAGGAGCTAGTAATGAAATAGGTTTGGGTTTTGACTAGATAGATTCAGGAACTGAGGTGCCTAGTACTGAATATCAAAGGGAATGAATAGCAGTAAATGATCATTATAATAATACTTAATAACACCTGGTATATATAGAGCACCTTTCTCCAAAGAACTAGAATCTCTACCCAGACACCAGGAATCTTCATAGAAAGTTCGGGAGGTCTGTACAAAGCAGGGGAGAGTATATTAACTTCTGGCCCACAGAAAAAGTGAGGTTCCGAGAAGATCAGAAAGTTCTCTTGAGCATAGAACCAGAGAGTGTTATAGTCAGACAACCTAGCTCCAAGCCCCCTCCTTGTGGCCAGCAGTCTGACCTGTCTCTTTGTCTAGATCTGACAACACAATCATGTTCATTCCTGCCATTGCCAATCCTAGATCTGAAATCACGTCTCAAGCCAGCCAGGCACAGAGGGTACGTGTGTTCCAGAATAAGACTTGAATTCAACAAGTCATTCCTTAGTGGTGAAAGAATAGAATTTAGTTAGACAAACCTGAGTCCAAGGGACACACCTGTTACTTACTAGCCATGTAATGCTGGACTGTTTCTTTTATATCTCTGGGCCTCAGGTTCCCCAACCTCAACATAAAGATACTAGCTACTTCAGGGTCGCGTGAGGATGTGATCATTCAACAAATGTTTATTGAGCATCTACTATATGCCAGGCATTGTTCTAATCTCTTGGGATATATCAGGAAACAAAACAGACAAAGATCCCTGCTTGGGCTTTTACTTTCTTAGGAGATGAAGGGTGGGAAGGGAGGAGCGATAGATGATAAATAATGAAAAAATGGAGGAGCAAATTACCTGTTATGTTAGTTGACGATAAGCTCTGGTGAATGGAGAGATAAAGTATACCTGGCACTTAGCACACTATCTGGCTAGCACGCAGTAGGTACTCTGGAAACCGATGCTGCTATCATCATAAATAAGGAAAGATGAAGCGCCCGAGGCAGACTGACATGCTATAAATTTTTATGAAAATATGTCTATCTCCTAAACTTCAATCAGGAGTAAGCAGAAAAGTTGCCAGAGAAGGATAAGGGTGGAAGATGACAAAGTGAAAAAGAAAAAAATAGACCTGAAATGCTTTTACGTGATGTGTAATTAGCTGCATCTATTCTAATGACCACTAATTAAGCTGTCTCTTGCAGGCTCCCAGAGAAAATCACTTGTTCAAACAGGTAGACTGAAATGTGCATTATAAGACTTTCAGCATTTAAATTGAGTTTCATTTTTTACCATAACTCAGGGAGCAGTTTGGAAAGGTTACCCTATTTCCTTCTAACAGGTATCCTTCACGAATGACCATTTAAGATACCCATATATTCTTAGCTGCATTTTTTACGAAAAAAATGAACAAGATGTCAATGACATTTTCTGCAACATTTCATTCATGATGACTTTTTTGGTCTGCATGAAAAAATTATAATCAGAGGTTTGGCTAACAGATATTTATGCAGTTAATAATGAAAATGAGAGTTTAAAATTCTTCAGTATGGACCAATTATCATGTCAAACATTATGTATAATGCCTAATTTAATTTTCTCCATGACCCTTAAAGATAGATATCTTTTAGATAATGCAACACGGATTTATAGAGATTAAATAACGTCACATGGTCAAATAGCTAGGAAGAGGTGGAGTCCGGATTTGAACCCAGGTCTGACTGACTACTTACTAGTGCTCACATTTGACTACTGTTATATATAACAGACTCTATGGTAAACCAAGTGAGGTATGGTTCTGGCCTTGGAGAACCTTGTTATTCAACGGGAAAGACATATAAATAAAGAAACAATTATAAGACAATATGGCAAGTGCTAAACTAGACATAATAGACATGCTCTGGAAACTCAGAAAT
Organism: Pteropus medius; assembly: GCF_902729225.1. Lineage (NCBI taxonomy): Eukaryota > Metazoa > Chordata > Mammalia > Chiroptera > Pteropodidae > Pteropus > Pteropus medius. Next base: position 4,856,555 of record NW_024342470.1, read on the forward strand.
AAAGAACAGCCTACTCAGAATGATTACATTTAGATAATTTTTCCAGATGGTATGTAAGGTGGACGTTGATGAATGAGTTTGTCTGGAAGCAAAAGGCAGGGCATGAAGGAAATAGCATATTGAACAAGATTTCTCTGGTTCTAAAGCCCATGCTTTAAATCCTATGCTAAACTAACTACACCTATTCATCTCACAATTAGATGTTCGCTATATTCATGTACACTCAGGTCTTTTAGGGAGACAGAAAGGAAAAATAGAACCTGAGTTAATATCAGTAATCAACCTAGAGAGTTTAGGTATTACAAACACATGTTTTCCTTGCAGATTTTTGCCCTGAGGATTTTGAAATGAGTTATCTATCTGAACCCTGCTTAAGGAGATGAGAAAGCTCTGATAGGCAGGGCATACAGTGCATTGGGCACTTGTCTGTGTATCCTAGAGAGCTGCTTTTACTGGGCTTCAACCCTGAAGCTCTTCAGCAAGGTACCAGAGAAACGCTTCAAATTACACAAAGTTAGCAATAGGGTTGTAAACTTATAGCAGGGTTGATGCAGACAGAAGCAGAGCAAGTGGTCAGTGGGATCATGGTGAAAATCACTTGTTTTTGGACTTGTAGTTGTCTATAACAATAAAGAAATGATTGTAGTGGCAGCTTTTAGCCTTGTCTCTCAAAGAAGATGGCTTATTATAGTAAATTTTTCCTGTCCTATAAGAAATGAGAGTGTGTCTGCATTTCTATTGAGTCTCACCTATCATGCAGCAGAGTTAGGCTTAGCTACAGATGTTTGTGTACCAAAAGCTATAATCAAAATGAAAGCCTTTATGTAAACCTTGTAGCCATTTTGCTTGAAATGTCAAAGCAAAACAAGGGAGCCATGACATCTAGTGCAGGTCTGGGAACACAGTCGGTATTCAGTGTTTGATAAATTAAATAATAAATAAAATATTATGAAAAAAATTAAACAAATTTATTTTCTCTGTGTGGACATTTTAATTAAATTTATGGGTTATTTATGATGATAAAACAGAAAAGAATCAAGCATTTGAAACAAGAGGACCAGTATGTGCAGTGGCCCTGGAGAGAGCACAATGCCCCTAGAAAAATGAAAGTACTCCAGGGTGACTGGAATGCAGGGGTAATGGGGAGAAGTGGCTCTGGATGAGGCAGGGGAGAGTCGGAGATTCAGACTTGTAATTAAGGAGTTGAGAACAATGGGAATATTGATGGGTTTTAGGTAAGGGATGATTTATGTCTTTACTGAACAATACTCTGGCTGCTACGTGGAGAATGGATTGGAGGAAGCAACAGTCAATGCTAGGAGAGCTGGTTGGGAAACTCCTGTAGGCCTCCAGTGAGGGACAGCGGACTGGGGAGAGGGATGGATGAGAGACTAGGCAGGTAGGATCAGCAGGGCTTGATGAAAAAGGAGAAATCATAGACTCCTGGGATTTTCACCTGAAAATGGTGGATGGATGATGGTGTCATGTATTGAGATGAGGAACAGTAGGAGATAAGACTGTCTGGAGGGAAAGATCGAGAGGTTGGTTTTGAATCCAGTAGGTTTTCTTGATTCATGACATGCAGTAGAGATTCCAGTTATTAAATCTGTGGAGACTAGGGGAAAGATGTAGGGGTGTGGGTGTGTGTTTGTGTGTGTGAGAGATATTAAACGAAAATAGATCATACTGTATAGCAACCTATTTTTCATCGAAAATATTTCTTCTACATATTTCTCTAATAACCTATACAATCCCTTTACTCTTAATAACTACATGATATCCCACCGTATGGATATGCCATTTTTTAAATTAAAATTTAAAATTCTGAAATATTTGAAAAACAGAAAATATAACAGATATCCATGTACCCATCACGTAGGTTTAATAGATGTTAACATTTTGACATATTAGTCTCAGATCTCTTTATTTTGGATTTAAAGGAAAAAAAATTTAGTATTAGTAAGGCCCTGCTTCCATCACTCTCCTTCCCTTCTTCATCCCTTCATTCTTCTCCAGAAGTAATTATCCTGAAATTGTTATGTGGGATTTCTGGGCACATTTTTGTACTTTCAACACATTTTCACTTCTGTAAATAATATGTAATGTAGTCTTATTTTAAAATTCACATAAATTGCTTCATACAGTTACATACTCTTTCGCGACCGCTCTGTTCGTCTAAGATGATATGTATGATCTTTATCCATTTTTAGAAAGTCCTCTATTGATGGACACTTTAAATTTATTTTTAATCTGTATTGCTCCAACACGAATGTGGGGTGATTTACACAAGTACAACCTTGGGGACGTAAGCCTGAAATGCTCTTTAACCAGGTGCCACCCATGAACATCGACATGAAAATGACTCCACATTTATTTCCTGAGCCTAACACTGGAATGCCAGTCTTGGATATTAACCTGTGACACCCACGTCAGACCATTCAGGGCAAGTGTTATGTAAGGTTACATTCTGGTAAGAAGGTCCTCTAAGCTGCTTTGTCATCACATCAGCTCAGAACAGGAACGAAGCTGTTGAACGAGAGGTGCAGAGCAGAGGCCAGGTTATGTCTTCTGGGTTGGGCGTTGATGGAGCTGCTTGCTCACCTTGCCTCACTCTTCATCTTGGCCCTTTTAAAGCTTTCTTAATTGCTCCACTCTGGAGCCGACCAGCCAGTTCTTACATCAAACACTCATCCTACACCCACAGGACTTCTCCTCCTCCTCCTTTTTTCTTTTTCTTTTTAATGTACACCCAGCACCTCCCACTTAAAAAAAAACTTCTGAATGCTTTCAGTCTCAAACAAAGCTTTATAGATTTGCTGGAAGGAAATCCAGAGTGGAATTTGCCATTAAATTGTAGTAAAGCAACTCTTCAAACAACATGTACTGAACAATCAAACACTTTTAAATGTCATCCCCCAACAAAAGCATGCATTGTCCCTGGAGAACTCCGTCCGGGTGGCACTAACCTTCTCAGAGTGGGAAGAGTTTACAAAAACGTAACCTATTTCATTTCATAGGTTGCGTGCTGTACAGAACTTTCTACAATCCATCAAAAGTAAAGTTTCCCGATAGCACATTTCAACTCAAGTAGCTCCTTAATTGGCAAGTTTTCTCCTCTTAGGGAAAAGTGACAGTATTTTTCTTTTCGACTGAGAAAGTTTTTTATAATGACAAAGTCAAGTAGAGAGTGTAATTTTGTTCCAACTCTCATACTTCTCAGCTTCTGGAATATAGTAGCTAATATTTATTGAGCGTTTAGTAAGCGCCAGAGACTGTAATCTCATTTAAACCGTGCAAAAACCCTGTGGAGATAGGTATTGCCACAACCTTCACTTTCCTGATAAGAAAACTGGGGCATAGCAAACTTAGTAAACATATTCAAGGTCATATGGCTTATGAGAGAGGGAAGCAGGTTAAGCTCAGGGAGTTGGACTTCAAAGCTCACGTTCCAAAGTTGCTGTACTGATTTAATGAATTCTAAAACAGCTTCTAAATTTTTTAATATAATAGGAAAGAGGACTAACCTGTAATGAACACCTGCTAGGGGCCAATATTGTATACATTCTCTTTTTTAAGTCTCTTAACACCTTTGTGAGTGCTAGGTGATATCTTCCCTAATTATGTATGAGGAGATGGAATCTCACCTGCAGAGGACAGGCAAGTGGTTGTTGGCTTAGGATCTGAACCCAGGTACAGTAGAAAGAGCTAGACCGGCGGTCCCCAACCTTTTTGGTACCTGGGACCGGTGTTCCTAGGAGAATCTAATGCCTGATGATCTGAGATGGAGCTGACGTGGCGATGTTAGCGCTGGGGAGCGACTGCAAATACACCCTGGGCTCGCTTGCCCACTGCTCATCTCCTGTCATGTGGCCCGGTTCCCAACAGGCCATGAACCGGTACCGGTCTGCGGCCCAGGGGTTGGGGACCCCTGAGCTAGACTATCCTGCCTCCCTAGAAAAGTTCTGAGCACATTAAAGTTTCTTAATAATGCTTTAGATTTTGATGGTCTCTTTTGCTCTCTTTTTTCCCCTCTTTGCAATGCCAGGATAACACGTATGATTCAGTGGGAGAATGTCAGACTCTCAGAGTTTCTAAATTTGTTTAAAGTATTAATTTGTGACCCAGATGTAAGAACCTGCAAATAAATCAACATGTTTTATTATAAAAGATAATAAGAAAGAGACCAGCTGGTGGAAAAGACCTTCTATGATTCTGATGATCGTCTCCCTTGTTACTATTACTTTAGTGCCATTGCGGGTATACATGGCGTGCACATATGATAGATGTCAGATATAGGAGCATATGCAAAACCATCCTGCTCTCACCTTGACCCTACTCCCCTAGCACTGGGATTTTCATTTCCTTTAATTTGGATATTCTTCAGAATTTTCTCATAAATCCCCAAACAGACAAGTTTGGAGGCCTCCCGGTGAGTTATGTGGTACATGAGCCAAAGTTATGTTAACAACAAAACAGAAGAAAGGAACTGTGTGAAACAAGGTGACTGAGGATGATGCAACTGGTATGGCAGTGGCTGGCCTCTGGTGGCTGGTTGGGCTCCAGTGCAGGTGAGAAGGGAGACACATTCCCACCTTTGTTCTCTGTAGGCTCCAGGGCAGTTGTTGAGGGAACTCGGTCAGGGGAACTCTGATCAACCCAACCTGTGGGGAAGGCCCTGACCCTTCACGAGGACCAAGGTGAACTCTCCACTGAGGAGGTAACCGAGGCGGTGGGTGGGACAGCTAAGGAGAGACCGCAGCCTCCTCTGTCAACATGCAGGGAGGATGTGTCATTTGTTGTTTTAGTCTCCAGGGCTGGCACGGGCATTCTGCAGGAGTAATAAGGAAGGAGGGGCAGGTGGAGGAAAGAGTTTGTTCCAGCTCCAGAGCTGGCTAGGAAATGTTGCTAGAAATGCAAACGGAGGGAGTTTTTGCAATAAATAGTGCTTTCATCACTTTTTAAAGGTGTATATACCCATAATAAAAATACTCAGAGAGAAGTGGCCTTGAGTGGCATGTCCACCCTGCTGCAGAAATAAAGCCTCTAGCTGTTCCTGCTCTCTTCACCTCCAAGAAGCATACCTGGCACCAGGTGACGGCAGAACCTCTTTTGAAAGTTACAGAACTTCAGAATACAGTTGACGTCCTTTCTCTGAGGTGTTGACATTAGAGGTTAGTTATACTCCCTCTTTTAATTTATCCTACACACAAGAGCCGAATACAAAATACTCTTGAATTCAAGCAGAGAAATCTCGTTGAGGACTTTGAGCAGAATGAGAGCTTTGGATGGGTGAGGCATTTGGACAGAACATAAAAACTGAGTTGACCCAATTCTAAAAGTCTAATTCTAATAAGTCAAGTGCTGACTTATTTCCCCATTCCCATGTAGTCTCATGGTACTTAAGACATAGACATTGTAAAACAACTGTATTTAAGACCTGTTTTTCCATGGGAAGCGAGATTTTTTTTACTTTTTGAAATCTGATGCGTGAAACAGACAGACCCAATTGCCCACTGAATTATGAAGACAGACTTTTCAGGATTCTAAAAGGACTCAGCCTTGGGTGCCTGTGGTTATTAGAGAAAACTGCTCATTCCTCTAGTGAGAACAGGAAAGCTCACGATGACCAGGAGTCCCAGATGTCTTAGGAGACAATGTTAAAACTTCCTGGCCCCCAGGCTGTGTTTTGTAAGAGTTTATAGGTCTGTGAACCTACACAGGTAGAAGCAATTCATGGGGTAAAGCCTGGGGAGTCCATGGTTTTTTTTCTATCATCCCCCTGAATTCTCGCAAGGGCAGGGAGAATATCTTTTACTTATTTACATATCTCTTCAATGGAATGGCTGGCAGATGGTAGAGAATCAGGTAATAGTTCCTAAATGAATTAAAAACACACTTAATTTGACGTTTGGTAACTCACTTCATGGTTGCTATACCCCAGAAAATGACAGGACAACCACCTGAAACCACTGACGAACCCAAGCATCGCCAAGAGTGCGAATATCAGTAGTTGCCTGCCGAAGTGGCCCAAGGTGAAGACATAGCATCTCCTCAAAGAATTATTGCTAAAAGTCCTGAAGCAGATCACATGTCTAAAGCCATCTTCCAGTTTATAAGAATTATGAGAGAGAGTGAGCAAGTTAAATTTTATCACAAGAAAGAAAAAGACTAGTTTAGAATGTGAGACTTCTTTCGAGACAATGGGTCTAGTTCCCCCAAAGCATTGGCATCAAAAGTCAAGATGGGGCTTAAGAAAGAGAAACGCTAGCCTATAAAAGTTTAGGAGATATAGCAATCAAATGCAGTGTGTGGTCTGGGATTGTGATTCAAATATACTCAGCTTTCTTTTCTTTCTTTTCTTTTCTTTTCTTTTCTTTTTCTTTTTTCTTTTTTTTTTTTTAAAGAAATGTCTCCTTCAGCCCCACATGTCTCTCTAGTTCTCATTCCATCTCTCTGCTTCCCTTCACTTGGAAGCTCTTTGAGAGAGTTGTCTGCACTACAAATGTACTCGTCTACTTTCTCACTTACCGTTCCTTTGACTTAGCACAGCCTGCTTATTATTTCTTTATTTCTCCACCGAAGCTTCTCCTGCCAAGGTCACACATGGCCTCCATGCTTCTCAATCCATCTGTGTGTGTTATTTCTTTATTTAAAAATTTTTCTGTTTGTAGAGATAAATTTTACTGCTAAATATTGTTGCTAACTAGGTATTTTAAATAAAGAATATTAGAGTTTTTAAACCGTCTTTATTGAGATATAATTCACATTCTATAATTTATCCATTTAAAGCATACAGTTTAGGGGTTGCTCCATAGTGTAGTGGTTAGCATGTCTGCTTTACATGCAGAAGGTCCTGGGTTCACCTCCTAGGTGGAGCCAGGCCCCAGGGGCGCACTGAGAGTGTGTGGGAGGAGATGGCCCACCTTCAGAGATCCAGTTCTTAAGGGGAGAAGGCAATATCCACAGGTAAGGGTGGAAATGGGGTGTGGGGGAATTAAAGAGGGGAAAACAAAGCATACAGTTTAATGAATCTCAGTATATTCACAGAATTACAGAACCATCACCACAACCAACATTTAGACATCTTTATGGCCCCGAATAAAACTTTCACCCACTAGCAATCACTACCCCCCATCCCTTCTTCCCTAGTCCTAGGCAATCATTAATATGTTTTCTGTCCCTACAGATTTGCCTGTTCTGGACATTTCATATAAATGAAATCATATAACATGTGGCGTTTTGTGACTAGCTTCTTTCGTTTAGTGAAATGTTTTCAAGGGTCATCCATGTTGCAGCATGTGTCAGTACTTCATTCTTTTCCACTATCAAATAATAATCTATTGTATAGATATACCATAGTATATTTACATATTCATCAGTTCATAAACATTTGCCTGGTATCTACCTTTTGGCTATAATACTGCTCCAAATATTCATGTACAAATTTTTATATGGACATATATTCTCATTTCTCTTGGGTTTATGTATAGGAACGGAATTGCCGAGTTACAGGGTAACTCAATGCCTGACTGTTTTCCAAAGCAACTGTACCTTTTTACATTCCATCAACCATGTATGAGGGTCCCAATTTCAGCACATCCTCCCTAACACTTGCAATTATCAGTCTTTGGTCTTCAGTCTTCTTTAGCTACAATTTTCATGGTCTATTCTTTGTCTTTTATGATATTAACATTTTTTAAAGAATTTGCTTCCTCTCCCCTTTGTGTTAATAGGATGATTTTCATTTTATCTGATGTTTATTCATATTAGATTCAGGTTATACATTCTTGGCCAGAACACTGCATAGGTGATATTGTGCCCTTCTAGGGGGTCACATCTGGAAACTCATGATGTCTGTTTGTCCCCTTCTTGGTGGTGACAATTTTGATCACCCGTTCGAAGTGTTGTTTGATTTCTCCTCTCTATAATTACTATTTTTTTTGTCCTTGTAACTAATAAACAATCTGTGGAGGAGATACTTTAAGATAGCTCAAATATTCTGTGCTTAGTCAAAATTTTCTTCTAGATTTAGCTTCATTGATGGTGTTTGCCTAATCCTATGTTTATCATGATGGTTGCAAAACGAGCATTTTCCAACTACATGCTCCCTCCACATTTACCAGCTGGTCCTCAGCACTGTACTGTAAGCAAGAGCTCTCCCTTCTCCATTTATTTATTTATCTATTCTTTATTGGTAAAGACATACAAATTCTTGTTTTTTTTTCCCAATGGTTTATAATTCATTAGTTTACTTAATTGATTTGGCCCGTGAGAACCCTTCTAATCTGGCTCCAGTGTTCTTGTGACCTGCCCAGTATTGTGCACTTGCTATGCTCTCATTCATCTCTCTCTCTCTCTCTCTCTCTTCCCTCCCCTCTCACCACCCTTCACTTCTTTAGCACCGCTGGCAGAATAAGATGTTCTAGGCTCATTTGGTCCCTGCCTAACCCCAACCCTGGAATCAGCCATTTCTTTTAAGAAGCCTGTTTCCTTGTAGTGGGGAATAGTATTAGTGACCAAAACCTGAATGATAGGTGTACTCATTGGGGTGTGTGCGCGCGCGCGCGTGTGTGTATGTGCTTCTTGACCCATTTAGTAGAAAGATCTAGGGAATATACATATATGTTCATACATATGTACATGTAAAAACATGTTTTAGAAATCATTGGTTTATACTGATAGCTTCATTTCCATCCCGTGAAATTTTTTTCTTGCCTTCTTCCAATCCATATTTGTTTGTTTGTTTTTGCTTTTTGCTTTTTTAGATATATAATCAACAAAAAAAAATTGTAAGATATTTAAAGTGTACAACATGGTGATTTGGTATTTGTATACATTATGAAAGGATTCCCACCATCTCGTTAATTCACATGTCAATCACTTCATATGTTTATCAATCCATGTTCATATGTCCCTTCTTTCATAGTGAGAACCCTGGATCTCAACATGAATATATTCGCTCACTTCTCAATCCCATAATGTATACGCAACAGCGTCAGAATAACTTCACCTATGCCATTACAATAAACCTGCTAAAGTGAATTTAAGATTTGTTTATAATTCTTAAAATTCATAAAAGTTTTCATGGAGAATAATGAGATATATGAAAAATATCCTGTGGTCTCGGAAACTTGATAAAAATTTGTTAAAAGCCTAAAATACAAGTTCAATTCTCAGTTTGGAGTTGGATACGTGGATATTTTCTTTCTAGGGTAAAAAGGCAGCTGCAGTTTCCTGAGAGCAGCCTTTAATTGAGAACATGTTTGCAAAGCCACTGTGTGATCCAAGAATTCATTCAGATAGGCATTTATGCTCAATATAGCTCGAGTTTGGCCTTGTTGGAGCATGCCAACAGAGAGCAGAACCACCAGCTACATTTTGTTAAAGTAGAAGGTGCAAAACTGATAATGGCGGCAGATCTACCGGACAGCTCAAGGAAACAACCCCTGCTCTTGCAGGTGAGACTGAAATCTGCCTGTCTTCTCTTTTCAGGAAAGCAGTAGAAGCATCAAAAATTGTCTTAAACTAGGCCAGGTCAATCTGGAGATGAGCTCGGTTTCTGTCCTGCCTCCCTTCTTTGGTGAATAGTCCATAATTATTAGTTTATATTTTTTGATTCACTTCATTTATTATAAATCCCCCTACACTGGTTGACTTCTAGCATTGACAGCTGGAAGGCTTAGCAATGAAGCAAAGACTCAAAGGTGTGGGATAGAAGACAAGAACCTCCCAGTATGTATAACACAGATTCACAGATTTTAATTAGGTTCAGAGGGTTCAGGAGCCCAATAAATTCCTTTCTACTTTTCCCACCCAAGTAATATACCACTTGAAAGCTAGGAGTCAAGGAGATGGAAATTAACATCTCTTATTGCTGATAAAATCTAGGTTGGAGTATGTGGTGGATGCTATGTTGTACTGCCCAGCCCCCCTTTCAGGATGGAAGGACTCATTCCCCAGCTGCAGAGTGTGCTTTCAGAGATTACCCTCAGCTGACAGCCCTCTCTAGGGATTGTCATGACTGAAGAAAACTGTCTTGCCCACAGTCACACCTCTCAGAGGTAGCCTGCATCCAATGACTGATTCAACTTGGGAATACAAGGCCTAGCCCATTCATTGCAATTTGAGACAGGTCTGTGGGGGTTGCTGAGGCCTTTGTTGGGGCTGCTTTCTTCACCCAGTCTGCTCCCTTCCACAAGAAGCCATCTTTCTTCTGCTCCCTTCCACAAGAAGCCATCCCAAGAGTACGCCCTTACGAATTTCCTACATGCTAATCTAAGAATTTGTCTCCCAAGGAATCTAGCTAGAATGCATCCAGTCAGAGTAAGCATCCTGGAAGAGGACATTGGCTGAGTTTTGGAGACTAAAAGTGAGACAGGCAAACAGAGAGTATGTGTGATTCATTCCACGGATCATCATAAGTGAAGGCCCAGAGAACTTAAAGACTCAGCTCAGATGTTCTGCAAACTTTCCCTGTTTTAACCAAGACCTGGCATAGGGCCTTATGCAGTCTTTGTCGAATGAATTAATAGTGATGTGTGAGCTTTTTCTATTTATTTCAAATTGTGGGTTGTCTTTTTTTCTTTTTTAACAACAAAAGCACAGAGACAAACCATAACAAACAGGAATAATAATGGCTATCATTTATCGAGCTCTATGTGCTAAGCATTTTATATTTATTCTCTTAATTAGTTCTCATAATGATCCTATGAGGCAAATACTATTGTTATTTTAATTTCATAGCTAAGAAAACTGAATCTTAGCCAAGTTAAGAAACTTTCCTATGGTCAAATATCCAGTGAGACTCTTGGCCACACATACTACAGATTCCCTCGGACAAAGAACCACTTGGGAATGTAGGTGAGAGTTGCCAGAGTCCAGAGGGAGTTGTGACCTCTCTCAGATGTCCACCAGGGCCTGGTCTCATAGAAGGCCTTGCTTCAGGGAGCTTGAGGCTGAGAGACCCAAGACCAGACTGTGGCCTGGCTTCTGAATCTCCAGCTCAGGAGAGCGGCATTAAGCTGAAAAGGCTGCCATGGTTCTGAAGCTGTAGATAGTTGCCTCTGCTAAAACTAAGCAAAACTTGATAGACAAGTTTTTCTTGCCTTGGAAAAGAAGGTGCCAGCACAAGGGCAATGCTTAGAGATCATTCAGAGATGTTTTTTCAGGAAACAGTATGTATTGAAGAAGGGAGTGAGGCTGGCAAGGTGTAATGGAAGGCCTTTACAAAAATGCCTGTGTGTAGGTTTCCCTTGCAAATGGGATTTTGTGCATACAAGATGCACCATGCCTCTTGGCTCTTTTGTTCATCTGTCTGATCACCCATTCAACAATGTCTATTGGGTACCTACTATACAGCAGGCACAGTTCAAGGTGTTAGGACACAGAAGTGAACAGTATAGTCTGAGTCCCTGCTCTCATGGAGCTCATATGCTAGTGGGACAAGATAGACCTACCTGGGCCCTGTCTCTGGACCTGTCAGCTCCTGCTAAGCCTGGTTGGGTAACACGAATAGCCTCGTTGCTTGCTCAGGGGATGGTACATGATACTCTGCATGACTGTGGTTAAAAACAGGAAATGTGTAGAAGTCTCACTTGCCACTTCCACCACAATGTCCTTGTGTTAGAAAGACTCGATTCCATATTACTCTCTTAATGAAAACAGTTAATGCTGAAACCATCAGTGTGAGCCTTGTGGATGAGAGGTCCCTGCCAAACAAGCCTTTATCCCCCTCTGTCCCACCCCTGGCAGAAGTAGTGAGATGGGCCCAGATTGCCCTTCCACATGAATCAGAAACTACATTATGGCCAGTTCTCTGATACAGCTAGAGACCCTGCTGGGCTGGTGCCTGTCATGGGCTGGGGTCTTCAGGCCCTGCTCCAAGAAACTGGCTTCTTTCCTCTCCATATCAAGAAATGCCTCTTAATTGGACAAGTCTGCTGACCTGGAGATCCCTCTTCTTTAAGACAAGAACTACCACTGGAAAAGCAGCTATGGTATAGAGAGTAGAAGGTTGAGTGGGGGCACCTCTCTCTCAAGTGAAGAACAGAATAACTACTGGAGGAATCCACCATCCTGGTTCATTCCTTTGAAGCAGGAGAGCATATTCTAATTTCAAGATTGCCGTCTTCTAGCTGAATGATTGGGCAAGTCACTCAACTTCTCTGAATCAGTGTTTTCTATAAAGCTGAGTATATGCTACAGTCCCTAATTCACAAGAGCTAATAAAAGAATGTAAAAGAAAGGCTCTGCCTATTGCAAACTTAGTAAACACTGGTTCAATAGCAAATATTAATTGGATGTGAAATAATCACAAATCAAAGTAGTACCTTTATTGCTTGGTACTGAGGGAATTGGAAAAAGTATAAAGCAACATCTCTGTCCCCAAGGAATTTTTCATAGAGTTGGATTGTACTTTATAGAGTTTTCTAATGACAATATCAAGTGCTCTGAATCGCTAATAAGCACGAGGGTAAGTGTGCCCATGTAAGAATGGCTTCATTACATATGCAGAGAAAGTTACAGAAGTGAGATGAGAAAACCATTGAGCGAGTAAGTGGACAATTTTAAATCCCCGGGCAAGACACCTACTAGTGGGGCATAGGTAGCATTCGGAGTAAAAACGTGAATAATGGGCTGGGGGGAGAGGAGGCACTTAGCTTGGGATTTGTCCTCTCCTTCCAGCAGTTAAAGAGAGCTGCATTCAGTACTGATGGAAAGCAGATGTTCACTGATCTTTGGCAATAGGCATTTGACCAAATAGGTTTTCACTGGAGGACTACAGCTTACACAGAAATTTGTTGTACAAATAGAAACAAAAAAAGTGATGGACAGAGTTATGGAAGATGAAGACTTTGTAGGTAGAAGGACCCAAAACTTGCTGATTATTATTGCTTCAGCCCAGATTTGATGAAGAACAGGCCCTGTGGTCCATCTGGGGTTATGGTGGAACATGGCCCAGCAAGGCACGCTGCAGGAGATCCATGGAAGAATCACATGGATAATGAAACAAAAGAAACAGAAACAGGGAAGAAACTGCACAGGTCACTATGGCTTGTCCTAATGGAGATGGACAGGTAGTTATCCCCAGACCCATGGGGTTGTTTTAATCATATACTAGTCTTTATTTCCTCCTATAACAATATGTATGCTTAAGTTAACAGTTTTGTAACATGCATATATGGTTCATCATTTATCGTGGGCTTAGTCATTTTAAATAGATCTTTTTGCTGACATACCCCCTACAGTATTACCAAAGAGGAGAAGTGAATGGGCAGGTCTCATCTCCTTGAACGTCAGCTGGTGTCCACTATGGGCAAACTATCTGACCCTTAGAGGGCGGATGTGACTGAAGGTTGAGTGGGGGCACCTCTCTCTCAAGTGAAGAACAGAATAACTACTGGAGGAATCCACTATCCTGGTTCATTTCTTGAATTTCTTTCTACATTTTTGTGCCTTCATGAAAGCTGCAGTCAGCCCTGTTTGTGGAGGCCTTGGAATGTGACCCATCCTACCCTGCCACAATTGACTGCTTGATTTTTGTAAACATTGCTGAGGTTTTTGATAAGTGATTTCATGATTCCATTATTTCTGTGTGTCAGAGGCAGAATATTAATTTCACACTAACTTGGATGCGCCGAGAAAAATATACTTTCTTTCTTCTATACCTAATATAGCCTTCCTCCCAAACTCGCATCCGGCTGGTTAGCAAAGAGATAAAGTAAGTGTTCATCTTAAAGCTTAACTCAACAGAACCCAATATTAACATTTATTTAGATTAACCTCTTTGGGATAAAATGGCTCAGTCTCTCAGATAAAATTCTTCCTCTATCTCTTTTGTTCCCAAAGATATATCCAGACATGTATGTGAGGGGTGGTGGTAGTTTATGAAACCTCACAGCTGTGAGGAGTATTCAGGGTCTCTGTGCCTATGCCCCCATCTCCTCTGGTCTCTGTGGAAGTGTGCTCGTGATCTGGTCTCACTCAGCTTGGTCAGGATCTGGGAGCGCCCTCTCACTCACCCTGACTTTGGCTCTTGGGCATCAGAAACTCCTCAGATGAGACTCTCATTTGGCTTTAGTGACTATTTCACTTAGTAGCCCCGATACTGAGATCCCTCCCCCTTGCTGTGGTGATCCTTCTGGCAAACTCCTTCGAGGGACTCAGGTATTTCTGAAGCTTGTCCATACCACCCCAGAACCAAAAACGACTTAGGAAAGTTGAACAGAGGGCCTGCTTCTGCCCAACAACTGAGCCACCAGGGTGAGGAGGTGATCCCCTAGCTCAGTGTGGACAGCCATGGAATTAGACTTCTTTCCCAGGCTCCAGTGGGTGGCAAAACAGAGTGTCTGGGCTTCTCGGTTCTCCTAGACTTACCTCACACATCTCCTTTCTTGGCCTGCCAAGAGGAGCCGACAAGACCAATATCTTTGTTGTTCTGCCTCCATTTCTTCTATCTCCAGCTAGTTCCTGTGCTAGATAGTGGAGGCTTATCTGTTACTTCTGCTCCATTTCTTCTCTCATAGAGTGCATCTGGCTCCCACAGGGCAAAAGTATCTTTTCTATCCCATGGAAGCCCTCTCTGAACCAGGTCCTCCAGGCTTGGACCCTGACACCCAAAGAGAAAGACAAAAGAATTTGGAGAACCATCTTTCAAGACTGGGTGCAAAACTATTATCCTGCTGCCTAAATTGTGATTGCCAGAGCTCATTGTTACCTTGGTAATTCGTTTTACATTCTTTCTGCCATAAAATCTAGTCTTCCTGAGGCATTCTATGATAAAGGTCAAGTACTTGGGAAGGTAAAAAAGAAAACAATTTTAAACACTTCAAAATATGACTTATTCCCATTGGACCTGCGGTCTGGATTGCGGAGAAGTTCACAGTTCAAGAGAGTACAATAGTCTTTGCCCATTTGCTATGTCAGATAGCAAAGACTTGCAGCTGGCCCCTGGAAGGAGGTTCTGTCTACTAAGAATATGCTCTCTTTTAAGAGAATATCTTGGGCGTCAACTTCAAGCACCATTCTCTGGGACTTACTCTCTTCATCTTCTCCATTTCCTCAGCAAGTGGTTGTCTGTGTCGGGAACACCGTATCTCCTGGAAACAGGGACACCTAAAACTTTAAAATCATATAGAGAAATAAACCCTAACAGCCCAAGAGAAGATTTTTTAAAATCACTGATTTAATGCATATTTATTGTGCACCTACTGTGTGCTCTGCACCATGCTCAGCATTGGAAATACAATAGTGTTCAAGACAGATACAGTCATCGCTCTCATGGAGCATATGGGCTAATGGAGGAGACAGCCATTTTTAAAAGATTTACTCAAACAAATATATAATAAGAAGTGATGTTAAATGCTGTGAAAGAAAATACAAAGTCCCGTGAGTAGGAAGAGCTGACCTAACTTGAGGGGGCCAAGGGATAGAAAAGTCTGCCCAAGAATGAGTTTTTAACCGAGATCAAGAGAATGAGGACTTGGGTAGGAAACTGGGGAATTTGGAGCAGGACATACTAAAGACCTGAAGAAAGATGAGTGTGGCTTATTTCAGGGACTGAAAGAAGGCCAGTGTTCTGGGTTGAATCGTGTCCCCTCAAACAAAGTTATGTTGAAAAAGAAAGCTATGTTGAAGTCCTTATCCCTGTACCTCAGAATATGACCTCGTTTCGAAATAGGTTGTTGCAGATGTAAATAGTTTAGATGAGGTTGCTCTGGAGTAGAGTGGGCCCCTAATCCAATATGACTGGCGTCCTTATAAGAAGGAGGCCATGTGAAGACAGAGACACAGCAAGAATGCCATGTGATAATGGAACATTAAAGCGATGCATCTATAAAACAAGGAATGCAACAGATTGCCAGCAAACCACCAAAAGCTAGGAAGAAGAAAGGAAGAATTCTCTTATAGTCTTCAGAGGAAGCATGGCCCTGCTAACACCTTTTTATAGACTTCTAGCTTCCAGATCTCACCTGCACCAGAAATCAGCCTCTGTCATTTAAACTTCTTAGTCTGTGGTACTTCATTGCGGCAGCTCCAAGAAACTAATAGAGCTACTATGGCTGAGTTGCCAGATGGAGAGTCAGGGAAAAATGTGAGATGAGAAAGGAAGGGTAGGAACGGACAGATATCTGTGTTCAAGATTTTGGGCTTTAGCTTTAAAGTAATGGGGCAGTATAGAGGAGTTCTAAGTGAGAGAGTGATATCATTCAACTTGGATTGTAAAAAGATCACTATGCTGCAGTGTACAGAAAGAGTAGAGTGAGGACGACATGTATTTCAGGTTGAGTTCTCCAGGAGGAGACACTGAGATGGAACCTCTGAGATAAGCTGACAAAAGCTTAGTCGAACTGCTGTGAAGTTCTGGAGTATTGTTAATCAGAGTTGTGCTGCATCAGGCTGAAGTGACCAGGCTTTTATACCCCCAACTTTGGCCAGTCACCTATGTGGGATGCCCTGGGAAGGGCATGACCCTGGGGGTGGTGGCTGTCTGCAGCTGTGGAGCTAACAGTTGGAGGTGGCCTGTTGTCTACACTCCTCACAGTTGGGCAGTAAAGTGTTTCCTTGAAGAGGAATCTGGGCTGCACATCTCCTTTCCTACTAAAGAGGTTATAGGGACCTTAGTTAACAAAGAATTCAGGGGAAAGATGACGGTAGCTTGAACCAGTGTGGTGGCAGAGGAGACAGAGAAAAGTGGCCTGATTCCAGGATTTAGTTGCTGAAATGCTACGGATTAGATGGATGAGATGTAGAGCAGGTGGAGGTGTTGAGGGAAAAGGAGGAATCAAGAAAAGTTCCCAGATTTCTGCTTTAGCCAAACTGGATGGACAGTTGGTACCATTCACCAAGTTAACTCTGGAAAAGACCAAATACGAGAAAGTAGATGATTATGAGTTTGTAGATATGAAATATAGTTGAATGAACTGGACATACTGGGAAATAGGAGAGAGCGGCAAAATGGAAGACTAAATATTAATTTAAAACTGAGAATGAGTTTTTACGGGAAAACGCTTTGCTAGACAGATTCTGCCAACAAGCCTAAGCATCTCTTTTGATCCAATCTAAGTTCATCAGCTGAATTTGGGCTCTTATAATCTTCTCCCTGCTGCCACTAGCTGGTAATGCCTTCTGTATCACCCTTTTGAGATGTTGATTTTTTCCATGGATATGTTTATTTCCTTTGACTCAGTGAGTCCAAACTTTGGAGCTGATCCTAAAGAAAATATTCAACAAAGAAAAAACTGTTCATCAGCTTATTTTCTATGTTAGTGATATATTATAAAACTCCTTTCATGCCAAGAATGTATATCTACTTTGTGAAGAGTATTAAATGCAATAATTATAAAAGTTAAATTGCAAGATGGAAAAATCATAGACTATTCTCTTTATTGAGCTGCCACTATGCAAAGCACCGTGCCACATTTAAACACACAGTTATGCTAAGATGTAGGTTACTGAGGTTACTGAGATAAGTAACCTTTCTAAGGTCACGCAGTAAGAGAGAGCTGATATTTGACCCTAGTCTGTCTTTCTAGAAATCTCAATCATTATCCACTCATACATTCAATCAACAAATATTAATTGAGTCTCTACTATGTGCTAAGAACTGTACTAGGCCATGCTATTTTGATGCCATACCTCCTGGAAAGAAAAGTAAAATGCGGCTTTTCTTATTTAGATACAATTTCATATCAGAAGATTACAACAAGAACAGCAAGACTTAGTTGTTTTTGATGTATCTCATAGTTTTTAGGAATTTATAAATTGTCTGCTCTATCCATCTGTTCATACCCCACCCATCTTCAAGACTTCTCTCAAACTCTCTTTCCTATTTCTCCTAGTTACATTTAGTCTCTCCCTTTCCTAACTCCCTTTGCCACACATTTCACACTTTATTAGATCTTGCTGAATACTGATTGCCAACACTAGATATCCATTCGGATATGTACTGTTTTGCTCTTTCCTTGGGTGTGTGTGTGTGTGTGTGTGTGTGTGTGTTTCCAAGAAGGCTGAAACATCTCAATTAATTGAGAATTATTGAGGCTGGGAGTTCTCTTACTGACGGACTTCACGGTGTTATCGCCTCACCAAAAATATCTGCGTATTCAAAATAAATAACTCTTTTACATTTTTTAATTCAGCAATGTCAAGCTCACAAAGACTTAAAATTCAACACAGAAATGTTTTAAAATCTCATTTAACTATTTCAATAATATATGAATATTTGTATCAGTAAGAATGAGCTTAGTTATGCTACAGTAATAAACAACCCCCAAATCTTAATGGCTGAAAACAACAAAGGTGTATTTCTTTAGGTTGGTGGGGGCTCTGTTGCAATTCATACTCACTCAGAGACCTAGGTGATGAAGACTATCTCTAGAATGTTCCCAATCTTTAGGATAAGAAAAGGAAACAGTGACAAATCTTGTACTAATTAAAAGCTTCCACATTTTATTGACAGTAGTCAGTAGTATGGCCACCCTTGAAATCAAGGGATAAGGGAAGTGCAGTCTAACCAAATACCTTAAGAAAAGAACCAGGAATATTTGGTGAAGAATATTAATGATTATCACAATATTAATAATAATAATAATAATAATAATAATAATAATGATTATTTCTCCCTTTGTTACTTTTTAAAGTTCAGACAGGTTTAATAACTTGCCCAAGTTCACACATTTTAACCATTGAAGTGCTGGGATCACACATTTTAACCAACTGAAGTCCATCTGATAGTGAAAATGCTATGCTCTTTTCTCTCTACCACATTGCTTTTTTTTCAGAGCTGCTTTTCAGAAAGGATGGACTGCATGTCCTTTGGGTTCTGACTAACCTCCTTTAACTTATTATTCCAAGAGGGCTCTTAGCTTCCTAGGCTCCAACCTCTGATCTATTTCAGGTGTGTTCTTTCCAGATTACCATGTTCATTTATTGTTTATTTGTTATTTCAAAAAGGACCTACTATGTTTTCTTTAATATGACGGCCATTGGTCATACCAAGATGAATAATACTTAGTACTAGCTTTTAAGAGTTTCATCTTCTAGTGGGGCACCCAGGAAAAATAGCAAATAATTCCCAAAGAAATATGATAAACACTGGAACGAAGATCTGTCCAGTCAGTCTTTGGAAATAAGTTACCTCCCAAAGGAAGATGGAAATGGTACATGTGAGATTAACTATCACTAGAAGGAACCCAAGCCAAGTTTGCAAATAAAAGATTTAAGAGATTTGGGAACATACAAATTCAGCTAAGGTGCCTGAGCATGGCAAGCCCAAGTGTTTTTTTGCAAATAAGAAAGCTAAAAGCTAAACAATTATATACTACTGTGTAGGGGAGAATTAGTAATAAAAGATAGACGATTCGAGTGGGATTTCAAAAAAGAAGTTGTTAGTGATGTTACTTTATCATATGAGATGATATGACTAATTTCAATAGTCATAAAAATATGTAGCCTGGGGAAACTGAGGCTCGGAGAAAACTTAATTTGCCTCAGCTCACAGAAAAAATAAACAGCAATGCTGGGATTTCACCCCAAGGCTGTCTTCCCCCAAAACCTAATGCCCACACATGTTCCATGTTGCCACCTGTTGCTCAGTAAACCACCTGAACCACTAGCTGTACAGCTGCCTGCAGGCAAGAACATTAGCGGCACTTTCAGGGGCCTCAGGAAGACTTTAATCCTAGATTCGCCAAACCCAGCTGCCACCTTGGACTGAAACTAAGATTATATCTGTATTAGCGTCCTTCAGGCTGCTCGCTGCTCTAAATCTCTGAAGATAAACATCACAGACGAATTTACGACTCTTCATTTATCAGTAAGTGTTTTGAAATCTCCAATTTAGGGATGAATACACTGGGTTGTGTGCTCCTTTTAGACCCCACCCTCTACTTCTCTCAGCCTGCAGGCTGCAGAGAGAGGTGCCACATTAGTTTTTCAACAGATGGGATAACAGAGTGGTTAGTCTTGTTAGAGTTACTTATTAATATAGCCATACCCTTATTAGATTGTGAGTTTCTGGAGGTTGGTGGCCAAGTGTACCTTTTTAAAAATGCTTTCGTTTCCAAAAGAGTAAAAAGGTGGTTTGGGGTTTTTTTTGCTTTTTGTTTTTTGTTTTTTGTTTGGTTTTGGTTTCGTTTTTCAAATCAGATGCAATCATATTAGTAAGGTGACCTGGGCCAATAGAGAATGACATTATTTTGACAGCTTATGAATAATTTCTAAAAAATCTTCCTACACAAATCTCATTGTAGAGAAAGGGAGAAAAAATGGAGAGAGACTCCACTTTTGATCAAAATGGATATATAGGGATTGGATATATATCCTTCTGCCTGAAACAACTTAAAAAAAAAAAGACAAAATATATAAAATAAAAGTTTTCAAGACACTGATAGCAGGCAATAAAAGACAGTGATCTCTGAGATATAAAAAACAAACTTGGTGAGCCCAATGCTTGCCCAAGCTTACTGCCTTGAGAGAGTTCCCAGGCCATGACTCAGGGAGGGGGAACTCAAGCAGAGCCCAGCAGACTCCCCGAGTTGAGGAGATGGTGTGCAAGACAGGGAGACGAAGGCAGCTAGAATATACTGTGCAGGGAATATGCTGGACCAAGGGAGAGAGAGCTACACAGAGAAAACCCCTTAGATCTACAGAGAGCCCACCTCAAGTTTTTAGCAGGGCACAATCAGCACATATGTGTGAGAAAACTACCAAAGGTTGGAGAAAGAACCATCCAAAAAGGTTCAAGGGATAGTTCCCAGTGCATGCTTAGGGCCAGGAATAGGCCTGTTCCCATCACCTGCAGAGGAAAAATGTAGAATCCATGGGGCATTGAGTAAAATACTCTAGAAGGTCTTGCCTCAGTAGTAGAGAATAATTATCCCTAGACTGAGTATTGCTCTGAACCCATCTAATGAATCATAAAAGCAAGAACTGAAAGAATCAAACTGTTTCCAAGAAACTTAATTGTATCCTAGAACAAAGCTCAAGAATATTTATAGAAACATACAAAGAGCCTGCATTCAACATGATAAAACTCACAATGTCTGGCATCCAATAAAAAAAACTCTCAGGAATGTAAAGTAGAAGGAAAACTTGACCCAAATGAGAAAAGGTAATTTGACCCAAATGAGAAGAAAAGGCAATCAGTCAAAACCAACTTCGACTAATCTTTATTTATATCCCTTCAATTATACTTTCCAAACATTTGGAGGTTTCATTCAGAGTGTAATAAGAGTCCAGGAAGCTTCTTGGGTCACAGCACAGCTGACATAGCAATGCCACCTACTCATAGAATATGTATACAGTAGCCTATACTATGAAATTGAGCAACTGGGCAGTGCATATTGTTTAGCAGAAGACTCCTGCCCTCTTACCCCCATCATCCTTGGCCTGTTGGAGTAGTACCACTGCCTGCGTCCCTGAGAGCCTTGACCCTCCTGACTTGGACCTTCGTGTTCTCACCTGGATCCCATCCTGAGAACGCCCTCC
This sequence comes from Pteropus medius, assembly GCF_902729225.1. NCBI lineage: Eukaryota > Metazoa > Chordata > Mammalia > Chiroptera > Pteropodidae > Pteropus > Pteropus medius. Next base: position 4,878,044 of record NW_024342470.1, read on the forward strand.
CATAGCCTCTTAGGCTGCCATCAGCAGAAATCTAGAGAGCACCCTACAGCAATCTCTGTTTTCTGCTTATGCCCCTCAAGCTGCCTCCATTATGTTTTCCCTGCCCGTCCTGTGAATCTTGTCAGTTCCTACAGCAGAGCGGGTCTCGAACTACTGAAACCAGCTTACAGACAGACAGGATGCTCTTTTTCCTGCCTTATCTCCTGGGGAGTGACCTTTTTGTATTAGTCTGGGTCCATGAGGACCCTGAAAACAAACCCCTCTGGAAACAAATGAATCATTCTGGAGAGATTTTTGCTTCCTGTGATTCTTCATTCATTCCACAAATATTTACTGAATATCTACTTTATGTCAGTCCAATGCAAAGTATTTTCAGGGGAACTTGCTATAAGGGAGAAAAGAGTTAAAAAAGTACTGGCACTGAGATGTTAAGGAATGAAACAAGGCTGTTACATGTCCTGCATCTGCATCCAAGGGCCAAGCATGGCCGGGGCCAGATTCCTAGGTCACCTTTCTCACCCACCCCTTCCCACATATCACGTGGAGGGCCTGTGGAGTTGATGGAACTCTTTAAGAGGTTTGGCAGGATACCAGGGCCTTTGAACATACTGTTGCCTCTGCTTAGAATGTTCCTCACCCCCAGTTATTTACCCAGGCAACTCCCACACCTCTTTTTGTTCACCTCAACTGCCATCTGGCCAGCTTGAAAATGCCATTCTTGCCCCATTTCTTGCATAGTAGAAAGGTTTCAGATTGTTTTATTCGATTATTGTAACTTGTTAAAGTTTATAAAAGTGATTTGTTAATATTTTTTTCTGATTTGAAATTAGTGCTAGATATTTAATATCGAAATTTTATTTAAATAAATAGACATGTTTTAAAAGGCAGGGCCCATTTAAGAAGTAGACCTATGTGACTCTAAAAGCATAAGCAACAAAAGAAAAAAATAGATAATTTTACTTCATCAAAATTTAAAACTTTTGTACTGCAAACAATACCATCAAGAAAGTGAAAAGGCAACTCGTAGAATGGGAGAAAATGTTTGCAAATCAATATTCGATAAGGGGCTTGTATCCAAAATATATAAAGAACTCTCACTACTCATAATAAAGAGGCAAGTGACACAATTTAAAAATGGGCAAAAGATTTGAATAGACATTTCTCCAAACAAGCACATGAAAAGATGTGAAACATCAGTAGTCATTAGGGAAATGACATCAAAAACCACAGTGAGATATCACTTCACATCTACTAGGCTGACTATAATAAAAAAGACAGAAATAACAAGTGTTGGTGAGGATATGGAGAAATAGGAACACTTGTACACTGTTCATGGGAATGTAAAATGGTGCAGCTGCTTTGAAAGACAGTCTGGCGGTTCCGGAAAATATTAAGTATAGAGCTACCATGTGTCCTGGCAATTCCAATTCTAGGTGGATATATATATATATATATCCATATATATATATATATATATATATATATATATATATATATATATATATATATATATATATATCCTTGAGAAATCAAAACATATGTCTACATATGTTTTGGCAATTCCAATTCTAGGTGTATATATATATATATGGATATATATATATATATATGGATATATATATATATTTGGATATATATATATATTTGGATATATATATATATATATATATATATCCTTGAGAAATCAAAACATATGTCTATATAGAAACTTCTACATGAAATGTTCCTAGCAGCATTTTTTTCAAACATGTAAATAACCCAATGTCTTGTCTATCAACTGATGATTGGATAAATAAGATATGTTTATCTATGTAATAGAATAGTATTCAGCCATAAAAAGAAATAAAATACCATGCGGATGAACCTTGAGAGCATTTTGCTAAGCGAAAGAAGTCAGACACAAAAAACCACATATTTTATGATTCTATTTTTATGTAATATTCAGAATAAGCAAATCTATAGAGCAAAAAGATTACTGGTTGCTTATGGTGAGGAGTGGGGTTATGGGAGGGAATGCGGAGTGACTGCTAATGAGTATAAGTGTATTTTTTTAGGGAAAATAAAAATGTTCTAAAATTAGATTTTGTGATGATTATATGATCCTGTGAGAATGTACTATAAAACACTGAATTGTGTACTTTAAATGGGTGAATTGTATAGTATGTGAATTTATGTCTCAAAAAAAAAGAAAGAAAAAGAAAAGTCAGCTAATGATCCATAGTAGATCAGTCAATGTTGTCAGAGCTTGCTGAACTAAGTATATTTTACTTAGATACTGGTACAAAAAGCAGGCCAGGCAGAGAAAATTTCCTGAGTGGAAAAGTGTAGCAATAATAGTAACAGTCACATTACTAACTGTAGTAACTAAGATTGATATGATCTGTATGGTTAGCAAAGTGGTTTCACATTTATTTGATTAGATCCTTTCACTCACTTAAATCATATGAGGGAAGTATCATTACACATTTCTGACACCTGAGGGAACTGAGGTTTACAGAGTTGAGGAAAGGGTAAGATTATCTGGATAGTAAACACTGGGGCTGGGAGGAGAGCCCTGGTCCACCTGCCCCAAATCTCGTCACTTCACTAAGCCTGAGAGGGCAGGGGCCGTGTTCTGTCTTGTTACAATAGTATCCACAGTACCTGGCAGAGTAGTAAACTGCTGCTCTTCAGATACTATGACCAGGTACTGCAAAGTGTGGCTCCAGTTCCTCCTTGAATAAAGAGACCAAGGACAAGCCAGAGAAAAGGTGCACCCTGTTTGTGCAATGTTGCTGGGTGCTGGACAGCAGCCCAGTCTCCAGAAGTCACACTGATACAGAGAACCAGGGAGGAATAACTCAGAAATGAAGTCTTACCGTGGCTATCGGCCTTGTGCCTAGTTCTCAGCCAGCCAGCGTCCCACTGGGATCTTCCTCAGAGGCACCTGAATTGTCTCATTCCTAGACTCCAGACTCCTGCCATCTTGAATTAATGTTCAGCATTTGCACCCCAGAGAGAAGCCGCATCCCCCAAGGCTAAAAACTGCCCACAGCCAGTCTGTGATGAACCAGGCACTATTCAGAAGATGGCATGGGATCTCACTGTGGAGGAACAATCTCATACAGCCACAAGTGTCTTTGCTGATGGAACCTGAATAGGCCAGAGAAAGCATGCATTCTAGCTCAATAGAGAGCTTCGCCCTTCTACCTAACATGTTAAATTGGCTAATGGTTGAATTTGCTTAGTTATGTTTCATATGGTAGTAGGAGAAGTAACAAAGATGCTCTGATTATTTCTGTGTGACCTTTAGTCATGCCAACTGATCTCTCCATATTTCATTTTACATTTTGTGTAAAGCGAGGGCAATGATACCTCCTTCTAGGGCTGTGAGGATTCCATCAGGTAGTGTGCAGTGATGTGCCTGATGCTGAGCAAGGCTTAGTAACCACAGGTTTTTTCTTCCCGATTCTGATTCCTTCCTTGGCAGTAGAATAGATTCACTCAAAGAGGGCAGTCGACTCAACACACATGGAAACTATGATGAATTGTTCAGACCCCCACTAATTTCTCTGGTATATATAGGGGCAGATTTATTGTGTCTTAAATGAGTCTTAGAGGGAGGAGGACAACTGGGGAGTGTTGGAGGTATTAAAGGCAAAGAGAGAAAACAGCCAGATGGGAATTCGATAGTAATAATAATATAATAATAAGTAGTAATTGTCATGGTGCCTCACCTAATTAAACACTTACTATGTGGCGACATTATGCTCGGAGCTTTTGATCTATCACTTAACTTATTCCTCCTCTTATCATCAACTGATTTTATAGATGAAGCAACCAGTTGACAAATGTCTTGATAAGACAGTAACTGTGATTTGAACCTACATATCACCCCAGTACTCTGAGGAAGGATGCGAGGAGTAGAGAGGGCAGAATCTCAGGCTGGCCTGACTCGGAGGTTCCCTACCCTGGGGAAGGCTCAGGTCCTCCCTGGTTCTTGCATGAACCTGGTTGAGGCAAGAAGTATGGGGCTTCCTTGGCCAGAGAGCCTGCCCCGACTCCTGATAAAATGTGAGCACCTCGAAGGCATGGCTGCATCTGCCGGCTCTCTGGATCTGCTGGCTCCTGGCACAGATCCAATCTCTTTGTGTCAAAGAAAGTGATAAATAATGCAATTTTGCTCTTTTCCTTGTGGAGTTTCTTAGATGTGAAGCAACACTTTGACAGCCATAGAGCTTGTCACAGTCAACAAAGCACTTTCCCATCCATTATTCTGGAGACCTCATGCCAGCCAAGACTCTCCACTCCTCCCCACTGTCAACACCTAGATTCAGGTCTCTGTATCTTCCTTCCACGACAGATCTACATCTGCTCTCTTCATTTCCCATTCCGCCCTGCGATAACTCTGTTTTCTACCCAAGAGCCGGAGAGATTGTTCTTAAATAAAACTGCTCATATCTCTTCTCACTGCCATTTGGACCAAGTCAGCCCCTTCACAGGTCAGGAGCTCCTCCACAATCTCATCCTTGCATCCTCGAACCCATTTCTCTTTATCTCAGCAGGCCCTAGCTCCAGCCCCCTGCTTGCTTGGCCACAGTGCCAGGAGTGACCCATGATGCCACGTGCCTGAGTAATCTGGGGCAGCGGAAATTGGGACCTGGAGGCACTTTTCATCTGTCCCTTCATGTCAGGTCCGTGCCCGCACAAGCACATCTGTCTCACCTGGTGATGTCACTGGCCTGGGTGCATTTGCAGCGGCTCACACCAGGGCTCCAAGGGGCGGGGTGGGGCAGAGGGTAGTGAAAGCCCGCTCAGTCTCACTTCAGAGATAGGATTATGGAATGAAGGAAGGTGAAGCAAGACTTGGCATAAGACAGTGGGAACTGTCCTCAGGCCCCTTGTTTTCTAGCTGCCACAGGGCCCCAAAAACTTCCAGAGTAAGAAATGAACATGCAACTTATGATAAATAGTGTCACTAAGAGCTAACGTATCTTTTGTTAAATAAAGTTCTTGTATAGGACTTTCTTCATGCCAGGCACTATTCAAGCAGCCCACATGAATTTATCTCTGATGATTTAGCCTCATGACAATCCATTTTACCAACAAGAAGACTGAAGCACAGAGAGGTTAAGAAATTTTCCCAAAGCAGCACAGCTAGTAAGTAGCAAAGCCAAGATTTGGCTCCTGAGTCTGTGCTCTTAACCTATTCTGCCGACTCGCTAGAGTTAGGCCTGCCACTCTGCCAAGGAGAACATCATCTTCCCGCAGCCCTTCACTCACTGGTGCTTGAGAAGTGTCTGCAGACTCTGTAGCCCCAGATGTGCCTTCTCGGCCTCACTTCCCTATGCTGTCATTTAATATTTTCATTGCTGTGAGGCCTCATCCTATTTTTCAGTCAGGTTTTATTATTTCCATTCTATGGGTGAGCAAACTGAAACTCGGAAGATCAGTGAGAGGCAACACATCTACAGCATTGCTAGGATTTGAAACCAAGTCTGTCTATCTAGAAAAGGTGTTTTTTCCGCTTCTCTAGAAGAAAGGTCCAGTCTGAGGACAAGCCAAGGCATCCTATCCATGCTACATCGGGCACGTTGGATCTGAAGTGCCACTGAGGCACACAGGCAGCAAAACCAGTCTGTGGCTCCAGAGAGAACATGGGGCTGGAGATGTCATTTCGGGAGTCATCGGTTATGCGTGATGGTTGAGTCTATAGAAGAGAGAAGAAGTAAAGGAGAAGTGAGGATTTAAAAAGAGCAAACGACAAGTCTTGGGGAAGATCTGTTCAAAGCGGGTGATATAAAGAAGGGAGCAGAGGAGACAGAAAATTGAGAGTAAGAGCAAAAGAACCAGAGTAACAACTCCCGTTTATCATTTTATAGCTCACAGTGAGTCTTTACGTTCCTTATCTCTTATCCTACACACGTCGATAAAAACTCCACATACCGATACACACATCCAATAAAGAAATTGGTGAGTGGGGAAAGGACCATGAGGCCTTAGGAGGGGTTTGTGCCTCCTGCCCACCTCCCGCTTCCTGCTCTTTCCTCTACCCTGTGGTTCCTCCTCTGCCACACACCCCACCGTGCTGTGCGCCTGCCCATCTCCTCGTTTCCTACCTGCTGCCTCCATCTCTCCTTCCTCTCAGTCGTCTCCCTGACTGTCTCTTGCCCCCTATTTTCCGTGGATTCTTTTCTGTTGCCAGGGCTCGTCCTCTGTCCTCCTGTCTCTTTTCCTTTCTCCCCTTTTTCCTCTTCCCCAACCCAACTATTTATATCTGGATATCTAAGACATTGTATTAGGTTTACTTACTGAATAAAGTTTTGTGCTACTTGTTTTAATTTAAAAAGCAGGAGAGCTGAAATGTTTTTTTTTTTTAAACAAAAATTCTTTCCAAAAGGGAGGTGCTTTTTAAATATCATCCTGGATGAGTTTTATAGGTGAATCAGTGTCTCTCGAGAGAAAAAGGCAAGCTCCTCATCTCCGTGAAGGTGCCAGAGAAAGAAGGGAATTTCTAGATGAGACAGGAGAAGGGAGGCTGCTTTTCTCACTTTCTCTCCAAGTGAGACACTCATGAGATCACCCAGCATGCCCAGGAAGGTGCTAAAACATAATTGCCCTCGATGAAGACATACAAATAAATCATTCTACCTGGCAGAAAATTCGAGTGTGTCGGCAGAACGTGCAGGCAAGAAATCCCTCCAGCTCCTGAGCTCTGAGGACAGCTATGCTTTGATCCACCCCATGCAGATGGGGCCAGGAGCCCCACAGCTGCAGAGCCCACCCTCCTACCAGCTGCCCCCCACCCCCAGGCTCATTGTGGGAGCAGAAATGGAAGTCAGTGTACGACTCCCCTCCCCTGGAAGAACATATGCAGTAAGTGGTTATCAGACAACACCGCTTCATGAGGAGTGGTCTAAGGCAGAACTGTCACAGTTCTCAACCTTTTTCTTCATCCCATACTCTTAAGGGCTACAATGTCAAGCAGTCAGTAATAATGGCTCTCCATGGCTGTGATTTTGCTGCAGTAGCGAGCCTCTCAGGTCACCTACACCCCAGTCAGAGTGCATCTTAGAACTCTTGTGGGGTTTCTGCACGAACTCATGCAGAGTTAAAAAGCAGCTCCATGTGATTCAATGTGCTTGGAGGGAGGAATGGGCACCACCTTTCCTCTCCCCCATTACTGCTGTTGTGTCCATTTTTTACTGGCCTCTATCTAAAGTCCTTAAATCACTTCTGCCAAAATTAAATAACAAGTTAGTCACTTTCTTGACACAGCTGACAGACAGATAAGAGGTTTCCCATCATCCAGAAGCGGGGGAAAATGCCTAGGTTCGACTTTGGGTTTATTCCCTAAGACCAGATTCTTTCATCAGTGAATCATTTTGCTGACTTCCTTCCAAAAGACCTGAGACAAAGGTTGGCACTTTGGACTGTGCTCACGGATGATGGCATGCTGGCTGCTTCTCAGGGCCATTTGCAGGGCAGAGAAGGGGGAGAGACACCCGCGTCCAGGTCAGCTCACAGCTGGGAGCAATGAAAGGAGGTAAAGTGGGCAGAGTTACAGAGTCTGGGGTCATACTCTAAAGGTGGGAGGCAGTGGAGAAAGAGGGGAAGGAGGTAAAAGAGAAAAGGAAGGAGAAAGAGGAGCAGAGAGAGGCGTAAATTCTCTTTACCCTTTCCTGGCTGTCTGCCTCTAGGTTTGCTCTCTTAAAGATGCCCGGTCTATACATAGCCTTACAGCTAGAGATACAGTCCAGACTCGGCATCTGTTGGTCCTGCCAATCTGCCCACGATATTTTCATTTCTGGCTCAGCACCTTTCTTAGTCTGGATTCCCCTAGAAGCACACCCTGAGACAGCATACTGACTGCTAGGGGAGTAGAAAAGTTTAACAGGGAAGGGAAGGCAGCCAATGAAGGTGTGGCAACTTGAGAGCTTCACCCCTCTGAGCGAGTCTGGGAGCCAGTGTAAAATATGCACTTTGGTGTCGTCCCACTGAAGAAGCAGGGAGATGGGTTCTTTAGTCACCATCTCCCAACAGTCCTTGGTTGAGAGCTGCTCCTGGGGGAAAGGGAGGGTGTTAATTTCTAGCACCTGACCCACTCCAGGTGTGCTCAGTAGCGGCAGAAAACCCCCAGGCACAGGGGCCAGGTGCTGCAGTTTAAGTAGGCTGGCAGGCATGGAGATGCGAAGCGTAGAGACGTTATGGGTGGGACATCAGTAGCCTTTGCCAAAGTGACTACGGCATATAAGTAGGCCAAAGCTGGGTCCCCAATCCAGCCAGAAGCAGCAAGACCACAGAGCATTTTGGAGCCACCGAGACAACCATTTTGAGCTTTTGATCAGGGCTTAGAAACGTCTTCGATTTTGAGGGTCTCCAGCATAACTGAGGGACGAGTAGGAGAAACAAAGAAAGCAGAAAGCATAGAAGCAGGGAATAGAGAGGACAAATAGAGAAAGAAAAGCCAAAGTTTGTAACCCACAGAAAAGTAAGCATGATATATAATCAGAAAAACTCCCATGAGACATGAAGTAGGCCACATAGGAGCTGTAGTCGGTAGACATTTGAAAAGGTGACACAATAATTAACTGTGGAGAGATAAATTTCTGAATAGTTGGGAAAGGATTCTAGGCAGCATTCAGCCCACAACATTTTTCTCTTTCTATTCTTTTTCTTTCTTCCTTCTTTCCTTCCTTTTTTTGGCTAAATCCAGAAGATCTATTAAAATCTATTATAAAAAGAGAGCTACACCTCCAACGTATTTATAATGAGACAATTAGCTATTAAGAATAGAAAATGTTAGAATAATAGAACCGTAATAGTCTATGTGGTTGAGAAGTCTAGCAGCAGCATTTCAGCTCAGAGCAGTGCCCAGTGTGACACAGACCAGCAGTGGCTGCCAGACTCGGATCACTGTGGGTCCCATGTCTGTAACTACAGACATGACACAACCAGCATATAATCACGGAATAAGATCTGGGCAGATCAGCACTGTTATTACCAACAGCCTTTCCTTGTTCGGAGGCCCCAAACAAGAAACCAGGGAGTTGCATTTGGTAGCATAAAATGTTGTTAAATAGAACTCTTCCTGTTGATCCAAAATTTTTGGCAAGGAAGCCCTAAAGTCAAAGACGTAAGTGAGAAGTACTCACATACTCTAGAGAGATGCTAAACAGATCCATGCAGGACTTCTCAGAGGTTAACAAAAATAGGTCTAGTAACCATGAACCTTTCTAGTTTTATACAGAAAACAAGACATTTGAATGGAGCTCTTTAGGAGAGTTATTGAGGTAAGGAGTTGTCAGCTTAGCAGGGAGTGCTGTGGTATTTCTCTTCCCTTTCTATCACCCAAACTAAGTGAAGGGACACTGACAAAATTGAGATTGGGGAAAAAAAAAAAAAAAAGGACTGATGAGCAGCAAAAATTGTGGGTCTATTTGAGTTATTGGGAGAAAGTGACTTTTGTTCCCTTGGAGTTTGGAGGTATCTTTGAGTATAGAGACTCCCAGCCTTGTCCCCTTCTGAACTTGGAAGGTGAGAGTGGCTTGAAGTCACCCACTCAGGTACGACAAAAAGAGTGAGCAGAAAAAGACCAGCTTAAGTGTGAAAAGGAAGCATGATTTTCCTTTGGTACAAACATATACTGGGGAAGATAATTAGGCTTGAAACATGGAGTTGGGACTTTCCAGAGAGGGTCACCTGCCAGTTTAGAGGTGACAGGAAAAGGCTGCAGGGTGTGTTGTTGGGGAAAGTTGCTAATAGGGTTACAAAATGTGCTTTTCTCTTTCTGTTCTTCTGTCCTTCCTCTCTGCCTAGAGCCTGCCGTTCTCAGGCTCAGCTGCATGTTAAAATTACCAATGTTTAATTGGTATTTCAAAAATATACCAATGCGAGATCTTACTCCCAGCCGAGTTTTGAAAGTGGGGTCCAGGCACTAGTTGTTTGGGTTTTTTTAGAAGTTCCTCTGGTGGTTCTTATGTAAAGTTAAGGTCCATAAGATCAAAGAGATATTAAGCAGGGGCCGAGTGTATCCAATTAGAGTAGACAGTGGATGCAAAGTTCTATAGCAAGCATGGCTCCAGGCTGACACTTGCGGACCTGGTCTTGTGAAGTGGAGAATTTCGTTCATTCGCTCACTCATCAGATATTTATTGACTGTCTACTATGTGCTCTGTACTGTGGATCAGCAGTAAACAAAAGAGATAAAGCTCCATGCCCCCATGGAGCTTCAGTTCTAACAGAGGGTTCCCTTGATTGGGAAACACAGGTGAGGCTCAAGGAAACCCATCTTGACTCTCAAGTAAGTGATTCCGGGGAGCACACATTAGAGTACTAACAGGCTGTGTGGTTTTATGAAGCCCATTCACAGCTAATTGTACCCTCCTCACACAGCTGACCCAAATCAGGCTGGCGATCATCTTGCGTCCAGGCTGATATGGCTCCAAAGGTTCTGAGTGGTAGGAGAGTCTGTGACATGACATTCGACTATGGTTTTTTCTCTTCCAGCCTCAGTCCATGAAGATTTGTTGAACCAGAGCAGCACCGAGGAGACATTGTTGGAGCAGGTACGAACAACTGTGTGCATTGGGATGACCCCACAGTTGTGGGATGATGTTGCTGATGGTGATGATGATGGTGAGAGTGAGTGTCTCCATTTTTAGTTTAGTTTGGTGTCTTAAATGAAGAATCTGAGGCGGAACCAGCCGCTAAAGTCAAATCTTCCAATTCCTTTCCAGGCAAGGTCCTCTCCTGCTTCTCATTATGACAATAGTTAAGATGACCTTCTTGAGGCCAGAGGAAGGAGATTTTGGGAACCTGCTTTGTGTCCTTGTTTGCCTCAGTATTAATGACTTGACAAGTCCCTTTTACCTGTCTTCCTCAGGATGAAGGGGAGCACTGTGCTTTGAGAGGCCAGGATCAGAGGCAACTTTGACCCACAGGTCAAGGTGATAATTGTTCTTATCACCATCACCATCTGTGAAATATGTTTTTGATGGGAAGTGTAATTAGAGCCTGGTGAAGCCTTGGAGGGCTGATGAAGGTGGCTGAGTGCTGGGCAGATACCATCAAGCTGGAACAGCAGCATCTTCCCAGCCCAGCCCTGCCTGTGGGTCTCAAAAATGTGGAACAGAGGAGGTGGAGGAGCAGCCTGGCTTTGGGTGTGCTGTCAAGTCCACTTTGTCTTAGCACAGAAGAGCCTTTAGGTTTTTCTCTACCCTATTTGCAGTGAGGCCCCTTGCTGGGTGTTCCCATTCTCATGCCCTGGGTCCTCCCTCCCCTTCTATCAGCTTTCCTCCCTTCTCCTCTTCCCTGGATTGTGCTCAAGCCGAGAGCTGTTAGGCTAGAGTGTTGAGCAACATTTACACCTTTGGGCCAGACCCCCAGACCATGTTGCCCAGTACCAGGGAGCACAGGCTCTGTCCTGCCTACCTCAGAGTCTTTTAGAATCCCCCTTGGGTCCTGAATACTAGTCGGGGACAGTGTGAGCTGCAAGGAGAAGGGAGCAATAAGAACTATGTGAACACAAAACCGAGTGATAAGAAATGAATATCCTTTTTATCCATTACTTTAAATACTTTCATGATTGCCTCGTACCGATGACTTACGATGTGTCAGGCATTGTGCTAGGTGCCCCACATGTATTACCTCGTTTAATCCTCACTACATGCCTGTGAAGTAGGTCTGGTTTTTCCATTTTACACTTGAGAAAACTGGGGCATAAAAATTTTAACTTTCCCATGGTCATACTACTAGCATGTGCCGGATTCTCTGAAACCCATGTGTCTCAACTGGGTGGCCTGGAGGTTGCAGAAACTGTCCTACTACAGAGACTCAGGAATCCAACTGAAGTGATTTAATCAACCCCAAAGGGAATAGAAGGACTATGGCAGCAAACAGACAATTTTCAGATTCAGCCTGGGAAGTGATTGGGGTAGAGCTAACCAGCTAAGCCAAGGGTATGCGAATGGAGCAACAGGCAGGAGGATGGAAAAGAGACTTCAGCCTCGAGGAGGATGATTCAGAATCTAGGTCAGGAATTGGGGCCTCGGCCACTGGCTGAGATGTAGAGCAGGGCCCCTGGCCCAGGGAGGAGGTATGGCCCTACGTGGAAATTAAGGAAAGGAAACGTAGGCAGACAGGCCTACTTTGGAGTGGGTCAACACAGAAGGAGGAGTGGGCAGCTGTGATGTGATAGGGAATGGAAGACACATGGATATTGAGAACACTCTCCAGTCCAGTGGTTGCTGGGTCTATCGGCATAAAAGAAGACCTGGAGCAGAGAGCATGGGAGACACCACTACCAGAGTCTCACCCTCAAATCCAAAGCTGAGTTAGAAACCGCAATCTCAGGCTTACAAATGGGAGAGGTGGAGGCCACTGGTAAACATCCTGCTTTATTCCAGATGAACTCATGAACTGGGGTAGCATGGGGGTGCTCAGGTTGAGAAGCTGAGGAGAGCAGGGTTTGGGGCCTGAGGGAGCCTTTGTTCCTCTGGAGGTGAGAGTTTGCACAAACATAGCATTTCAGGAATGGTCGGCACCCAGGACTTGGGAGATAAAGAGCAGTAGGGATCCAGGTAGTGGCTAAACCTTAGGGAGGCAGAAAATCAACACCCAACCTTGAGAAGAAGATAGGTAAGCACATGGAGGGTTTAGGATTGAGGACAGGGTGGAATATCAGGCAGTGGGTTTGATTCAAGACTTTGGGAAGAAGGAAGATGAAGCTCAGTCTTTTAGATTGCTACAATGTGGTGATCCAAAGGGGAAAGAAATGCTTTGAGGCAGGTATGCATGAAGTCAGTAAGAGAAGAGTGGTACTCAGAACGAGATCCAGCTGTCACCAGGTCACAAGATTATGGACAAGGAAGCTGAGGCCAATGACCCATATCTTGCCTGGGTGAGAATCACTAGGACCTGCAGAGGGGAGGCGAGGGGGCCCAGCTTCCCACTGCTGGAGTATCCCAGGGCTACATGGGAGGAGGAGAGGACTGTCCTCTCTCCTCTCTTGTGTGTCCCTCGCTGCTCTTTGACTTACTTAGTTCAGAGCCTGTACTAGGGAAATTCATGCTTCAGAAACTCAGTTCAACTAGAAAAGTATCCTTACTGTTGTTTGCTATGCCCAGGACAGTTGTGTGATGCTGCCTCTTGCCAGCTCTTTGCTGGCTTTTGGTCTCTGTTCTATGTTTGGGGACACATCATGGCAATGGGAAAGGGGTGTATCCCTTTTTAATTGGAAAGAGTCACTTCCTTTTTGGAGATGGAGCTGAAGACGACTTCTCCCACTCTGTAGCATGAGACCCCTGACACTTCCTCTGTGGGCACAAGACAGCTCCTCCATGCCCAGAGCTGGCAACCTCTTTAATAACCTTCCATCAGGACTGCGTGGGTCACACCTGCATTGCCTGGTTGCTTTCCTCTGGGCTGCTTCAGAGGGAAGGTCACCTTTCTTGGTTGTCCTCTCTATCGTACATTCTTTGCCAGGTCAGGGCTTACTTCCTTTCCCTCCTCTCCCTGTTGTCAAGGACGCAAAATGCTTCAAGTTCAGTGCAGAATGGTAAGTATCAGAGAAAATCACAAAACTATCCATCTGTCCCAGAGTCAGATCTTTTGGGGCCCTTTTTTCCCTTTCTTTCACTCTCTTTGCTGATCGGAGACTCTTGGTTTCTCATCTCATGATCCTCGCACCTTAGGCAATATCCAGATTATTTGTTCGGAAATGTAACATCTGGTCACGTCCTTTCCTCCCACCCTCTCTTCCCCGTCTCTGTTCTCTTACTCCTTCTGGTGTCTGATCACCCACACGAGTCTTCTCTCTAGGTTGGTTGGAGGGCAAGTCAAAATGCCAGGCTAGGCAACTGTGGAAGTAAAAGCTACAATAAAGAGCTAAAGAATTTGCAAGCCTAGGAATTTTGTTTTGTTTTGTTTTACAACTAATCACCCTATGACTTGATTAGCTGATTTGCTAATGCCAATATAATCAGCATAGTTAATTATAGACTATGTTATTCAGGTCAGAACACATGCAGGTAAGTGAGGTGTTGGGGCAATCGCTCTACCTGAGACATGCTCCTGATTCCAAACAATCCTAGGGTTAGTCCCATAGGATTCCTACTGGGCTACAGGCTCCCTGCCTGGTCTTGGGAAGGGTGGGGGGGATCCCTTTCTCTTTCCGAGAGTCCATTTTTAATCGCAGTGACAGCCAGTGTCATTGATGGGATCCAAAGTGCTTAGAAGAAGTCCTAATACATTCTACAACTCTGGACCCAATAGATCTGTAGCTTGACAAGCCCTAATCCTAGCAAAACTGCCTCTGTAGTGAGATAGTGGGAACCTTGGAAATCCTTCTTATTATTGGCTTGGACTCTCACAGAGAGGGATGAGGTTAAAGAACATACAACTTGAGCAATAACACCTGGACCCAGACCTTCCATTGGTACCTTCAATGGTCTGAGCAGGACAGATGTCTTGACTAATCTCAGCACTGAAGGGACTCCAGGCTGCCTCCTAGTCAGCCTGGTTCTTGCTTGATCCACTTTTAAATATTCTCTGGCTGCCCAGCCTCTGTCTCTCTCTTTCTCTCTCTTTCCCTCCACCCTGCATGCCCCAACACACACTCATACACACACATACACACTCATCACACACATATACATACACAGAGACAAATATACACAGACACCCTTATCTACAGTCACTCACACTCACACTTAAGCACACACACACTCACATTCCCTCTCGTGTGCACTCACACACATATCCTAGACTACTATCTCCTCACATCACCAGCACCACACGCCTCACAGATATTTTCTTTTTTTACAGTCTAAAAAAGATTGAGAAAAATTTCTCACTATTTTCCTTTTCACGTTTCCTCCCCCTCCCACACTTCCTTTCCCCCTTCTGTTTCCCCACCTAGTTCTAAAACAGTAGCAGGAAGATACAGTCTTGCCATGTGCCCAGAGGAAAACCAGAATGTTTGTGGACCCTGTGTTCCCACTAGAAGTCCTCCTCGCTCTATAGCTATGTGAGCCCACCCAGCCTCGAAGAGCCCCTGGGAGCCCCTTCCAAAAAAACACGTCCCCTGCTCCTCTTCCTTCTTGCCCTTGGCTAAGGGGTACTTCTTACTACTACAATAGCATTTTGCAAATATACCTATGGAAAAAATGGATCACTTTAGGTTACAGTTATTTATAAGGGTTGTGAGAGCTCACATGAGGATAACTGAATTCATAGGTCAGAGTGGAAATCTACTAAGATGGAAGATAGATTGGGAGTAGGTAGGGAGGAAATTAGGGCAAGGGAGGGAGAGTTGTCGAAGTGGAATGACTGGACAGTTGGGGCTAGGGAGTGTGCTTCTGGCCTCTGGCCTGTGGGGCATCGATACCACTCTTCCTTGGGGAGAAAGAGAAAAAGTGTAGAGAGTCTTCGTGGCCTCAGGGATTCCCAGAGCCTGCTGGTACATAATGTCGCAGGGAAGCCATCTTACATTTTCCTAGCCAGTTAATTTTATTTGAATATTGTTTTACACAAATTACATACAAATATATATTTTGATATATACATTAATATTTTTGTATATAAATACATATTTATATAACTTATATTATAAAGCAATTTTAATATAAAATATAATAATCAGTTATAATTATTATGATATAATTATATTATAGATGTTTACATATTAATATATATTTAAACATGAAATGTAAATATTTATATACAAATATAAATAAATGTTTATCAAAACAAATACATACACAATGAAGTAGAAAGAAAAATGAACTTGACTGTGGCAGGAAAAATTCTAAAATGTCCCCCAAGATTTTCTAGCCCTGGTGTATGTGCCCTGAGTAATCCCCAGAACTGTGAATATGATGGATTTTACTCCTGGATTTAGGTTATATTATAAAGTCAGTTTGCCTGAAGATAGAGAAATTATCTAGGTGGGCCTAACGTAATCACCTGAGCCCTTTAAATGCAAAGCATTTTCTCTGTCTAGTAGCAAAAGGAGAAGTAGCAAAGTGTGAGACGGATTTGATGTACAGGGAAGTGGGGGCGTAGCCATTGCTGAGGTGGAGGGGAACACATGGCAAGGAGCTGAGAGTAGCCTCTAGGAGCTAAGAGAAGTAACTGGTCTACAGTTAGAGCGACAGAACAGACCTAAATCCAACAACCACAAGGAACTGGATTCTGTTAATGACCAGGAGGAGCCTGGAAACATACCCTTCCCCAGTCAAGACTCCAGAGGAGGACATGGACAGCTGACACCTTCGTTTCATTATGAGACTGAGCAGAGGTCTTAGCTAGAATACATTACACTCTTGACTCATGGAAACTGAGATAATAGATTTGTGCTGTTTTAAGACACTGCATTTCTGGTAATTTGTTATACAGTGATAGAAAAATAATACCTTGACTTTTTAGAATAAGAACTATTTCATATTAACTTTTGGCTTGCTGTGAGCTCTTCGGATCCATCTTCCTGTGGGATTGGTTGTTCCTGTCCCCTATAGACAGAAACTTTAGGAGGAAAGCTTGAGAAGGGCTGGATTATAGATACACATTTTAAAACAAATGTTTATTGACTGTCTGCTCTCTGTCAGGTCTTAGACTAAGGCTATAGCGATAAATAAGACAAGTGAAATTCTCTGCTTCCATAAAAGTTATAGTCTAGAAGTGGGGGGACTGATAATAATAAGGGAGCAAATAAATGAACAAGATATTTTCAGGAATGTTAAGTGCTATGAAGATGATAAAAGAGAGTGAAGTGAAGACGACTGGGGTGGGGCTGGGTTTGCTGGGTGTGGCATTAGCTGAGTGGTCAGGGAAGGACTGAGAGGATGACGTTTGAACTGAGACCTGAGTAATAAGAAATAATAAAAAAGCAGCCAGCCATGCAAAGAGTTAGAAATATCCACTCCGGGGAGTTGTGAGCAGTGCTCCCAATCAGGAAATTTAACTAAGACAGTATGATATCTAGTCCATATTCGGGTTTTTTCCATTGTCCCAAGAACATCCTTTAGAGCATTTTTTTAAAATGTGGCATTTAGATATTAAATTCCTTTAATAGCGTTTCTCGGCCTTTCTTTGTCTTTACTTTGTTGATATATTTGGAGAGTACAGGCTAGACTACCCCTCAGTTTGGGTCTATCTGATGTTTCCTCCTGATTAGATTCGGGCTATATATTTTAGGCAGGAATATTTCCTGAGTGATGCTGTGTTCTTTTTGGTATAATCTCATCAGGAGGCCCATGATGTCACTTTGCCCCATAATAAGTTCACATGCTGATTTGCACGTAATATTAAACCATAAAAACTTCCTGTCATAATATTGTTTGAGAACATACTTTTTCCCCATTTTGTAATTTTTACTAAGAACAGTGTTGTCCAATAGATATATGCTGTAAGTCACGTATTAATTTTAAATTTTCTAATAGCTGCATTAAAAAAGTAAGAAAAATCAGGTTGAATTATTTGAATAATATATTTTATTTAATCCAACATCTCCCAAATATTATCATTTCAACATGTAATCAATATAAAAAATACCAAGGGGATATTTTAAGTTCTTTTTTTTTATTCCAAGTCTTCAAAACTCCAAAGTATATTTCATACTTATAGCAAGCACACTTCAATTCAGAATAGCCATGGGACAAGTATTCAATAGCCTCATGTAGCTAGCATCTACCATCTTCATATTGAACAGCACAGATCAAGAACATACTTTTCAATGTATTACAGATGTACCATAATTTATTTAACCCCCACATTGCCAGAAGTTACAATTACTTTTTAAATTTGCCATTATAAATAATGATGCAATGAAAATTCTTGTATATAAATAATCAGATGCTCTCTGTGCATCTGATTATTTTCTTAGGATACGTTCCTTGGGGTGAAACTGATTTATCAAGATTATCAACGTCCTGACAGTTTTGAGGCTCTTAATGCTGCCAAGTTGCTTTCCAAAAAGGTTGTTCAGGTTTCCATTTGCACAGTGGTATGTAAGACTCCCATGTTTTTACCAACATGGGGCTTCAGTAAAAGCACATCTGTCAGTTTCATAGGCGAAAAATGGCATCTTATTGTTGTTGCAATTTTTAATTTTAATTATTAATATGTATATACGTATTGGCCTTGGTGGTTCTGCCTTATAAAGTTACTATAGTTTTCCATTAACTTTTACCCTTTAGTGTTAGTGAAAGGAAATTCAGGGTCCTTGAACAACACTATAGTGGGCTCTGTGATAAGAAGTGCTACAGTTGAAACTGACCTCCTAATTTTAATATGGGACAAGGAGTCTAGGGTAGCAGAAGCCACGTAGCAGCATGCAACGACCAGAGGCAAAATTAGCGTGGTTCTCGTACTAGGCATTAGAGCTGGAATTCTAATCAGAAGAGTCTTAATCAAGGAAAATGCTATGGCATAAAAAGTAATCAGTAAGAATGTAGATAATTAGGCAGACAAGAAGAACTGCCCTGCGGATGTTCTTCAACCTCTTCTCAAGCCATCCCGTTGCCTTCTCAATGGGTTTATAAGCAAAGTCACCATGATTGCAAAGATGAAGGGTGTGATGGACTCAGCAAAATGGATTTGCTCTTGCCAAGGCTGGCTGACTGCTGCTAAGTATTCAACTGGCTGGTAGCAGTGACCAAATCTAAACTCCTAATACAGTACTCTATCCCGGGGACAACTGGTTACTCTGGATTCCTTCCATCGTGGAGGAACAGTGATTTATCCTAAGTACAATAGATACTTTTTCTAGATTTAGATTTGCTTTTTTCTTCATTACAAGAGAACCACAGAAAATAAAGCTACCCTGAAGCATGACCTATTCTAAAAGTTCAGGAAAATTAATTTTACATTAAAATGAGCAACCGAAAATTATTGAGGTCAAATGTAATACAAAGTTACAAGAAAAAGGACAAGAACAACCGTACTATCCCAACAGACACCGAAAGAACACTAGAGTGATGTACCCATAAAAAAAGATAAAAATCATAACTTTTTATTTCAGAATTAGCTATAGGACAGGAAGAGAACCGAACAAGAACCATACAAGAAAAAATAACATAAATTAGAATTCAAAACCTCAGAAATGAGGTGACAACACTCAAAGGAAAAATAACTAGAAGGAAAAAAATATGCTTAGAAATGAAGAATAAACTAGAAGGAACACCAGAGTGAATAACCAAAGCAGATCATTTTAAATTGAAATTAAGAGAGAAAGAGAATTAGAAAGAAAATGGCAAATGTTTGAAGATAAAGAAGATTTAACATGCAGGTAATAGGAGTCCCTGAAAAAGAACACAAAGCAAAAGTATACAACAAATATTAAAAACTACGATTCAATAAAATTTTCCAAAAAAAAAAAGGATATGTAACATATTGAAAACACACAACATACTAAAGAACACCGACCTAGAACAAACATTACCAAGATAAATTCTAGTAATTAGTAGCCTTTAAAGAAAAAGAAACAATTCTTTTGGCATAGAATAAAAACTAAGGTTATCATCAGACTTTTCAACAGCAATGCTCCGTACCAGTAAAAAACGAAATATCTATTTAAGACATTCAAGGAAAAAAGTATGAGCCATATATCCAGGAAGATCTAGGGCAGTTAAGGGGAAATCCCCATAGTAACATCCTCCATATTTTGCAATTTTGGAGTTCCGAAGTTTACTAACAGGTTCCCTGCCTTTTAAAACATTTTTCAAAAGTCCCATCATATACACTAGGACTCCAAGTCTTCTGTTGGATGGACTTTCCATGTGAACAGCTAACTAAGGAACACAACTGTGACAGTTACCTCTGCCTGTCCCTCCAGATCCACTCTCCGCCCTTCCCCTCCCTGCTGTGTACCCAGGAGGCTGGCATGTGAATGTATCAGCTTCCTTCTCCTCCAGCTTCCTGTTGGGTAATGTCATGGGAAGTACTAGTGGGTTATGAAAGGAAGGGAGAACAGTGATATCAGGCTATTCATTTCTCTCCACCTCTCCCTTCAGAATTGGCTATATCCTTCAAGAGACCACAACTCATACATGCAGCTCTCCTTAACCAGCTACCTTCTGTGGCTTCCTGTAATGACTTCCTCCTCATACTTTTCCTGGCCTACGGAAGGTAGTAGCTTCCAGCAGTTGCTACCCCAAGATGCTGCATTATCCCTCACTGGTTTCCCTCAATCTTTCTCACACCTTTATAAATAATCTCTTTATTAAACTCTCCTCAAGTACTCAGTTCGAGTTTGTCATCAGTTTTCTGTGAGGACTGCGCATCATACAGCCAGGTGATTAAGATTGTGACATGAAAAAGAAAGGCCAAGATTTACCAAAAAACATACTTCGAAGGAAACACATACTTTAGAAAACAGAAGAAAACTTATTTAAAAAATCTAATTAGTATTGTCGGAAAAAAATTGAGACAATATCACATTTATAAAATAATTATTTTAAGAAAGATGCAATGAAGAAAGAAAAACCAGAGCGAAATTTTGGAAATGAAGAAAAAAATTGATTACCTAAACAAAAAGTTCAAATAAAGTTTGGATAATAAAGTCTAGAAAATCTCTTAAATATAAGAAATATGAAATTATAGCAAATATAAAGGAAAAAAAAGACATACAGACTCAATTCACATAGTCTAATGTCCAACTAGTAGGAGCTTTAGAAAGAGAGACCAGAAAAAACCAAGGGGGAGAGAATTAATATTAATTGAAATAATACATGAACTTTTTTCCACAGAAGGAAGTCATGAGACTTAGAATTGAAAGTCTCTGTGAGCTCTGAACAAGACGAAAACCAAAAATCCATACCTAAGACATTATAAAAACTTCTGAAGAAATAAAACAGTCATAGACCAAGGAGTAAAAATCAGACCAGCGTAAGACTTTTCATCAGCAACTGGAGGCTAGAAGATATTGGTCTTAGCATTTGGTGAAAAGCTGCTCATTATTTTGCAGGGGATAGTAATATTCCTACCCCATTCCAACAGCCTGACAAAGGTGGCAAAAGCATACCAAAAATTAACTTGCCATCTTTTCTTGCATACCTGCTCCTCTTTTAGAGGCTCCATCTTGATGAAAGACACCACTTTCTACCTAGTTACCCAAGCTGGAGTTATTCAAAATACCTCCCTCAACTCTACTGTCTAAGGAGACACCAATTCCTACAGCTTCTACCTCCTAAAAATCTCTCCAATCAGATACTCCTCACCATTCTTTGCTCAGCTTTTCTCCTTTGGATTATTGCAATAAATGTGGTTTGTGCCTCCAGCCTTCCTTTCAGCAAGTCATCATCTACTCTGCAACCAGAGTGACATTTCTTAAATTCAAATATCACCATGTTGCTCTCCTGCTGACAATCTTTCAACAGTTCTCTTCAGTTTTAAGATGAGGTTTGGAGTCTTTGGTTTAGCTCACAAGGCTCTTCATGATCTGGCGTAGAACAGCCTCTCCAGCCTCTTTGTGCTCCTTCTACCTTCTGCTCCTCCTTGAAAGAGCTCTTTGCAGCTTTTTGGATACATCATGCTGTTTCATGCCTTTGTGCATTTGGAAATACTGCTTTTTCTTCTCAGTAAGCTCATTTTTCTATTTCGTCTAGCTAAGCATTTCTTGCCCTTCAAAAGTCAACTTGAGCAGCACCTTCTCTATGAGGTTTTTCTTGCTTTGCCTTGCTTTGATCCCTGCCCCTAGGCAAAGCTCACAGTACCCATCTGCCTGTGAAAAGAATTTGAGCAAAAAAACAAAACCTTATTAAGTGTCTACTATGTGCCAAAAATTGTGGTAGGGACACATAGTTTATGTAGCTTCTCTTAAAAACTTAAAGTTTGGTAGGCAAACCAGAAAGGCAAAACATCATTTCATCAACATGGGGTTGTTGAGGTAAGTATTTGGTTATTGCAATGAAGAGGTGGAAGCCTGGACAAGTCAGAAAAAGTGTGACAGTAAAAGTCAGAGTAGAGCTGACCTTAAGAGGAGGCTTTGATAATTTTGGAACAGGAGGAAACTGGAGAGGTTGGCAGGAGCTATAAGAAAAGTTAAGACTGTGCTATCGGCAACCATGATAAATACCTGGTATTTATGACACTACTTCTTCCTTCCGTGCCCATGCAGTCTTCCCAAATCAGTGACAGCAGCCTAAACACAGACCTGGGACTCATTTGCATGCAAGGGCTCCAGAATGTGACCTTTGATCACAATTCATTCACTAGATGAAACTCACAGACAACTCTCATCAGATTTGTATTTGAGACTGGATCTCTCTGGCAGCCACGAGGAAAGTGGATTACTTATAAGCCATGGGCCTATGGTTGTCCTCAGTCTTAAAACACTACCTTAAATATCTGGAATGTAAATTGTAGAGCTGCTATGATAGTCACTGCAGATAGCTGGTCACTTAAGGAAGAATCTGAGCCATGGTAGCCTAGAAGCAGATTGTCCCAATTTCGTGTTATGCCTCATTGCTGAGTCAGGCTCAACCAGGGACTTTAATGAGAATTTTGTGTCATCTTTGCCTCAAATGGGTTTATTTTTCTTATTTAGGATCAGGGAAGATCAGCACTATTCATTTGCCAGGTCACACAAGCTAATCTTCCGTAGTCAGGCAAGTCAAGAGTATAAAACAATCTGTACAGTGAACTGTTAAAAAGGAACCTAAGCTAAGATACCAGTGGCCACTGGGACTTGTACAAAAGCTCAGAGGGCACATTCTCCAGAATCTCGAGATCTATTTTTCAGCTACCACCACACACTCTTTCATACATAACGAGAACTATTTCCTCTTGATGTAACTTGCGAGGCAGCGTTACGTTTCCCTTTCATTGCAGGGTGAGGACAGAGAACAGATTACTTCACACAGCCTTCTCAACTTACTGTTTTCTTCCTCAAGAACCCAAGAAGGGACTTGTGAAACCTGAGGAGCTTTCTCTTATGTCCTAATGAGCAGAAATTGATGAGAAAATAATAGAGTTAGAGAATTAAACCTTTGCCCTTCAGAAAGCAGGAACCGGACACTGTATTCAAATCTATTTATCCCAGTAAGTTCCTTTCTAACTTAGGTTTTTATTTATAAACATTTTTTGTGTGGGATATGTACATTAAGACAACTTGCCCTCTTCAGGGTGAGTGAGAGTCTGTCATTCCTTAAGGGTTATTGGCTGTCAACATGGTGTTAGATTTTTTTTTCTTACTTACTAGTTGCCTCCAAACATCTATCCTTTTCCCCCTCTTTCTTAAAGGGTCTGCAGACTTTTTTCTGTAAAAGGACCAGATAGTAAATTTTTTTGGCTTTGTGGCTATATGGTCTGCTGCACATATTCAATTATGCTATTGTAGCAAAAGCAACTATAGACATTATATAAATGAATGGGTGTGGCTGTGTTGTAATAGAACTTTATTTACAAAAACAGGCATCAGACGAGATTTGGCTTGCGGGCCAATATTTGCCAACCCCTGCTTCATAGTGTCCCAAGCAATAGTCTCCCTTGCACCTTTGATCAATGAGACATCAGCAGACTACTATGATGGATTTCTGAAAAAGGTTCTGTTTTCCTAATAAAGGTGTCACGACTTCCTTTTTCCTTTTCCTTTTTCTTCCTTCCTTTAACATAAGCATGAAGCCCGGAGGAGCAGTAGCAATCTCATAAAAATGAGTTTACAAGCATGAGGACAAAGGCCTACAACTAGGACAGAAAGTGTGAGTCTCTGACAGTATTGTGGCCCTCACTCAGCCCTGGGTGCCCTACTCAATGACTCCCCTATTTGTTTAAGCCACTGTTAGTCAGATTTTCTATTTTTTGTAACTCATTACTCTCCTAATAGATGTATAAATAAAAGCAACATATGTGCACTGTGGAAAACTTAGAAAATACAGAAAAGCTGAAAGGAGAGGGGGAATCATACATAGTCTCGCTACTTGTAAACCTGTGGGTTACAGAATAGGGAGAACATTCTCCATACTCTCAAACTTACCTTTCTTGGACCATTGTGAGGCAAACCGCAATTATACTCCTGAGTACCAAGCACCAAAAGTTTGACTTTCTTACATCATCTCCTCGTGAGAAATCTGGATGCTGCAGATAAAGGTTTTTATAACAGTGGAGTGATGATTCTTGGTCCTTATCATAAATCTTTAAAAGGGGCAGCCTTTTGACAGCCAAGGAAACTTTTCACACCTGAAACTCTACCTCAAGATTAACCCCCCACCCTTCCTTCCTATGCTGGTCAAACACACAATACTAATAATACCACACACACACAATACATAATACACAAGGCTACACACACACACACACACACACACACTCCTCCCTGTTATAAAGCAAGTTGCCTATAGATGCAGGAAGAGACCAATATATTGAAGAAACAGAGTAGAGAGCCTGGAAACAAACACAAGTGAAAGGGATTTGGTAAAATTCAACAGAGGAGACACAGCAAATAAGTGCAGAAAGGACAGAGCAGTCAATAAATGATGTTGGAGCAACTGGATTTCTAAAGGTAAAAAATAAAGTTATATTCCTACTTCACTTTAATTCCTAGGATTGAAGACCCAAACGTAAAACACAAGCCTTTAAATCTATTAAAAGAAACTATATGACAATATCTTTATGTTCTTGGGTGGGGAAGAATTTCTTGACAAGATCTACCATGAAGAAAAGAGTTATAAATTTGGCTATATTAAAGTGAAAAGCTTCGGTATATCAGAAGACATCATTTTTAAAGTACGAAAAGATAAAGTACAAGATGGAAGAAGATATATGGATCCCAAACATATAAAGAAAGTCTACGAATTAAAAGGAAAAGGCACCAATCCAATGGAGAAATGGGAAAAGATACAAACAAGTAATACACAGAAAGAGAAAAACTGAATGAAGCAGCAACATGAAAGATGTTCACCTTCACTATCCATCAGGACAATGCAAATAAAGACAAGTTGCAAATTTTCACTCACTGTGCGGCAAAGATTTTAGAAATGAAAGAGATGGCAACGTTGTGGGAAAACAGGAACACTCTTGGTGGCAATGTACATTGGTGTAGCCATTTTTTGGAGAGTAAAACATAATGAAACCTTTATTGAATAAGCGAGACTCAATAGGGTATAGGCAGAGATCAATTTTTACTCTTCCCCATGCCTCCTCTGGAATCTGCACTGCCAAACAGTTCTTTCTCTGCTCATAGTAGCTTCAAACACTAAGAAATAACAATAATAAGCCTAATGCTAGAGACTGACTTGTGTCCCTTCCAAAATTCATATATGGAAGCTCTAACCCCCAATGTGACTGTCTGTAGAAATAGGGTCTTTGGGAGGCAATTAAGGTTAGATGAGACATAAGGGCGGGCCCCTAATCCAATAGGACTATGGCCTTATAAAAAGACCTCTTTCTCTCAACATTTAATACATTTTCTTATTGTGAGAACATATCAGAGAATACTTTAAATAATTTGGAATCTAAAAGTATTTTTAATCCGGACACAAATGCTAAAATCTGTGAAGAAAAAGGTTGACATATTGAATTATGTATATTCTATATTCCATATGACTGACTTCATCAAATGAAGTGAAAAATGGAAATAGCACAAGGGAAGAAAATAATTGCAAGGTATGTAAGAGATCAGTGGACTATTATCCATAACCCTAAGGATGTCCAAAAATCAATAAGAAAAGGAAAGAAAAATCTCCAATAGAAAAACGAGCAAAGGATATAAAAATACAATTCACAGAAGAAAAATTGTGATGAACAATAAATGTGATATGGTGATCAACCTCTCTGGTAATCAAGAAAATGAACATAAAAATAAATAACCAAACTGGCAAAAATTTAAATAATGATAACAACATCCATTTTGATGAGGAAGCAGGTATTGATAGGAATGTAAATTGGTATGGTCTTGTTGGAAGACAGTTTGCTAGCATCTACCCAAGTTTTAAAGGTGCTTATATTTGAAAGAGCATGTGTCCACAAACTTACCTATTCTAAAAAAAAAGAAGTGCACACATTGCTCCACAGGAATGTATAAAGGCGGTCATTGCAGCATTGTTTGTCATTGCAAAAAAAAAGCAGAAGCCTAAATATTAATTTTAACATTCAGAGGAAAACATAAATGATGATATGTTCAAATTATGAAATTTTATGTGGCATTTTTGATGGCGTAGATAATTATGACCTGGAATAGAAAAATTTCCCAAGTCATTTCATTAGGAGAAGAGAAAAAATCACAGAAGATAGATAGATAGATAGATAGATAGATAGATAGATAGATAGGTGAATAGATTATATAAAATAAGTCAATTATACAAAAATATGTTAGAAATAAATCTATTGTAAGATTTAGGTATTTTTTACTGTCTGAAATTGGAATGTTTCTCACAGATTTTTGGCGTGTTGTAATTTAACTGGTAGTGTTTTCTTAGATGTACAGAAAATAATGGTACTTTTTAGATGATGGAAAGGATAAGCACCAAAATGTTAGCAGAGCTTACAATTACTTCTATTTAATTCTGTAGTGCTTGAAGTTTTTACAATGAGAAGGTATTCATGAACTAGTTGTATAAAAATCTTTTCAATTGAATTATCCCGTTTAATCTTTATTACCATTAATCCTTTTTTGTTTTCTTTTTGTTTGCATTTGCCTGATATATCCCTACCCCATTCTTTTATTTTCAACCTTTAATATCATATTAAGTCATCTCTGGTAAGCAGTCCTTGGATTGCTTTGTTACTTTTACTCCAACGTGAGTTTTTGCCTATTTTTAAAGGGGTTTAAAAGTGTTGACATTTGTTGACATAACTGTCATGCCTGGTGTTACTCCTGTCATCTTGCTTCATGCTTCACATTTTGTTTACTTTCAAGTTTTTTTTTTGTCTTTCACTATATGGATAGTATTTTTGTTTGCTTTTATCTTCTGCAGCGATTTGGAAACTAGACTTTCTGCTTTAAATTCTATGAGTAAATTATGAAGTAATTTTTAAATTCAAATGTATCAGCCAGGATTTATTCAGGAAAGCAACTCTCTAGATTATTCCAGCCAGGAATGAAATATTTAATACAGGAACTAGGGCCTGGCACAACTTTGGAAGAGCAGGGCTGTGAAGGTCAGTGAACCCACCATCAAGATCTGAGTGAGAAGGTCTAAAGCATGGGATTCTTGGGACTCATTGAGAAGCCACTGTAAAATCACAAGACTGACCACTTTTGTAGTCATAACTGTCCCAGGAGAACAATGACTTTTCCTTTTAGTCTTCTCAGGAGTATCTCTCCCCAGCAAAATCTAACCCAGAACCACACAGGAAGGCAATTCTAGGAGAGGTAGTTCCTGGCTTCTCTGCAGCCATACAGAATGATAAGTTGATAATAGACAACCAGAAGAGCATATTGATCGTGTATTAAAAAACAAACATTAACTTTTTATTATTCTTTAAATGGAATAAGGAATCAAGTGTTCTTCTTTATCTACTTTCCCGCATTTCCAGTAATTTTAACTGAACAATTTAAAATATAATTATCCGTTTCAGTTTTTTTATACAAGCGCATATATAACTTTGTGTGTGTGTGTGTGTGTGTGTGTGTATTTGCGTATACATGTGTATGTGTGTAACTGGTGTCAGTATTTATTTCTAGTTCTTTCCTCCTACTTGTCCTAAGCTCTTACTTTGAATTCATTTCATGATATTCGGTAAACATTCTCAGTGAAATTTCAGGAGGAGTGAAGGAGACATACATTCTTAGTTCTTGCATTTTTGAGAATATCTTTCTGCTGTTATGTCAAATAGATAACAGTTTTCCTGAATTTATAGGTAATAATCTTATCTCTACATATTTCTATAGACATTTCTTCATCACCTCTTGGCACTCATTACTGTGAAGAGAAAGCCTAAGAAAGGCCAGTATTTTTCCTCTTTGTCAATAGCTTTCTTTTTTTAAGATTAGCCAATTCTTTCCTTTGAATATTTTTAATTGCCAATATTTTCATAGCTGTTGATTATTTTGGATCAAATATATTAAATACACACTCAATTAGGTGGTTGATTTTGTTTGCAAAGTCAAGAATATTTTCATTTATTATTGCTTTAGCTTTCTTTCCTCAACAGTATTGATAAGGTAGATCCTGGGATTTGTTTTTCATGCTAACTATACTTTATCTTTCGTTTATATACCTTTTCTTCTGTTTTCTAGTAGAATTTCTTCAGTTATCCTTACATCAATATACTTTTAATACAGTGTCGACTTTATTATTTTTCTCTACCCAGAAAGGATGACAATGTGTACTACATTTTAAATTCTATGAAGTCGCTTCTAATTTGGCCAATTGTATTGTCAAAAGCCTTGTTCCTATTTCATAGGAGAATTTCAAAAATAGCAACCGAAAACCAAGTCAAATACTTTCTAAAAACATTTGATTTTATGCAAAACATCTATATCAGAGGGAGAAAAATCTACATCTTACTCTAGAATATTGGGCCATTTTTCTCCTTATGTTAAAGTTGATTTTCATAGCCTGCATTAAATTTTCTTTCTTTAATCATCCTTTTAAAGTGAAATATATTTAGGGCGAGGCTAGAAACTTAAATATAATTCACCCAGCTCCAGGTTGGAAAGAGAAGATAGTAGGTTTTCTGTTCAGCGAATAAACAGGCACCATATAGGAACCATATTTGTACATTTGACCTACTTCGAAGACTTCTCAGACACTGTTAAAGACAGATGCTTAGAGGAAAGGCTCTGTAGGAAGCACATAATCCATTAAATGCTCACAAATCAAATGGTGGTTTCTGTCCTAGAGTAGAAATTAAAATATCTAGTGACTAGAGCTGTGAATCTGTGATACACTGCAGTGAGGCATTGCAGAAAGAGCTCAGTGTTGACTGCTGAGAGAGCCTGAATGTCAATTCTGACCCACTGTTAAGGAGATTATTTCATTTGCTCCAGAATCTGTAGAATGCACATCTCTTGCTCATATATTGCAAGGACAGGCTGGCATAGATAGTGTCTAAATTTGGGGGTTAAATATGAAAAAGGTGTGATTGATTACCCTGGAAGAAATGGATGGCCATTTATTTACGCTCCTAAAGATATAGGAAAAAAAAATACAAATAGGATTAAAGACAAAAGTGAAATCATTTCCAGTCAGAGACTGAGCCAAGAAAGGGGCCCAGGTCCTCCCCTTTACCCAGAGCGCCCTTTAGTTTGGCATCCTGTCCCTTGAATCAGAGTCATTGTCTGGCCTTTAGGCAAACACTGGCTCCATTGTGATTCTGCAGAGGCAGCCCCACTTGCACTGCTTTCTACCCGCCTGAGGCTTCTTTGGGCTTATCCCATTGAGCTGTGACTCAGGCAGCTAGCCAGGAGGCCCTCTCTCCAGGGCGGTGCCTTGAGATTTGTGCTGATTTATTGCACAAGAGATGCCAGGTAAACCCCTTTGCTGTCCCATGGGAAATGTCAAATCAGGGGCAAAGTTTGGGTGCTCCCCGATTGAATCCAGGGGTTTGGGTCAGAATAGATGGTGGCCAGAACTTGCATGCATATTTATATCCACTTCTGAGGATACTTGAATAGACCTTAATACTACCTGAAAAGTTCTAGAAAAATTCTAGATTCTGCAAGTCAAGTGTCCTAAAGGGGTTTTCATGAAATCTAGGGAATGGAGTAATACAGTCTGAAATAGATGAGGTTCACAGGGTGGTTTAGTGCAATTCTTCTTAAACTCACTGTGCATTGCATTTACCTATGGAGCTTATAAGCATGCAGATTCTTAAGCCACATTCCCTGGGTTTCTCATCCATAGGTCTGCAGTCAGGACTAAAAATCTGCATTTTTGATAAGTGTTTCCAGCTAATTCTAAAGCAAGAGAGTCATACCACAAATCTTACTTAGAAAAATACTGATTTATGGGGATGTTGGAAAAGTAAGCTCTTGCATCAATCTGTTGTGATAAGTGTCTAGGCCAAGAATGGTTTCCTCTGGAACTGCAGAAGGAAGACTATGTTCATTCCCCTTCCACTGGGAGGTTGAGCACTGCCTTGCACCTAAGCAGACTTCCTCAGCAAGCAAGGTTCCTGCAGACTCCAATTGTGTGCGCCACTGTTGATTGGAGCTATCTCAAAGGTCAAGGATAGTAGCAAGTAAAGGGAAGAAACCTTCCTTCTGTCAGAGTCAGACTGATGAGCTCAACTGGGAAATCCCAGTGACAGAGAGAAAGAGAATATTGTGATATCAATCAGTGACTGTGTGTCCACACCCCCTCTAAAAAAGACTATTCCACCCACATCCCCTGATTTCTAGGTGGCCATTTTGAATACCATAAGAAGGTGCATCCCTAGCCGCAGCTGATTAGACCAAGGATGGGCACCTGAACCCAAGGCAGACAATTCTCAGGTGAAATCAAACATGAACTGACATGAAAAAATGAACCAGGCCAATGAGATTACCTGCCTTGGGAGTTCGAACTGGAAAACATGGAGAACTCAAACCAGTTATCAGTCGTTCAGTTTATGAAAAGGTCATGTCATGGCAAGGAAGGCTGAGAAAGCTATGATGAACCATAAGTAGGCAAACAATGGGGAAGAAAGCAAAGAGAAACAGAATTTTAAGAAAATTTTAGAAATGAGAAATCTGGTAAAGAGCACCAACTAAAAGCAGATTATAAATGTTCTCTAGCTCAAGGAGCATGTATCCTTACTTGAGCAGGCTTGAGAGGGTTTTCACTCCTAAAATACCCATAAATGATAAAATGGGACCAACATTAAATGAAATGTTTATGTACCCCTCAAATTCATATTTTGAAACTTAATCCCCAATGTGATGGTATTAAGAGGTAGAGCCTTTGGGGTGATTAGGTTATGGGGGGAGTGGCTCTTGCATGGGATTTGTGCCCACATAAAAGAGGCCTCAGAGAGCAATCTTACCCCCTTCCATTATTTAGGGCATAGTGAAAAGTTGGCTGTCTATGAACCAGAAAGAGGCCCCTCACCAGATACTGAATCTGATGGCTCCTTGATCTTGGACTTCTTGCCTCCAGAACTGTGAGAAATAAATCTCTGTTATTTATAAGCCAACCAATCTATGGTACTTTGTTATAACAGCCCAGATGGACTATGACAAACATTTAACAAGCTCTTATTGCATGCAAATTACTTGCTAAGTGTTAAGTGTATTCATTCTCATTTACAGTCACAATAGCAGTAAAATTACACATTATGGCGCCTGCTTGCCTATTCTATTTATCATCCTTACTTCAGAGATAAGGAAAATTAATGAGTTGTCTAGCTCTGTCACATGTGGCTCTTAAGCACTTAAAATGTGGCTGATCCAAATTGAGATGTGCTGTAGGTATAAAATGCAAACCAAATTTGAAAATTTAATACAAAAAAATTTTTTTAAGTATGTAAAATATCTCATTAATCATTTCTGATTGATAACATGTCGAAGTGATGTATGCAATTATCTAAATGTAGTATATCCACTTTTACTTTTGCTCTTGGGAGCCATCACCATACTGCAAACAAGCTGTAGCTAGACTATTACATGGACAGAGGCCATGCAGGAGCATCTAAGTGTCAGATGTGTTAGCGAGGCCTTTTAGGATCTTCCAGAACAGCCAAAGCGGCCAGCTGAATACAGCCCAAATAGTGTCCTCTGGTCAATGTTACATGAAGCAAATTACTCCTCTAAACACAGCCCAAATGGCCAAACTAAGAGAAATAATGCAGCGCTGTTGTTTCAAACTACTAAGTTTTGAGGTGGTTTGTTACATAGCAATAGATAATTAAAGCAGGAATTAATTGTGGCCTATAGAGGCCACACCCTGTGATAGACAGAACCTAGGAGTGATAACATAACCATGGACGTTTCCTGCCTTCCATGATCTTAGAGCCTAAAAAGGGGCATCACACAAATGTATATAAAAATAAGTTTTTATGGGATCTTGGAGCCAGGTGATAGATATTTTAAGTTTAACAGATGCTGCTTAAGAGCCTCACAAGGGACTTCATACTTCTTGGAACTGGGGCCTTCTCAGCCCCTGGCCTGCTAGGTAAGCTCTCTGCTGATCTACAACAGGTCCCAAGGTTGCGGAATTGGCCTTTGAGTGGCTGCCTCCACCTACTGGATATCGTAAGGGACCTTTATTCACTAGACTCTGATGAGGAGGGAGGCAGCCACTCTAGTTATCTCTCCTGGCTCCACTTAAAGACAGGTCCACAGGTCTAACTACTGTTTGCAACAGCAGCAAAGCCAGAGGGAAATGCTTTGCAAATATGAGTAAATAGCACAGATACTGAACTCTTAAAAAGTTTTTAATCTCCACTGGGCCAGACTTCCTGATATCCCCCTAAATGTAGTAAATAACAGTGTGTGGGAGCTTTTAACCTCCACTTTCATTTCCAAGGATGGTGCTCATCTCCCCTCCTCCCCTTCTGATTCAATCTACATCAAGGGTCCTCTGGGCCATTTTTTCCATCATGGTTTCACTGCCGAAGGTGACATCCAGGCATGATAACAGGTACTCCTTTTTCTCAAGTTGGCCATTTCTATTTCTGTGGCCTTCATGCCTGGATGACACCCACTTAATTAGGCATTTGCCCCTTGTGGGCTCAGAGTCCCTCATTTACATTTTCCCACGATAGTGAATGGCTTACAGGCTGTTGAAATACAGCTGCTAAACAGCTAGTAACTGAGCTAGAAAGCCAGCCCTGTAAGGTTTGGACTTAGAGCATTTCCGAGAGCTCTCAGTGTAGGCGCCAACAGGCATCAGCAGGCATCAGCACTGTGGACCACCACTGAAAGAGAGGCAGAGTGAGGAAACTAAGAGCAACTCAGCCTCGACTCGATCCAACATTTTGCTAGCCACTTCCCACTCAGGGCTTTATCAATAACTCAGGGATGAAGGATTTAGTGGTTAAAATCAATCCCATAAAGCAGAGTCACTGTTTAGATTCTACACAGTGTTAAAAATCGCATATGTTCACAATTATTCTTCAACATCTCTTAATGCCTATTAATAAAGCAGACATTGTTGTTTTACAACCCTGAGCAGTAATTCTTACAACCATTAGAAGTTTAAGAATATTGAATTACAAATAAAAGGGAGTAACAAGAGTAAAATTTATATGTAGATGTATCTTAAAGCATTTTAAGATCACTGTGAAATCCCCAGCCACCCAGCCACAGTTATTATTATTCTTTATTCATGTCTAGTAGGGAATGGGAGACAGGTAGAGAATAACGATAAAAAGTCAACGGTCTTGACAGTGAAGCAACTGTTCTAACTATCTTACATGTATTGGTTCATCCACTCTTTACTATATGAGGAATCATAATCCCTATTTTACAGAAGAGGAAACTGAGGCATACAGAAGTTTTGTAAATTATGCGAGATTTCTTACTAGGATGTGACAGCACTCTCAGGAGGAGGTGGTAAATGAGTTACTTGTGAAAGAAATATAGGATTTCAATAAATGGAACTGAGGTAGATGGGGAAGGATATTTGAGATGGAAGGCACTATGTGAGCAAAAGAATAAAGAATGGAAAATATAGAGCAAGTATGGGGAATGTACTTCTGTGGCTAGAGCAAAGGGTGAGTGGGAACTGGCACAGGAATCTAAGGCTGGATAACCAGGTATAATTGTTAATTTTATGTGTCAATTTGGCTGGGCCATGGATATCTAGATATCTGGTCAAATATTATTCTGGCTGTTTCTATGAGAATGGTTTTGGATGAGATTAATATTTAAATCAGTGAACATTGAGTGAAGCAGATTGCCTTCCCTAATGTGGTTAGGCCAGGTCCAATCAGTTGAAAGATTGGCCTCTCCCAAGCAAGAGAGCCTGCCTGCCTCCAGACTTCATCTGCAATATCCGCTCTTCCCTGTTCCATAGGGGACAGCTTTCGGACTGAAATTGCAGCATTAACTTCCCTGGATCTCCAGCCTGCCAAGCCACCCTGTGAATATTGGACTTGCCAGCTTCCAAAATCGCCAAGTCCTTATAATAAATCTATTTCTCTATATATACACATCTTATCGGTTCTGCTTTTTAGCCAAAGCATGGGCAAGTCACAGAACTTGAGATCTGGAAGGAACTCTTAACCTACCTCTCTCATTAGAATAAAAAAGAAAGAAGACCACGTCTTAGAGAGTTTCAGTGGCTTGTAAAGTCCACACAGCTGGTATATAGCAGAGATGTGGACTAGCTCTTGGCTCAGATCTTTCCTCTCAATCTCTTTTTCGCAGCAGCATGCTATCTCTTTTGAGTCACACAGGATACAGGTGGGGTTGGTGAGAGGACAGAGCTCTCCTGTGTGTTGCCCAACTACATTCTTTGCTTTCCTTCCCCAAACACAGTATATACTATTAGTGTTGGCTCCAAACAGCCAGTGGTGGCCACCATGACACATGTCAATCTGTTGCTATCCTGTGCTGTCAAGCATCTTATAGGTAGGCTGTTCTCAAGAGCAGGCCAGGAGCCAGGTGCAACAAGTGGGCCCCATTCTCCTCAGCCTGACCGGCACTGACTGCTTCCTCTCCAGGAATGATTTTAGGATGTCCCATTCCCCTCCCTATTGCATTTCCTGCTTAAAGTAAATTTTCCTAGGTCAATTCAGCTGTTCTCAGATTCAGGAAAAACTAGAGAGTCAGAGAAAAATGAAAACTGGTCAAAGTTATTATGGCCTATTGTTCACACTACAGACACCAAATGATTACCTAAACCTGCACCTCGCCCACTTGGCCCCTATCTCATGACCCTGAGTGTTTGAGTGTTTTGTTTGCATTGTTCAAAGGTTCCTGTAAGTTCAAATTTACACCCCCCAATGGAAAAGACAGGTGTAGACAGCACTGTGGCTCTTGTATAATGACTGCTCTGGACAAAAGTATGAGAAATCTCTGCACTGTCCACTGCTTGCCCCACACCTACACTTCCAACCTACTTATCTCCTCTGCTTCAAATCCTTTGCTCTAATCAAACAGGTCTCTTGTTTGTTCTCTGAACCTGCCTTGTGTTTTTCCACCTCGAAACCTTTGCCCTCACCACCTGCTCCAATGGAATGTCCCCTCCACTTCTTTCCACCTAGCCACAACAGATTCATTTCACCTTTATTCAACACTGACTGTGGGTCGGCACTGGGCCAGCATTTTCACATGTGTTATCTCATCCTGCAGTGCCCGGCATAAATTTCTTCTTATCTTTGAAGCTTCTGGGGCTATCCCAACTGGAAGTGACCACTTCCTCCTTTCTCTTACACTTATTGTCTGAACTACTCATTTGGCACTTAATACATCCTATTACTTTATAACTAATCATTCACTCATTCATTTATTTAAACGAGTATTTACTGAGTGACCATTATTTTCAGGACACCATGGTAGGTACTAGAGATATGGAGATGAAGATGACACCTTGGTTGTCCCCATGAAACTCAGTCTAGTGGTAAAAGACAATATATAAGGAGATGATTGTCATACATTATGATAAGTGC
Organism: Pteropus medius; assembly: GCF_902729225.1. NCBI lineage: Eukaryota > Metazoa > Chordata > Mammalia > Chiroptera > Pteropodidae > Pteropus > Pteropus medius. The sequence goes on from NW_024342470.1 coordinate 4,913,498, forward strand.
AGGTCAGAGAAAGAGTCCTGTGAGATCACTGACCAGATTGAGCCTTGACGAATTAATAGAAGTCCACCAGGTAAAGATAGGGAGAGAGCACATTTTCAAGGACAAAGCAGGGGCCTAGAGCCGAGGAGCAGCTGAGCGTGTGGAAGAAGCCCTTTCTTACTGGAATGGAGAATGTTGCTAAAGCATGGAATGCGAAAGATATAATGAGAAGGCCTGGAACATCAGCCTTAGAATTTTAGATTCTTCTTGACGGTTGTGGTGTGCCATTGAGGGATTTAAGCAAGGGCTAGACCCAAGATTTGTGGTTCAAGATTACTCTGGCTACAACTTGAAGAATGAATCAAGCCAGGGAGAGATTTGAGGGAGGGAGCTACAAGGAGGCTGTGGCAAGAACCTAAGACAAGGGATAAGAGGGTGGTGATATCTACCCGGGAATGAGGGGCCTAAGACTGAGAAATATCCAAGTGATACCCGGAACACAGAGCGGGAGCCAGGCAAGGCTGAGTTCACATCTGCGTTCTGCCATCATCAGCCTGTTGTGTGATCTTGGGCAAATAACTTAAATTCTCTTAATCTCACCTCCTTTATCTGTAAAATGAGAATACTGCCTACCTCATTGAGTCGATTTCACTATTACATGAAATAGTGAGTGTAGGCATATACCTAGGGCCTCGGGAGCACTCACTGTTATTGGTATAGGTATCACTGATGTTGGTGTCTTTCCCTGTCTATTCCCTTCAATAATCTGTGAGATTCCCTGAAAGCAGACACTGTCTTATTCATTTTACCCTCATTTTCTATCACAGCGCCTGGCACACGATAGATGCTCAATCAATTTGTTGAATGAATTTAGATCATCACTTACAATTCAGAGTCTAGCAAATTCTTTAATTCATATTCACTGCCTAATCCTGAAAGAGCAAAATCAGGATACGAATTTGACTAAAATCAAAAGAGCAGCGATTACTCTAATACAGGTAGAGCACTAGGTTCTTTGAAGCTTGATTCTATATGTTCTTCCCATCTCTTCTCAACTCTCTCCTCTGCTTCCCTCTTCTCTTCTTTGCTCTTATCATGTTTCTCTCGTCCCTTGCTACACCTTGATCCAAGGCAATCCCATTTACTCACATTACCTAAATCTATACACTGATAGATTTCTAAATTTATGTCTCCAGCCCCGACCTCCCTTCTGAACTTGAGATCAATAGAACCAACTGCCTACTTGACATCTCTGCTTTCAATATTATGCCTAAAATTACACCTAAGACATTTCGATGTAACTCGCTATTCTTCCAACATAGCTCTTTTCATTGGGCGGCACCATCATCCACTCAGATGTCCAAGCCATTGATGTGGATACAATCTTTAACACCTCCCTCTCCTTCAGTCTCCACATCCAATAACCTCCAAAACAGATCTAGGATCTCTCCTCTTCTCACCATCCCTACTGCCACCACCATCTCTCAGGTGAAGATGGTACAGTCTCCTCTTGGTAGCCACACTTGTACTCTTGCTTCTATTCTTAGATAGCAGCCAGAGGAATATTTAAAATTACATATCAGACCATATTATTTATTTGTTTAAGAACTTTTAATGGCTTCTATTGCACTTAGTAAAAATTTCAAAATGCTTACCATGATCTCATAGTCTTCTATTATTGGGCTTCCTAATACCCTCACTTCTTCTATTTCCAACCTCTTCTTCCTCTCTTCAGCTCTTCAAACACCCTAATATCCTCTGGCCTTGAGGGTTCATATCTACTGTTTTACATGAAAGGCTCTTACCCCCACCTTTGCTTAGGTAACAGACAACGCTGACCGATCCATCAAGTCTCAGTTTAAATGTTTATTCCTCAAAAGAGCCTTTCTGTGTCTCCTCTTGTAAACTAGAAATGCCTTTAAAGCACACGTCATAATTTTTAATCCTTTATTTCCTTGGAGCACTTATCATAATTTGCAAATGCACGCTTATTTGTGTGACTATTTGACACTCATTCCCCCACTCCAATGTTATCCACCCCCTCATCTCTGGGACCCAGCGCAGAGCTGGGTGCATAGAACACATAGATTTTGTTGAATGAACATGATAAAGGCTGTGAGAAAGAGACAAACCAGAAGCTGGGAGAGTTCAAAAGAGGAGGGATGACCTCTGAATGGTGGTGCAGAGAAGGCTTCAAAGAAGATAAGGCATTTGTTGGAAGCTCTGAAAAAGGGGTGGGTTGGAAGCAGCTGAGGTGGATGGACAACCTGGTTGGAGAAACTCAGATGGTATCTGAGAAATGATGAATAACTGTGATATCTGGGATATAGGGCTTGAGAAGGGAAGGACTAGAAAGTGTATGCCAAAAGCTGGCTTTGAGACCTATTCTTAAATCTCCAGGAGGAGATTTAAGAATAGGTCTCAAAGAGGCTTCCCTTGGACATGGTGGCCTTTTTTTTCCTGGAGAAGAGAAATAAACATTTATGTCCCTTAATTAGCTATCAAGCAGGCCATAGGGCCCAACATCTTTTAGCCCCTGCTGCTTCCTGCCCCACCCCAACCCCAGGCACCTGGCTGGTAGGCTTCAGCCAATTCCTATTTACAGTGGAAATGGAATGTTACTTATTCTGTGATGTTAATTGTTTAATCTAGTTCCACATTAGGAAACTTGGGACTTTGGACCATTTACAGGGAGAAAAATTAGGGCAGAATTCAAACAGTTCTTCAATAAGCATTTGACTCGTTTGTGTCATATCCAGGTGTGGACTCTCTTAACTCGCCATTGAGGCCTCTAAAAAAATTCCTTCAGCTGCACACATGACTTTTTGAGCTTGTTAAAAACACTTGCCTGGCTCCTCTATTGAGTAGATTACAGTTTTAAAAGGAAATTTATTAAGTGCTTTACTATTCGTTCTGTTAGGTGCTTTCTAAGAGTTAGTTACCTCATTTAGTCCTCCCACTAGTCACACCAGGAAAACACTAAGATTTACCTTCCAGATAAGGGAATTAGCTCAGAGGGATTAAGTAACTTACCCAAAGTCACACAGCTGGTAGGCCTGCAACCTATGTTTGAACTGATGTCTGTCTAGCCTAAATCCTGTGCACTCAGCTATTGTGCTATGCAGCTCTTCAAAGACAAGGCATTGGGTTTGGGGGAACCATCAAGATTAATTTTTAAATAATGTTTTTATTTTAAAGTAATTACAGAGTCACAGGAAGTTGCAAGAAATATGTGCCCTTACATAACTGTAGTACGATATCGAAACCAGGGAGCTGACATTAGTACAATTCAGAGTTTACTCAGATTTCCCTAGTTTGACCGTCAGTGTCATTTTTTAAGTTAAATAAAGTTTCCAGAGGAAAAAATGAAACAAAATCAAAAACAACTTTCTGAAAGGTCCTTTGGAGCCCCTTCTTCCGTGGACACTTGAATGTTCTCTGAAGTCCTGGGCTTCTTAGAACAATGGTTCTGAAGAAAGGATGAATCAACACACACACACACACACACACATCCATTCCTGCTGGTATAGGTTCCAAGGAAATGCTGTGTTGCCAAGGGACCTCACTGAAGCCATGCTGCTTTCTCATGGAGAGGACACCTAGCAGGGGAGGTCAACCTAGAGGGACCTGCTGAGACTGCCCTAGTCTGGTTGTTTGGAGGCCTCTAAAACCCTCGGGGCTCCCTAAGACCTGGCTCAGCCAAAATGCCTCTTTACCCCTATTGTCTGTCTCCTGGCAGCTGATGATAAGTGATAAGCACAAGAGATAAAACAGGTTTGGGGCTGTGAACCTGCTTGAATCACTGGCAGCCAACCAGGCCATTTTTTATCTGGAAAATCTCCCCCCAGGACAGCCCAAAGAGTGTTTGGGAACCTGAGGGAACAATGGCGGGAAATGGAGGCCCAAGCTTGGGCGTTAGGGCCTTGCCACCCACACTCCTTTGTACTGTTATTCCTGGCGAAAACAGAGATTTGCTTTCGTTCAGACTCTGTGGGAAGAAGTGCAAATGAGGCTTGGAAATTAAAAGGAAGTAGTATGATGACAAGGGAAGTGTTGGAACATTGTTTTCCAAGTTTTAGAGATTTCGTTATGAATGATTCTGAGAACTGTCTCCCTGGATTATATGTGTATATCTGCCATTCTAGTAACTATGATAGCTCCTTGCCCACCAGGCCAAATATTTGAAGCCATTTAGGGGTTAATTTTCTTGTCAAACTCTTTCATCTCTGAATTTTAGAGATCCTAGAACAAATGAGCAGTCAGACCTTACATTATACAGGCAAACATTCATCCTCCTTCCTGTGGCCTTAAGGGAGATTGGGCTCTGGCCCCTGCCCATCTCTCCAGGTAAATCTAGTTACTCCTCTCTAACCAAATGACAGTAGGAATATGGTTAGATTGATATGGTGTGTTCTTAGTGGACTCACATTGGTTTCTAGAGAAACTACTGGAAAAAAAAAAAGAAGAAAAAGCTCTCTCTTATGGTCGTGTTTCCCCAAATCCACATGTTGAAGTCCTAATCCTCAGGGCTTTAGAATGTGACCTTATTTGGAAATGATGTGGCAGATGTCATTAGTTAAGATGAGGTCATATTGGAGTAGGATGGGCCCCTAATCCAATATGATTGGGATCCTTAAAAAAGGAGACATTTGGACACACACATGCACACAGCGAGAGCATCATGTAAAGATGAAGGCAGAGATGGGTGATATTTCTCAAAGAATAACAAAGATTGTCAACAAACCACCAGAAGTTAGGATAGAGGCATGGAACAGATTCTCTCTCATATCCCTTAGAAGGATCCAACTCTGCCGACACCTTGATCTCAGACTTCTTGCCTCCAAAACTGTTAAAATAATAAATTCCTGTTGTTTAAGCCACCCAGTTTGTGGAACAGCAGCCCTAGCAAGCTAATAAAGTCACTTAAAATTTTTGTTTCAGAATCTTTCTCAGAGTTGATTTCAAGGTCACTGATCCATGCTATATGAAATCTACCTTCTTTCCACTTTTAATGCTGGAAAGGATCTTACATTTATTATCCTAATTCTCTCTCCATTCTCAATAATACCTATAAGCAAAAATACAAAACAAAACCATGAATGGTTGAAAATGATTGTGTTTAAATTAGAACTAATTTTCCCTCTTTCTGGAAAAAAGAAAAAAAGCAGAACTAAAACTACCTGTGCCTCATTCAGGAGATATTTTATACTGGTTCTTAGTTCAAACGGATGTGGAAACTGATGGTGACAAAGTACTACTGAGTTCTCAGTAGGTATATTACACCTGCATCGGGCATAAACGGCTCCTTTTCCTTGGATCTCAGATGCACAGAAAAGGAAGAGTCACAGAAACCCCAAGGAACAACTGTTGCTGCCAGAAAGATGACCTAAGAAAATGAAAGTAGCAGCAGAAATATAATCCACAGGAGAGGGGGCTCCTTTCACTGCATCTAACCCAACAGTGCCATTCAGAGACAACCAGGACATCTGGCTCCAGTGGGCCTTAGAAGAATCCCTATGACCCACAGGTCACTGGGCCCCAGTACACATCTCCTTGAACATGAGGTACTGGCCTTTCTGCCCCAGCCCCAAACCCTACTTGCTCTGGAGTGCTGGTTACTGTAGACATGGGTCAGTCAATCTTGAATTTGCAGCTTGAAACCCATAGTACTTTCTCTCTTGTCTAGAGATCCTCTTGGGACCTTCTTCTCGGAATGTGGGTTGGGCTTGAGCAGTTGGCTACAAGGGTCAACAGAAAGGAAGGAGACCATTCTCCTTCTTCCTGTTTCCTAGTTTCCCCTTATGCCTGACACATAGACTTATTTGGTTTTTGCAAGATCGTCTGCTTTCCCTGCCTAAAGGTTAGTGGTTTTGTTACAGATGAGAAGAGAGAAAGGCACGAAGGTGTGGGGAATGGGCGTGGGGGCTTTGCCAGGAGGCTGGGCTTTCACATCTTTCAAGCAGTACTGGGTTTAGAAGACCAGAGCTGGAACCTTTGAGGCACCAGCCAGAACTCTCCTTCCCTTAACTGGGCAACCTCTCGTCCTCACTGCAGCTGCCCCGACTCAGCTTGTCACAGCGTGACCCTCGGCTGACCTATTCTCTAAAGCAGCGGTCCCCAACCTGTTTGGCACCAGGGATCAGTGCTCCTATGAGAATCTAATGCTCGACGGTCGGAGATGGAGCTCAGGTGGTGATGCTAGCACTGGGGAGCAGCTGCAAGTACAGATGAAGCTTTGCTCAGCTCACCTGCTGCTCACCTCCTGCTGTGCAGCCCAGTTCCTAACAGGCCATGGACCGGTAACAATCTGTAGGCCCGGGAGTTGGAGACCCCTGCTCTAAAGCGTGCTGGAGGCAGATGATGGGGAAGGATTAGGAGGTGCGGAGGAACTGGGGAGCTGCGTGAGAAACCCAGATGCCAGTGGAAAACTGAATTCCGTAAATGGCTCCACCCCTTTGGGCTGTAGATTCACTCACTGATCCAACAGGGTCCACCTTGGAGACATTCAGAATCCCTTCTCTTTCTGGTTCCCCACCCCTTCACCTCCCCCATAGTCTCCTGGTCTTCTTCTAGCCTCTTCTCCTGCCTGGCCTCAGCTCCATCTCAGGAAGCTGTGGATCACATTCTAGGTTCCTGGGCACCCCCCAGAAGAGGTTTAGGTCTTTCGGATTCTTCAGACTAGACTATTGACCGAACAAACCTTTTCCCTTGCTAATTTGACTGATTTTCCTAGCTCAACTCAGATGACTTGTGGTACCGACAAAGTCTGTTTGTTAAAACTATCTCACAAGAAAACCCAGGAGGGTGTAAGAAGGGAAGAAAATGCTGTCCTGGCACAGAAGCAGAGCAGGAAAGAAGATCCCAGCCTGGCTGCATGCTCCAAAGCAGAGAGGAGTGGTGCTGTAGACCTGGGGTGGACACACTCACAGCACCCCAGCAGCTGCGGCTGGCCCTTGCTGGCCAGGAACATAAAGAGTTAAGGAACTGCATTTAGACAAGCAGTGTAGCCTGAAACCCAAGCTCCCGGGGTCTCTTTCAGAGTCCAGGGCCAAGGATGTGTCTATTGTCAACAAATGCCACCACCGGACCAATAGCAAGCCAGAGTATGGTTCTGAGATAGGGGCCTCTGGATGTCACCAGGCAACAGGCACAAAGAAGGCTGAATTAGCCACCCAGCGGATGATTACACCACCCCACAGCCACCCCACCCCCTGCACTTGCTGCTTGTACTCCAGTGCAGCCAGATGGGAGAACCACTTGGCCCCAAATTCCCCCAAGATCAAATTACTATCAGTCTCTGGATACTGGGGGGAAAGAAATGGTATGGAAAAGGCTTGACACGGGAACTTCGGTACGATTTAGTTTATTGAAAAGCTGGGCTGATGACAAAGGGGAAGATTTTCAAGTAAAAAGGAAATGTTGCTGCAAACTACAGCCAGACTCATCTCATATTCTTACAAGTCAAGAGATGAGAACAACCCTATGATCCCTCACTCCTGACCTTGTGGCTTTCCCTAGGGGGAGCCTTTGACAAATTTACTAAATTAGGCTCTTGGTGAATGTAAGATAAAAGTCAAGGATGCTTATTTCTCATTCCTACAAAGTACATTCCCTTCATGTCACAGAACCCAAGAAGGGTGAGCCATCATTCATTCAAAGCCTTCTTATCTTGAACTAGTAGAGAGTTGAAGAAACTTTTATTTCATTACATACTTACTCATTCAACATTTAGAGCAATGGCAGAGGCTGAGCTAGGTGCTGGGGTTGTAAAGATGAATTGGTCATTTTCCCCACACGGTCTCACTTTCCCTGAAAGTTCACCATCTTATCTACCCTATACACTAAAGACTCTCAAATCTATATTCCCAGTCCAGCCTATACCTTCCTTCTAGGCATCAGCCCAATACATCAAGTAGTTTTTAAAACACTTCCTCCTGGGTTTTCCATAGGGCCACTGAACCCAACTTGCCCCAAGCTCAAGGTTTCATCTCTCTATCACCAAAACTGTTCTACCACATGAGCTCCTTGTCTTAGTGAATAACACTACCTCCAATATGGGTTAAATTGTGTCCCCCCAAAATGCATGCATTGAAGTCCTCATCCTCAGTACCTCATAATGTCACCCTATTTGGAAATAGGGTTGTTACAGATGTAATTAATTAAGAAGAGGTTATAGCGGAATAGAGTAGGCCTATTTCAGCAACTTATATTTTTATAAAAAGGGAAAATTTGGACACAGACAGGAACATGGGAAGAATGCCGTGGGAGCAGACAGCCATCTACGAGCCAAGGAACTCTCGAGGCTAGGAGAGAGGCCTACAACAGATCCTTCCTAGAGCCTTTAGAAGCTGCGTGGCGCTGCCAACACTTTGATTTCAGACTTCTGACCTCTGGAGCTTTGAGATAATAAATGGTCTGTCGTTCTAAGCCGCTCAGTTTGTGGTGCTTTGTTACAGCAGCCCTAGGAAACTAACGCACCTCCAGTAAACACTGTCCAAGAAAGGAGCATGGAAGCTTCCACTGAGCCCTACTCCCCTCCATCACCACCTCCACCCTCCACCTGCAGCCATGCCCAGTAAACCACCAAACCGTCTATTCCACCTGCAAAATACCTCTGCCAACAACCTTCTTGTCTTCACTTCTGCTGCTACCACCTTGGAGCAGGCCACTGTTATTTCCTAACTGCTGTCCCTGCTTCTGATAACATCTCCTGCCTATCTGTTCCTCGAATTACAGCCAGAATCATCTTTCAGTGTGCAAATCCTAGATACCACTTCCCTGCTTCAAACCCTTCAGATGCTCCTCCTTGCTCTTAGGATGTTTAGTCTTCCTAAAGGGCTCAAAAGGCTCAAGGTAACACAGCCCCTGGTCTCTTCTCCATTCTCGTCTCTTACCAGTCTCTTGCCAATATTGTTCTCCAGTAATAGTAAACTTCTTTCTCTTCCTTAAATGTAACAGGTTCTATTTAACCACCACCATTTGCATATGTCATTCGCTGTGTCTGGAACACATTTCCTTGACCTCCTCATCTACAGGACTTTTACTTATCAAGTTGAATTGTAATTGTCTCTTTACCTGTTAGTATCCACCCAGACTGTCAACTCCTAGAGGAGAGTGATCCCATCTGTCTTGTTCATGGGCATATCTGTAGTACCTGTCACAGGGCCTGTGACATAGCAGGTGCCCAACAAACATCTGCTTATTGACTGATCACCTGACAGACTGACTGAAACGTGACTCCTATCCACAATAAGCTCCACCTAGAGGGGAGAGAATAGTGTGGATAAAGAAGTTCAGCAACACAGAAAAGAACTTAGTCTGACTCAGCTGGAGGCAGTGGGGGAACATTCCACAGAGGTAATGACGTTTAAGCCTTAAAAGATGAGTAGGAATTGGCCAGAACAGAGCGGGGCAGGGTAGGGGAGCTCATTTTAAGCAAAGACAATGCCATGGGTGAAGGAGCAGGGCATGTTCGGGAAATGGTAGGAATGTTCATGTGCCTAGAACATGATGTGCAGAAATTCGGCTGATGCAGGCTGAAGTCAGACTGTGAATCTTCTAAGGAACTTATTTTTGCATATAAACCTCAACAACTTTTCCTAGACATGAAAGAGCAAAAAGCAAGTTTGAGATCCCTTTCTACAGTCAGAGAAGGAGGACACACAGTCCAGAAGGGCTGCCCTGCCGCTCAGAATGGTCCCTGAAAGTCCTAGTTCTGTTTGCTCTTGAGGTTACTTGTTACTTCTTCTGGGCCGCCAGCTAAGCGCTTTACGTTTCTGCTAAAGCTGAACATCTGAATGGAAATAGCTGAGCCTGCACCTGCATCCTCTCCCCTCGAAAAAACAAAAACAAAAACAAAAACCTGACAATTCTCAAGAGAACATGGGTCGAGTGAGTGGTTTTCTAATTCCCTTCCAATGTCCTCCAGGGGGAAGGCTTTCTCCGGCTATCCTTTATCATTCTGAAATCTGTCCAGCTCTAACTTATTAATTTCATTCCCTCTTGCTAATCTTTTCAGACATAAGGAATAATTTATCTATATCCTCTGCATAAAATCATTGCCTATAGTTGAAGGCAAGAATGAAACCACCCATTTGCTTTTTCTTCTGCAAAGAAAACAAATGTGGTTCCTTAACTGTTTTCTTATCGAATCTCTTCTCTCCCACAATCAACTCCTTAAGATCATTTTAATCTCTCTCTCTCTCTCTCTCAATCTCTCTCTCTCTCTCTCTCTCTCTCTCTCTCTCTCTCCTGAACCATAAGTTGCCATGGACTAGAACTGAAGAGAAATCATAAAACCAAGATAATTGCTCTGACGATAGGGAGGAGAGGAGTCCATGGCAGGATAAGAGCAGTCCGCCCAGTACGGGAATGACTGCATGGTCCAACACAATTCGAGACCAATCCAGGGAAGCAGATGTCATCACATTGGTTGGAGAAAGGAGAGGACGTCATCAATCAGAAGACCTATTGATCTTACAGAGTGCCAGTTGGTCTCAAAAGCCCCCCAGAGGAGATGGGCATGGCCACTTGGAAAACTTCCAATTCACATAATGTGAAGCCCGAAGAGTTGTGCAGAGTAAAGGAAGCCTACTATTACCTCATCATTCTTGGGTCTGTAGCCTGGAACCAGCACTGTGGTAAAAACATGGACAAGTGAGTCTAAACACAGGCACATGTATTGCTAAAGCCCGAGGGCCCGCAGTGGACATTGATAGCCCAGAGCCATGAAGTAAGTAATCTTTTGTGGCAAGAGTGAGAGTACCAAAAGCAGCATGTCAGTAATGTTCAGGCGGCTCAATCTCATGTGAAAGAAATACCATGGGACCTAGCAGAAGCTCTCCTGGAAAGTGGGAGGGGACATCCGTTTGACCCCATACATGTGGTGGAGGGTCAGGGACAGCCCCCAAGAGGAGAAACAAGGAAAGAACCAATGCAGATGCCATCTGGGATTAAGGAACCTGGATAGCACCAGAGAGGCACTTAGAAAATTTTAAGAAAGTCACTCTGAAGTGTGTTTGTGTGTGTGCATGTGTTTGTAGGGTGGGGAGGTAGGGGACCTGGGCAGAGGCCCCTTTTTCCTGGGTCTAAGAAAGGTACTGGCTCAAATTCAGGTTGGCCTGAATTCTGACCTGCCCACTGTAAAATATTGGGAATCATACAAGACTCCTTTTTTTATGACAAAGCTAAAAATTTAAGTTTTCAATAATAGAGATACAGATGTGGGCAGACCTACTGTATTGTCTCATTCCCCCTTGTTCTATCAAATGTTTATTCCTGCCCTGCATCAGCTCTTGACAACCTTGCTTTAACACTAGGTCCTACCTCCTTCATTCTTCTGGCTGTCCTCTTTCATCTTCATTCTGCTGTGTGTGAGACAGTCCCATAACCTGGAAGCTAGGTACAAGGGACTGTCACTTCCTGGTAGCAATGGGGAGTGTATAGGGCAGAATTTGTTGAGCACACCGGAGTCAGGCAGAGACCAATTGTGGGTCAGGGCAGGACCTGGAAGAACAAATTAAAGATTAGGGTTATTCAAGTGTCCATTTCCAGTGCTAGGTGATGAGCTATTTTGAAGGAAAAAAATATGCTTTTGACATTCTCTTATCCCCTCATTCCTTGAACAATGCCTGCCACTGTATGTGTGTGTGTGTGTGTGTGTGTGCGCGTGCGTGTGCGTGCGTGTGTGTGTGTGTGTGTGTACATGCACACACGTGCTGAATAAATGGAAGTATAAAAAGATGAATGACTGAAAGGCCTTGTCTTTGCCTGGTGAGATTGTCTCAAAATTTGAGAGAGGCTTGACCTTGTAGTTAGAACTATCAGCAAATCCAGCTGTAAGGAGTGGAGAAAGTGGGGAGAAGAGGTAGACCTGAGATTAAGTGTCCCCTTCTCCCACACCCTGAAGAATTTCACTGTGGGTTCTACTGTTTCAACAATTGTGACAATGCCATGCTCATGCCACCATCCTAACCTTTCAATAACAACAGTGATGCCCAGGGGCGACTCTCTCCCACTGGGGACACAGAAATCCAACCGGTTCCCTTTGAACCCCATTGCTGCTGTCACATGAGCCCCTTCTGGACTGTGAACCACCCAATAAGTCACTCTTACTTTTTGAAATGGTTCCCAAGCAGGTCTCCCACCAATTGTAGATGTGTGTTTCACGGTGAACCACTCTTGGGATCTATCAGTTGCTCTTTGCAGTCACCCAAGAACCCTAGTTTCAAATAATTAGCAGCTCTCTAGGAATGCTTATCTTTGCAACATACTGCATGCTCATTTGAGCATAAAGAGGCTCCAGATAGGAATATCAAAATCGCCTTTGAATACCAGATAATTTATAGGTATGTTCATATCCTTCACTAAGCTCTGGGTGACAGCTTGGCATGCAATTAACAAAACAAAACAAAACCTGGTCTGTGATCTGTTAAAAAATATATTGAATAAGTCCGTCTCACAGATGGTGACTCTTGGTGCCCTTCTGCTGAGAGTGGTCACGTGGAAGGCAGAGTCAGTGGAGAGGAGGCCCAGGAGATTCGAAGGCAGCTAGCGGCTGCCAGCTGTGTTGGGAAAACAAAATTTAAAAGCCAGGGCTGGAGTTGGGCTAGGAGGTATCAGACCCTACAGCTGGGTTAGGAGGGGCTAACGCCTTACTTTCTGAAAGCGATTTCTCTTGGTTACAGGATTCCTGCTATTGCTGTGCCTTTCTCATACTCCCTCCCACCCCAGTTCAGTGGTACCAGCAAGCAGACCTCAAGACAAACTGGCCATAGTGTATTCCCCTATAGCAGGACTTTGACCAATGATAGGCATTACTTTTAAATTCTAAACAGAATTCTAATGTTCATAGTCTCTGCCATGTCCCTTCAGGCTTCCTCTCACACTTAGAAACTTCATATGCCTCCTCCCTCACCTCAAGATAATAAGACTCCATTGAAATAATATTAATAATAACAGCTAATATTAATCATGCCCTTAATAAGTGTCAGAAACTATAGTGATCTTTCACAAGTGCAAATCTGATCATGCCATTTTCCCACCCTCAGCCCTTCATTGATGCTTCGTCACCCATGGGCTATTGCCCAAACTCTTCACTTATATACAAGTGTCTTCATGATCTGCCTCAGCTTACCTAGCTTGACTTCCTGTTAATCTTTTCACATGTAGCCTCTGGTCTCACCGCACCAACCACCCACCATTCCAGGAAGAAGCTTCCTGCTATCAGGCTCCGCTCCTCTTCCTCTGCCAGGAAGGCCTTTTCTCTCTTGGCAAGCTCCTACTCAACCTTCAGCATGCAACTCCGAGATCACCTTCTCTACACTGACTTCCCTGACTCTTCCAGGAGTTTCCTCGTCCATGTTCACCTAGCAGTTTATTGTCATTGTTCCACAGTCCCAAGCAAAGCTCTCTTTCCATATCTGGCTCCTCTATAGACCTTGAACTCCTCAAGAGAGACACTGTTGGATCTATCTTTGGTGTAACCAGGGTTCTGGCTGTCTCCTTGTCTCTCAGCTTCGGAATCCACATGTGCCGTCTGCGTTCGCCCAAAGCTGACCTAGGCGCCCAATTCGATAGTTCTTGAGGACCTCTGATCCATCTGAGAGCAATGCAGACTGTGTGGGAGTGGTGAAGGGTGACTCACAGGGCACACCCCACCACAAACAATTGAAAACTGCTCATCAGATGTCTTCCCATGAAATCTCCTCCTCGGCCATGCCACAACCAGGGGCTTTTCTCTCTTCTTCTCTTCCAAAAAATATCTCATTGCGTTGGCTCCTTTCTCCTCTATTTTATGTATGTACATGTGAATGTTGCTGTTTGTAAGAACTGATTTTAAAAATGCAAACAGAACATAAGTGCAAAATAAAATTAAAGTACCGTATCTCTTTTATTCCCAATTCACTTCCCAGTAAGGACTGTCTTACACTGTGTCTATTTTGAATTCTTCTGGTGGTTACTATTCTAACTTTATCTTCTATACTTAGATCTTTATTTTATGTTTTATTCACCTTCGACAGTATCTACTGATTCCTCAATGTGAAATATGGTGAAATCAGCATACTTACTCTACCTCCACTTTGTTTTTCTATTCCCTCTCCCTTTTCTTGACCTTTGTGATATTCCTAATCTAAGTTATTCTGATGATTATCATTAAATAATATACTTAAACCTCTATATCTTGATCTGTCAAATTTATACATATTTATACACTTGCTCTCTGTTAAATACATTTACACTGCCATTTACCTCTCCCTAACATATCTTACATATTTTTGTCAACTGACCATATTTTAACATGTCAAGGTATTTACACATTTGAATATTATAGTACAATCATAATTGTGGTTTCTTGGTCTATGGGCTGATTTTTAAAGTAGAAGACCAATAAATAAAATTCAAAAAATAGGACTATTTTAACTATTATTCATGGTAGAACCAAGCGGTGTGGCTGGGTTACAAGAGAGGGACAAGGAACAAACAATGGCTTGTTACTCACCTGTGAACCCATCTGGATCTTGGACTGTTTTGAACTGTAAATCTTTAATCAGCTTTCAAAGTCTTGGTAATTGGTCTGTTCAAATTTCTCTCTTCCTCCTGGGTAAGTGATAATAATAAACGTTGTGCCTGGAAGTCAACTTTTCCTTCAAAATTGAATTCAAAATTGAATTTATTGCCACAGTGTTAAATCTCCTTTTTTTGTTTTCTCTCTTTTTAACTTAGATTTCTTAAGAGTGTAGCTGTTTTAAGGAATCAACTTTTAGGTTTATTTAAGCTTTTAAATAAACATTTTAATCAATCAATCAATTAAATTTTAATTAACTCATTTTTAATAAATAAATATTTTAATCAATCAATCAATTAAATTTTAATTAACTCATTTTTAATCAAGTTTAGCTTTAATTTTAGAAACCTCCCCTTCCTAGTTCCCTTTGTTAGTTCTCGGCCAAAAACCAAAGAGTTATCCTGGACTCCTCTTTTTCTCTTTTTTCACTTACGCAATATATCCAGAGCCTGACCACATGTCACCACCGCCGCTGCCACTATCCCCCAGTGCAAACCCCATCAGTCTTCCACCTGCACATCAGTAGGCTCTTAACAGGTCTCCTCCTGGCTGCCGCTGTCGCCCCCTGCAGTTTGTTTTTAACATAGCAGCAACGGGATCCTGTTAAAGGTAAGGAGAGTGTGCATTCCTCTGCCCAGAACCCTCCAGTGTCTCCTGACCAGTAGTTTCCTTTTTCGTGGAGAAGCCCCCTTGGTAGGGTCGTTGGCACACTCCTGACAGGAAGCTCTGCATGAGTAGTCAGCCAACCGGAAGGAAGGAGGAGAGCTTCTCCTCGGGTGTCTGCACTGAGACACTGGACTGAGCCACCCCTTTAGGAACCCTCCGAAATAACCGAGGGGCACCTCGAGGGTAGCTATGTATTGACAATCCAGCTGTGGGGTTAATGCCGTCATTATTTAGAAAAGGAAAACGTGACCTTCTTGGTTGCAGGCTTTTAAGGCGAGAATCATTGATGTTACAGTAAATTTTGCAAAATGTTCTAGCTCAAATTTGTCTTCAGGAATGAATGATTTACTTTCAGTGCTTCATTGTGAGCTTTTCTTCATTGGTTGTTTCTTTAAGAGGGGAAAATAATGAAATTACGTTTTCCTTTTAGCCAGAAGCATCTCTGACTGTGCTTATAATAACTCCATCTGATTAATGCAAATTTGTGGGTCTGTCTTAGCTGTACACTTTGTAAACTAACCAAGGCTGAAGTCTTTGTTCTACATAAAGCTGTCCACATAAAATGGAAGGGGGCTTTCTCTCCCTCTTTGCTGAGTTGGAGGATGGCCTCTCTTTATTTTCATTGGAAGAGCACGTTACCTGATATTGCACACACCAGGATGAACACAAGAGGCCTTTATCTGGGTTACCCGAATACAGTCCTATGCAACTTTTATTACTGGGTTGGCTGAAAGAGGCAGGAAGGGGTTTCCAAGGAAGCCTCACATATAATAACACTCTCCAGAGTCAACAGCCTTCCTAGCCAGAGCACTGGCCTTCCCTATCATGAGCTGAGAACAATGTCATATTTTACCTAAGGAACCTCACTCACTGGTGTGTGTGTGGCGGGGAGCGGTGGGGGCAGGCTGGGGATCTAGATAGTGTGTCCTCTTTTTTTATACCTCAAAAATATTTTGGAAAGGAACTTTTCTACAATGTGTCTTAGGCTGCTTCCTGTCCCCATTTCCCTGTACAAACACAAGGCTCCTTCTCAGAAACAAAAATCATCTCAGAAAGCAGAGCCAAACAGGCCCAGGAGCCTTGGCGAAGCATCAGCTGCCTGCTTCATGTCAGAAGGAAGGGAGACCACACAGCTATTGAGCATTTTCAGTGAACCATTTTGCCTGTTTACTTACCCTGAGCTTTGCCTTATTCTCTTCTTTATAGGATTACACACTGAGACTCAGGTTATAGGAAGTCTCATGGTCCCCTTCTTAGACCAAGCTCCCACCTATCTCTGCCCTGGATTCTTTCAATGGCTTTCTAAAGGATCTCTCCACTTTGCAATCTTTTCACCCTGCAGCTAAAATGAAGTTTTCAAAGTACATATCTGATCAGGTGACTCATATATACCCCACCCCCACCGCTACAAATCTTCCCTTGTCATCCCGTGCGTGCTCTTGGCACAAAGACCACATGCCCTATGGTAACCAATGTAGCCCTGCCTGATCTGCCCCCTCCTCTCCCTTCAGCCTCATCTTGTCCTCTTTTCCTTTCACCCTCTGGGCTCTAAACCAACTCTGTGCACCATACTTCTCTCTGGCACAAGCCCTTCCACACACTCTTGCCTCCACCTGGGATGGCACTGCAGGCCCATCTTCCTGGCCCTACTCAGGCCTCGGTTCACTCCCATTTATCATTCAGCTCACGACTCTCCTGTCTCCACCCCCAGGCACGCCTGGACTTGCTCCCCGGCACTGTTATATGCACTTAGAGGCCTGTGTATGTTTCCTTCAGAGCACTTGCCACCATTTTAAATGAGTATTTTTATCTTATGAGCATTTATTATCTTCTGACTTCCTCAACAGACTGGCATGGACTGGGTCTTTTATTTTTCTTACCACTGTATTTTGAATGCCTTACACAGTACCTGGCCCAAGGTAGGCACTCCATATTTGTTGACTATGACTGAATAGAAATGAGTAACTCAACACCCGAATGTATGGTAGGGCAAGATTTAAACATACTTTGTGTTCATTCCATTGCCTCACACCCCCTCTTCTAACCACCAGCCTCCTGACTTTTAAAGTCATGGGTTAAATTTCCTTCATAGTCCTCTCTCAGGATTGATCAACATAAAATTGCTCGTGTCTTTTCCAGCTGCTTGAAAATTTGCTGCCGATACTGAAACTTTCCTTTTGGACGTTTCTCTTTTCAAAAAGCTCTCACGTCAGCTTTGGATAAAGGATGCTTTTTTCTTGCTCCCACTCTTATCTCACATCTCACTTCCCTTCTGCCCTAGTCCCTGGGCTGAGAATACCCTTCTTTGCTCCCCTGACTCAAGACTCAATGCCAAGGCTCTCCCCCAGGAGGCAGAAGAGCTGGAAGGGTGAGCCATTATGAAGTACAGGTGAGCGAGCGCCTGTGAGCTGGAAAATTAAAGTACAAATCAATAAGAGATTCACTGTTGGGGCACGGACTTCGCTAGGTTGAAGGAATTATGTGACAGATTGGGGTAAAAAATGCATGGTGGTCCCCCATCTTCAAGTTCTAGCAGTTTGCATGAAAGCCTTTAAAGCTTTAAGCTGTTATATTTGCAGCTAGAGCACAACCTCATTGCATTCAACCTAATCAACACTTACTCAGAACCTGCTGGGGGCAGATGCTGTGCAAGACCCAGGGAACACAGAGCTGAACATGGTACAGGCCCTGCCCCCAGGACAGAGGTGCAGATAACACCAAGATGAAGATGTCTGGAACACTGTACGAAGAAAGGATGACTCTCTGGGAACATGGAGGAGGGAATAAATAATGCTGTTGAGTAGGGGAGTGAGGGCGATGAGACGGGCCAGAAAACAGAGAGATGGTAACATTTCAGTTGGTTTTTTAGGATAAAGAGAATTTCATCAGAGAAGTAAGGCAGGAAAGGGTAACCCGGACTGAGGGGAGAGCATGAGCAAAGTGCAGAGCTGGAAGTAGAATGCTATTTGAAGAACAGTGGGTATTTGTATAGCTGAAGCATTAAGTATGTATTACAAAGAATGTGACCATATAAGTTATTGTCCAATGAGAACTTTTTGAAAGTAAAGTGGCACGCTATTAATAATGATGGCAGGATGACGGCATAAACCAGGACTATTTCAGGCAAATAGACTGTGTGGCTACCTAGCTAGAGGGGCGGAAGACCGTGACTGGACACTGTACTGGCATGTGGGTGGGACAGAGAACGAAGGGCTTAAACTTGCCCAGGAACCAGAATTTGATCCTCAAGGCACTGAAATATCATCAAAGGGTTTTAAGCAAGGTAGTGGTATGACAGTCTCCATGTTGCAGGAAGATCACTAGGGTGGCCATACTGACGAGAGAGTCAAGGTGTGCAGGAAAGCAGCTAGACTGTAAACTTTACAAGGGTGAGAATCATCCTTTTATTCAGAGTTGATGTCCAACGAACACGCAGCGGCTAGCATGATGTCTGGCACAGAAGGGGCTTAATAAAAATTTCAATGCAAAGCCTTCCCTGACCTCTGCTTTAACAATGCAATGTCCCCCCCTCCCCGCCATTATCACCAGTATTCCTTTTCCCCTTCTCTCCATAGCTCCTTGCTCTCGGACATGCGATGTGTCTGTGTCCTCCCTCTAGAACGCAAGCTCTACCAGGGCAGAGGTTTTGATCTGTTTTGTTCGCTGCTGTTTTTCTCATGCCTGGTACAAGGAAGACACTCTTTGCCGGAGGAAGGGAGGACGGAGGAAGGCGACAGATTTGTTTGGCGTTTGCGGGTGTGAGAGATGAGGATCGGGAATGGACAGTATGGTAGAGATAGAGAGAAAACTTGAAACCAGACTTGTTTGTCCAGACCTTCCTCCTGGGATCATCTTGCATGGAGCCTTTTCATCTTTGCAGTTCCTTCTGTGGCTCCCTGTGCTGTGATCTGTAGCGAGTCGGTGTTGAAGGAATCCCCAGGCCTCCTGGCTGTAAATCATTAACATCTCCTCTGCCCTCTGTTTGACTGCCCAGCCAAGGTCACCATCATTTCCTGCACAGCCCGACTCCCAAGTGCTCATAGCTTGCCTGTGAATGTTTGATGAAAGGATGGCATTTGCCACATTAGCAAGGGGAAAGGAACATAAGTTCACAAAGTTCATTTTCAAGCTTTTTTTTTTTTTTTTCAGTCCATGAGATTTAGGTACCTTTTCTCTGCAACTAAACAGCCTTTATCAATGGCTCTCTCCTCTCCTAGACCTGCTTTGAGGGCCCTCTCCCTGAGCTAGTGGGCCTCACATTCAACTGGAGGCCCTCTTCTCTTAAGCTTTTTTATTTCATTTATATGATTTTTTTTTCTGACCCCAAATAAACTGGACAACCGGGCCTTGATATTCTCCCTCAGGATAAATTCAGCCATGGCCAACCGTCTTCTTGAACCCCAAATGACTAAGTAAGGCCTTTCAGTCTTCTCAGGTTCTCATCTGGGCCAAGTGTCAGTTCCAAGACTTCATCACAGTTTCTTCTGGGAAACCTATGGGCCATGCTTCATGTCAACAAAACCCCTGGCGACCTTCCCAGGCCTGCCTGGACATGCCGGAGATGGTATAGTGGTAACAAATTTGGCTTCTCTGTCACAACCGCATTCCACACTGGGCTGGCACTGGGTGGGGGCAGAGTTGTGGGCTGAGAGGTGATATGATTAGAATCCAACACTCCAGGTCCTACCATCTGAAAAAGGCAGCTGATGGGGACTACTTGGAGACTGTGAATTGCAGTCAGCAGACCTGAAAGGGCAGATACAAGGATCAGGGTGGAATTCTGAGGCAGGTCAGTAGCCAACAATGATCTGGAAACTAGACGATGAATGTAGATCGTGTGGTTGAACAATGATCTAGAAACTAGACGATGAATGTAGATCGTGTGGTTGATGCAGAAGCTACATAGGAATGAAAAACAAAGAAGATAGATGTAAACATATGTGCACATTTCTAAGAGTAAGACCTGTTGGGAAATGCAATCTACAAAAGGCCAAGTCTGTGCCAGTGAAGACACACGGAAAGGCATGAGGAAGAAGTGGTTGTTCTAGTCCTAGGCCTGGTGGCTTGTGTCCTTTTAACACTCTTGCTCCATTTTCAGGAAAGCATTTTGTTCAGTTTCTGTTTAGGACCCGTGCTTCCCTATAAGTGCCCAGATATTTTCTTGGGTTCAGCCTTCCATTGGGGTTGGTTCTGATAGCTGGAGTTCATGATTCATTCATTCATTCACAAGCTCTCATTAAGTCCACTGGCAGGTCCTGAATTAGTCCTGAGATACAGCCATGGGAAAAACACAGTCTCTGCCTTCAGAAAGCTCCTTGTCCAGTGGTTGGGGCTGGCTGATAGGGAATTACAACTCACTCTGATCAGGGGTGTGCCCAGAGGGCCACTTGAGCACGTAGGAGGGGCGCCATCTTAGATTGGACCCCCGATTGATTGGTGCATAAGCAATTTTTCAAGTAGCGCTCCCAGAAAATAAAAACAGAAAGAGTGGGGGAAGGAGGACAGGGACAGGGAAGAGGCCCCAAAAAGGTAATTGGAGGCATAAGTCCCACTGAGCATGGCTTCCAGCTGGCCCTGAAGAGGACTCTGAAGCCTGGCCTCAAAGTTTGTCCGAACAGTAGGAAAGAACCTGGGCTTTCAGACTCCCACCCTGCCAGTCCCTGGCCTAGGGACTGCTATGAGAGTGGGCACGTCCACATCCCCAGACACTATATATGCTGTTGCCGGGGGGCTCCCACCCCAGAGAAGAGTCATAGACGTAGGCTGCAGGGAGCGAAAGCATTCCAAAGGGGAAATGGAAGGAAGCCAGGAAGCCAGAGAGGGTTACAGAGAAACAATAAAGGGATCCGAGGGGCTCCGATGGAGCATTAATGTCTGGTACAGGTACCCAACCCAACTGTGTGGATCAAGCTAGACTTCCTGAGGAGGTCACACCACACCCCAAGAGATGGATGGGAGTTACGCAGCCAGGGATACGTGAGGGGCTTGAGGTGGGAAAATGGTAGAGGATGGGCAGGGCCCAGAGCAGATGCCCTGTGATAACCACCTTCAAGTGGACCCCACCCTTCCTTTGGGCAGCTACTTTTCCGAGGTGTAAGCAATTCATAATTACCAAGATAACATCAGGATCCTAACATCTTTTCTTACGAAAGAAAACAAACAAAAACACGTACTATTACCTAGTTTCGTTGAAAAAGAAAAGTGTGTTGTTAAGAATAATGTCTGCTCCAACACATTTGTGAATTAAAGCACAGAGGGAGAGACATGAAATCAGGGCGATTAGTCACTTATCCTTAGTACGCAGATATGAGTCCCGCTTCCCCCTTTGAAATATATGGATGTTGTTTTTTGTTGTTGTTTTGGGGGGTCGTTTGTTTGTTTTGTCCCTTCTGTGTTAGGGTTCTCTAGAGACCAATGATATATATCCTAGAAATTCCAAGTTCTGCAGGATGAGTCATCACGCTGGAGTCCCAGGAGATCTGATGGTGTGGCTGTAGTCTGAAGGTTGGCCGGCCCTAAACCCTGGAAGAACAGAGGTTTCAGTTTGAAGGCAGGAATTAAAAAAACCAAAAACGATGTCCCAGCTTGAAGAAGATCAGGCAGAAGAATTCTCTTCCTCAGGGGAGGGTTAGACTTTTTGCTCTATTGAGGCCTTTGACTGATGGCATGAAGCGTACCTACAGTACCAAACACAACTGTTACTCTCATCCAAAAACACCTCAGAATAATGTTTGACCAAATGTCTGGGCACTCCAAGGCCCAGTCAAGACACGTAAAATTAACCATCACACCTTCCTAAAGAAATTCAAAGCAATTCATGAGCCAGGGGGGGTGGAATTTTTTTCGGATGTGTAGGCCTTTCTTGAGGCTACCAAAATTACACTCACAGAAATTAGTAAGAAAAGTCCTTACTGCCATAATGATCAGACATCCCATTTCTTGAGACATTTTGCTAATTGAGGCTTAACGGCATGATTATTCTCATTTTCCCTTTTTTACTGTGTTTGAACTTTTAAAGAATAGCCAATTGCTCTGTAAGATGAATTGTAGACACAGTTTTATCTGATATTAATCCAAGAATAAACCTTCCTTGAGTTTTTCAAATAGCCATTTACAATTCCTTTAATCAAGAAAACCACACCAAGTGATTAATATTTCTCTATGATTCCAAGTCACTTCCCCTCAGAAAGAAAATCGCTCAGTCGTGAGTATATAAAACCAAGCTGTGATTATGCTAGGAAAATTATCGTCTAAGAATTATTTCAAGGAAATAAATAAAAGACACATACCTTCGCTTGACCCTGATATAAAAGGGGATAAAAAGAGTTCTACCCTAACATATATAGCAATCTGAGGAAAGCCCCAGAAGATTTTCTTATGGATACATTAAAGCAGCAGTAGGATCATTATTATATTGGTTCTTCCTCCATATGACTTCATCTGAATCAGACTGGCAGTGACCATGATCCTCCCAGGCAGCTGGCAATAGAAAGTAAGCAGGTATTAAGTTCTATATTATTAAATGAGGGGCTAGAAGCCTGGATGAGGGTCTTCAGACTCTGTCTCCTATCAAAAGGAAGAAGAGACCTAAGCATATAAGTAGAAGTGAAATTAATACATCTTGCTCTACTGAATCTTAACTGTGATGCCCCTAGATATGTGCACACATTCACTTGTAGAAAGAGGAACTTCCCTTATACCTGGCTGTAAGAGTACTAAATTTACAGAATCAATGGCAGAACTAAAGAAACAAACTCCAGGCTGAGCTTCTAGGAATGACACCCAAAACCACACTGTAGATAAAGGGCCTGCTGCTCCCACCACAATCAGGAAGTCACTACTGCTAAAGCGGGAATGTGCATCTGCTGGCTCTAGAACTGTCATACTTCTGCCATGACCTGCACCTGCAAAATGGATGCTTTGTACCTACTTCTCACCTCATAGAGTATTTTTTTTTATTTTTGTTTTTCAATTAGAGTTGGCATTCAATATTATTTTATATAATTTACATAATTCAATATTATTTTATATTGGTTTCAGGTGTATAGCATAGTGATTAGACATGTGTATAATTTATGAAGTGGTCCCTCCAATTAGTCTAGTACCCACCTGGTACTATATATAGTTATTACAATATTATGACTATATTTCCTATGCTGTACTTCACATCCCTGGGACTATTTTGAACTACCAATTTGTACTTCTTAACCCCTTCACCCTTTTCACCCAGCCCCCCAAATCCTCTCCCATCTGACAATCATCAATTTGTTCTCTGTATCTATACAGAGATTTTTGATGTGTTTATTTTGTTCTTTAGATTCCATATATAAGCGAGATCATATGGTATTTGTCTTTCTTTGTCTGACTTATTTCACTTAGCATAATATCCTCTAGGTCCATCCATGTCATTGCAGATGGTGAGATTTAATTTTTTATAGCCAAGTAATATTCCATTGTATATAGGTACCAGAACTTTTTATCCAATTGTCTATTGATGGGCACTCAGATTGCTTCCATCTC
Organism: Pteropus medius; assembly: GCF_902729225.1. NCBI lineage: Eukaryota > Metazoa > Chordata > Mammalia > Chiroptera > Pteropodidae > Pteropus > Pteropus medius. The sequence continues at coordinate 4,937,229 of NW_024342470.1, forward strand.
TTGGCTAGTGTAAATAGTAGTGAAGTAAACATAGGGGTGCATAAATCTTTTTGAATAAGTGTTTTGTTGTGTGTGTGTGTGTGTGTGTGTGTGTTTTGGATAAATACTCAGAAGTGCAATTGCTGGGTCAAAAGGTAGTTTTATTTTTAACTTTTTGAGAAAATTCCAAACTATTTTCCATAATGGCTGTACCAATTCGCGATCCCACCAACAGCGCACGAGGGTTTTCTTTTCTTCACATCCTCGCAACGTTTGTTGTTTATGATTTATTGATGATAGCCATCCTGACAGGTGTGAGAATGTAACTCATTGTGGTTTTAATTTGATTTCTCTGATGATTAGTGACCTTGAACATCTTTTCAAATGTCTATTTGCCATCTGTATATCCTTTTTGGAAAAATATCAATTCAGGTCCTCTGCCTATTTTTTAAATTGGATTTTTGCTGTTGTTGAATTGTATGAGATTTTATAAATTTTGGATATTAACCCCTTATCAGATGTATCATTAGCAAATATCTTCTATACAGCAGATTGTCTTTTCATTTTGTTGATGGTTTCCTTTGCTGTGCAAAAACTTTTTAGTTTGATATAGTCCCATTTGTTTATTTTTTCCTTTTGTTTCCCTTGCCCAAAGAGATATATCAGAAAAAATATTACTGAGAGCAATGTCAGAGAGTTTACTACCTATGTTTTCTTCTAGGAGTCTTATGGTTCCAGGTCTTACATTTAAGTTTTTAATCCATTTTGAATTTATTCTCATATATGGTGTAAGAAGATGGTCTAGTTTCATTTTTTTTTACATGTATCCGTCCAGTTTTCCCAACACCATTTGCTGAAGAGACTGTCCTTACCACATTGTATATTCTTGTTTCCTTTGTCATAGATTAAATTACCATATAGGAATGGGTTTATTTCTGGGCTTTCTATTCTGTTCCATTGATCAATGTGTCTGTTTTTATGCCAGTACCATGCTCCATTACTATGGCCTTATAATATAGTTTAATCTCAGGTAGAGTGACACCTCCAACTTTGTTCTTCTTGCTCAAGATTGCCGTGGCTATTCAGGGTCTTTTGTGGTTCCATATAAATTTTAGGATTATTCTAGTTCTGTAAAAAATGCCATTGGTATTTTGATAGAGATTGCATTGAATCTATAAATTGCTTTGGGTAATATGAACATTTTAATGATATTAATTCTTTCTATCCATGAGCAGGATATATGCTTCCATTTATTTGTATCTTCTTCAATCTCTTTCTGCAGTGTCTTATAATTTTCTGAGCATAGGTCTTTTACCTCCCTGGTTACATTTATGCCTAGGTCTTTTATTGTTTTTGATACAATCATAAATGGAATTGTTTTCTTCATTTCTCTTTCTGATAGTTGGTGTATAAATATGCAATTTCTCTTTCTGATAATTGGTGTATAAATATGCAACCAACTTCTGAATATTAATTTTGTATTTGCTACTTTACTGAATTCGTTTATCAGTTCTAATAATTTTCTGGTGGACTCTTTAGGGTTTTCTCTATAGAGTATCATGTCATCTGATCACCCTATGGAATTAATTCAGTTCCCCAGCCACTAGAATCACACCCAGAAATCAAGCTATAAAAGAATGTGGGAAGCATAGTGTTGGGCTTTCAGCCTCTGCAGTGCAGAATGGCACCCAGAAAGAATGAGCCCACGAAACAGTGCAAGCTCCAGTGGTATGGTTAGCAGCTCAGGTTCAGGGGCACACATTTTACCTCTTTGGGTATCAATTCTCTTATCTGTAAAAATGGAGCAAAGACTTAACTTAGAGAATTAAATGAAAGGACATATAAGTCCCATAAACGTTAGTTTCCCTTCAAACTGGAAGGACTAGAAATCTGGGTCATAACTTATGTATATCAATCAAATTAATTTCTTTTAGGTAAGTCTGTTTAACAGTTATCTGAAGGTATAAATATTCAATGCAGCCAACACTGGCTGAGTTCATACAGTATGCAAGGTGCTGTACAAAACTCCACTGTACTACATAGATGGGTGAGGCATACTTTATCTCTCAGGGGTTCCCACTTATAGGATGATGGCTTAAGGTTGGGGAGTCAAAAAGGCTTCAAAAATGGAATGGTTGAGATGAGCCTGAAATAAGGTAACTAATTAGTTTGTCATCCAGTTAAGCCCTTATGAACTGAAAGGGAACGCTACTAATAATTACTCTAAGACTACAGGCACAACCCAGGCTGTCCTGAGCAAACCAGGATACTTTCTAGCCTTACCAATGAAGCTATTAGCTTTGTAGCAGTTCCACGAGCCTAACTAAAAATCAAATTGCTTTCTCCAGAGTCACGTGCTATCTTGACTTTAGGCTGAGAATGAGCAATAGAATAAAAAGATGAAATACATTACACCAGACTTGGTTGCAGGTGACAGAAATGTGACTCAGACTAGCTTGGGCACAGAGTGACCTGGGAACTGAAACATGGACGCCATCATTCATGTGTTCTCTTCCTCATTCTTTCTGATTTCTGCTTCTCTCGTCCTCTCAAACTGACTTTCTCTTCAAAGATGAACCTATGCTCCCAAAAGTTGCAGGCTCCTATCTTTTTTGCGTCACCATCTGAGAAAAACTGTCTGAGCTCCAGTTCAAAAAAATCCCAGGGAACTATTCTGATTTGTCTGGTTTGGGTCATGTTCCCATTCCCTGAACCAACTTCTGCAGCCAAGAGGATGATGTTAGTTTTCCCTAAAACTACGCTGGAGTGAGGGGGTCGAAGTTCTCCAAATAAAAGAGGGCTGGATGGACAGAATAATACACACTCGTAATAGGGGACTTTAAAAATATCTGTATTTCATAGATACACACCATTTATCTGGATATCCTCCATTTGAAAGCAGACTCTGCAACCCAAATTTTCATGTTTGGTTGTCTACAGTGACGAAGGACTCAAATGATTACTAAGGAGCTACTAGTGTTGTGACCTACGTAGGCAACATAATGCAAGGACAATTATCACAAGTCAAGAACAAATAACAAATTCTCAGCAGAAAAGCAGTTATAGAGGCCAAACAACCAGCCACATATAGATTTCACAATAATTTCAAGAATGTTGCAGAAAGGGAGGCAGGTGTAAAGAATAACCCACATAGACTCAGGATCAGAGAAAACAGGATTATTTATAGGTTGTGAGATTTGGAGAAAGTTCAAGTTCTCTGACATTTAATAGACCTATCTCTTAAATAAAAAGATGAATACCTTCTTCACTGATATTGAGAGGATTAAATATGATAACAGATAAAAGGACTAAAACAATTTGTTTCCTCCTCCCCTGCCTCAAGCTAGTTAGGGAGTTTATATGAATAATTAAGGAAAATTTTTGGAATGTATAGATCGAGAAAAGTGCTTTGAGAAAAGTAATGCTCTATTTCCCAATACCTAGCATTAAGGGGCAACACTGAGGATGATTGATATTTTTTCATTTATTATAAAGCACCTCTGCCCTTTCTGTTTACACCCCTGTGGCAGTCATCATTTGCACCACTCCCCTGGCACAGACCACAGAGGGCATTGTTCAATTAGCTATTGTTTGATGCGTGTGAATTCCGCCCTAACCAGTGACCTAGGGCACTTAATTTAACCTCTCTGTGCTTCATTCTTTAAATTTGAAAAATGAGGTTAATAATCTTTTTTCATAGAGGTGTTGTAAAGATTAAAGACAATGTATGAGAAGTACCTAGTAGTGCGCCTGGCACATATTAGTCCTAACAGATATTTCCCTGCCTGTTTTCTTCTCCCTGTCTCTAACCCTAACCGGGGCATAGAGTGTATTAGAAATCTCTGCTCCGCTAACATGAGAAATTTAAACTTTGTTTTGCTAACAAGTCCATCATGGGGTACCTCTGTTGAGATCAAGGCATGTCTATGTCCCTGAAGTCACAAGATTCCCCTGTTTTTCTTTTTTTATGTCTAGCCAATATGGATAGGATTTTGCCTTGGAAGGTGGCAACTAGCCACTAGCTGGGATCCTGATCTAAACTTAGTGAACCCTGATGCTATTTCCAATGGACTCTGAGAATTTCCCTTGGAGACAAATGCTGGAGTCTGAGTTTGTCACTTAATTTGAACCCTGTGATTTGGACTGTTGATTACCTTCTCAGAGAGGTCGGTCCCAACATTACCATTCTCTTAGCCCATCTTGCTGCAGCATTCTCCACAAGATGATTACCTTCTGAGTTCCCAGGATTGCCTAGTGACTCGGCTCTTTCAGGTTTTAACCATGAACTCTGACTTTAGACAGTCAAGACTGTGCATCAGTCAGGTTTTTGAAAGATAGCTACAGTGGGTTCGCTAAGTCAATCTATTTCCATACTATTTGGACTGAATTATCATTTGTCAGAATTGATAAGATCAATTTATTCTTTACCAAATATCTTAGGTCATTTTCTTTAGAAACAGACACTGAGACAAGGATTCATGTCGAAGTGACATATTAAGGAAGCTCTCCCAAAAGAAACCAGTAAAATAATGGGAGGAGCAGGGAAGTGAAGAGAAAGGGGACAACCCAGAGTGAGACTAGAGACCAAGTCATAGCTTCAGCCTGATGTCACAGGGAAGCCCTGGAAGGTTAATTATACCTCAGAATTTATCCAAATGCAAGGCAAGGGAGAAGGCCTTCCAGCAATTGTATCACTGATCATTAGAAGCAAAAGAACATAGAGATGAGAATAAGGCACAAGAAATGGCAAAGGGGGTCCAGGGAGATCTGGTCCGAGTCCCCACAGTGTCCATTACTCAAATCCCTGTTGGAGGATCATATTTTCTGCTTTCACACTTCAAGAAAAAGAGAATTTATTGTGTTATGAGTCATCACTTTCCAGTGTTCAACAGGGTAAATACTAAGGAAATTCTTCCTTACAGGGACTAAAATGTGTACTTCTATAACTTCTACTCATTGGTTCTAAGCAATTAACCAACATCCATCAAACTCATCAGACCTTTGTTGAGCACCTATTATGTACCAAGAAATACAGTAAGTTCTGGTTTCTGCCTGTGGAGCAACAGAATGGATCTAATTCTTCAGTATATTAGGTATTTATATCAAAAATTAAGTAAATCATAAATATTCATAAGAATACAAGTTAATGTAGTTTAAAAGAGGGCACATGAAAATAGACCAAAAATGTATACAACCCAAATGTCAGTTAAAGCAAATAAATTGTAGTATATTTCCATCAGAGAATAGTATGCAGCAATGAAAAATCATAAACTACCACTTCTCATTATTCTGAGAGCTACCACTATAGTCGAAGCTCTCAGAATAATGTGGGTCACAAAAGCTTAGACAAAAAAGAGTATATCCTATGTGATTCCACTGCAGATAAAATTAATCTATAGTCCTAGAAGTCAGGATACTGATTACTTCTAAAGCATGAGAAAATCTATTCTAAAACTTGATCTGGGTGGAGTTTACACAGGTAGATACATATGTAAAAATCTATCATACACATAACACACATGCACTTTACTACAGGTATATTACATCTCAGTAAAAGTTTTTAATTAAGAAGAGGATAAAAAAAAAAAGACGAAGTTGAGAAAATAAAGCAGATCCGGGAATGAAGGCAATAATGCAGACCATAATGACTGGCACCCTGGGCATATGTGGTCCACAATTGGTTCTACCCCTCCCAGAAGCCATTTGAGCAAAACTGCCATGCTCTCCCTCCAACCCTTTTCTTCTCCAGACTGAATAGTCTCTCAAGTCCTACAATAGTTTTCAGTGTCCATGTCAATATCCCTCTGGAAATTCAGCAGCCAAAACCTCCAGGCAACTAACGCACAGCCGTGTTGAAAATTCACAACCACGTTTCTCCTGCTCATTCATCAGTATAGCCTAGACCAAGACTCCTTAGGGGGGGGTCATATGCTAAAGTGTATTGTCTCGAACCCTTTAACTACCTACCATCTTGACTAATTAAAATGAACTTTAAAAATACTAACTACAGTTATGATTAATTAAAATGCCCAAGTCATTACTATACAAACTACAAACAAACCAGTTCTCCATTCTGTCTTTATAACATATCACTGGATCAGTATTTTCCTGCGTATAATGTTCAACCAGCTGTTTGAAGTTCCCTTTTCTCTATCTGGCTCAAAACATTTTGTGGAAATCAAGATGTAGTGCATTTACAGAATTTTTCTAATCTACACGTCTAATAATCCTGCCCCCAAAGTACTTTGGTTCTTAGTTAACCCACACTGCCTCCTAGTGACCACTATACTTTTCTGGATGTTCTAAATGCTACCAAGTGGTCAGAAATGGGATATTCTGCTCCCAATTGTGTCCATAATAAAGGAAAAAAACAAGTAATAATAGGCTTAATAGAAATCTGATCTCCTACCAGAGAAAGTCTTTCTACCATGCTCCATGCTGAAAAGAAAGAATTAGTAAGTCTTCCTCATATGGCTGCTTTCTAAATATCTGATTCCATCAAGTCTATTCGATAAGGTAGGACGGTGATCCCAAGCATAGCTGATAGATGCTTCAGTGCAATACTTAAAAGTTTCCATTCATTAAACATTTTCTATAAACCAGCCCTGTGCTCACTAATTTAAGAGAGTAGAATCCTGGCTCTCCTACTTACAGCAATGACCTTCTGTCTCTTCTCCTCAGTTTCTATATCTAAAACAGAAATATTGATATCACCTTTTCAGACTTGTTACAAAGAGTAAATAAGTTAAGCACCCAGCACAGGGCCCTACATATAATAAGAGTTTGTTTTTTCTCTCACTTTTATTTTTTAAAATTCTCACCCAACAGTGGATTCTGCCTGGAGAAATAACTATTATGTTAAAAAAAAAAAATCAAATAGTCATTTCAATGTCTAAATAGTTTTAAAGTTCAGCATCCTATTCTTAAGAATAGAGGATAAAAACCAAAGAGCAGAAATAAGCAGACATTGAATTGAAAAATGCAGTAATAGTAATAGGATCTTCTATGTGCAAGGCATTTACCAGTTTGCAAAGGTTTTGCATATAGTTTCACTTAATCCTCACAATAATCCTATGACGTAGAGAAAGAAGTAGTTATTATTCTTCCCATTCTACAAATGATGAACCAAAGGCATAGGGCTTTTAAGAGACTTGCCGAAAGTTATGGTGGACCTGTGACTTCAGCAAGCATGTTCATCACTTGAATAGAATGACGTTATGTCTTGTGGGTAATTGGTTTAGTTGTCAGTGTCCACTGAGGATCCCTGCTGGAACCAGTGCTTCTTAGATACGTTCTACAAGACTTAGAAAGCAACTTGAATGTTGACTCTTAAAATCTTCTAGTGAAATTAAGGTTAATTTTTAGCCTATGAGCTGCAAAATTCAGTGGGTACAATTTACAGGGTGATTCCCAAGTCCTGTGTGATAGAGCCATAATAATGCAGCTCATGAGTTTTAAGGAAAATTCACTTGATAGAATAGTAGATTTGGGGCGATTAAGTTGTATAAAACATTTTGACTTTGACATGAGAATCAGGAGATCTGGGCTCCAGTCTTGTCCCTGTCAGTAACTATGTAAGTGAATTCGAACAAGTTACTTAACCTCTTTTAGTCTCAGCTTCCTCATTCATGAAGTGGTGAGTAATGCACAGGATTTTTTGTGTTAAACAAGAAAATGTATGTACAGATTCCTGCCTGGTGACTAACACATAGTAGGTGTTCGATAACTAATTGTTGGTATACTTTTCTGCTTTGATTTTCCTCAGTTTTGTGAGATTCAGTTTCATCATTTACAAAATCAGAATAAGGGATAGATCAGTGGTTCTCAAAGTGTATATTCTAGATGAGTAGCATCAGCATTACCTGGGAGCTTGTTAGAAAAGTCTTGGGTCCTATTCCAAACCTAACGAATCAGAAACTCTAGGGATGGGGCCCAGAAATCTGTGTTTCAACAAGCTGTGATATCCAAACTCCAAGACAGTCTCCAGTGAGCCCACTTCCTGGAATTCACACCCTTGTGTAGCCCTAGCCAACTTTGTACTAAAATTAGTCTGTCTGTTGACTAAAATACATCAAAAGTTATAGTATGTCTCTTTCGAGATTATATTACAAAATGCACTATGGCTTCCATCTTGGTTATTCTTTCAATCTTTCTTGGATCATTGGCTTTGCGAAAGCCAGCTGCCAGGTTTTTAGAACATTCAGGAAGCTTTATGGAGAGGTCCACATGGTGAAGAAAAGAGACCTCACCTCCAGCCATGTGAATAAGCCCTTTTGGAAGCAGATCATCCAGCCCCAATCAAGCCTTCAGACGACTACAGTCCCAACAAACATGTTGATTGTAGTCTCATCAGAGACCTTGAGCCAGAACCACTCTGCTAAGCTACTCCTGGATTTCTGACCCTCAGAAAATGTGAGATAATAAATTTATGTTATATTTATGTTATATATGTTAAATTTTAGGGTGATTTGTTACACAGCAATAGATAACTAATGCACAAGCCCTCCAAGTGATTCTCATGCACACTTACGTTTGAGTACTACTGGGATATATGATTCCTAAGCTTCTTCTCAGCTCAAAAATTTTGGAACTTTGTAGACAATGTTGGGAATTAAAAACCAAGCAAGAAATGGCTTTTTATGCTTGTACCAAACAAAAGGGCATTGGCCTTTGGAGCACTGGCTACAGGCCTGGCCATTGAAATTCAAAAACACTTGGCAAAGCTGGAGAAATTCCAGAGAAGGGCAGCTGAGAGAAGTGGCAGTCTAGAACCACTACCTTCCCATGGATTCTAAGACAAACAGGACTCTATTGTTGGGAAAACTCAGCGATGCCAAAGTCACAAAGGCACATGGTCAAGACTGTGGACTTACCCAAGTTTTGGCAGCAAAGGTAGTAGAAACAACCCAGAATCCAGAGTGAGAATGACTGGTCTCTGTTTCATCTATGCCACTCGGGAAAAATTCAGTCATCTTCTGAGTCTCAGCTTCTTTATCTGGAGAAAGTGGAAAAAGACGATTTGCTTAGTTGTCCAAAGATGAGAAGTCACATTGATCTGCTTTAAAAACCTGCCACAAAGCAGATTTTCAAAGAGTTATAACTCTGGAAATTAATCCAAGAAAAGGAGGCCTTTTTGTATGTACCACTTTATACGTGTCATCTGTGTTTTTATGTTGCTGGAGGCAGCCTAAGCTAAACTTCCAACTAGAGTCAGTGTGGGTTTAAATGAATTGGTGAGTTTATAATAGCCTATAAGGTAGATGACAGATGTTTGAGTAATGTCACATATATTTCAAAGATTACCATCTCAGAGACTGAACATCCCAGCCTCAGGTACATAGTTTCTTGTACCCTCCCACCGCCCATCCCCATCATGGAGCAGAATCTTAAAGGAATGGACAAACAGAGTACCTAAAAGAGCAGCAGGATTTCTAATGACCCATCCAGTGGGTGTTGGTGGTAGGAGAATGGAGTGATGGCACATCAAATACAAAGGATGAATTTGTTTCTTCAGGCCTGCATGTGTCTAGCAGTGTTTCTGGATGGTGGCTTTTCTCTCCCTCCAACTTGGCTTGGAACTGAGGAATAACTCTTCTAACAATCTACACCCACTTTACTGGCAGCCATTGTCCCTGAGTGCAAACTCCCTCTTGGACATTATAAATGTACCAAAAATAATCTGCCCATAGTTGCCAACAACCCCCTTGCCTTCGGAAACTATTAAAGCTTTAAATAAGTCATCACCCCAGAGAGTAGATAGTTCATCCTACCTTCTATTTGCTACCTGCCTCACAGCTGTCCCCCTGACATGCCTTAGCTGTTTTCTGCCACAATGCTATTGTTTGGGAAAATATTCTCATCTGGTTACATGATTGTTGAAACTTGCCTGTAAAATGATGAGCCATTTGCAGCAATGCCACAGCTGAGGGAATTAGTTGCTATTAAAATCATGTTCAAACCAGGGCGTTGCTGAGGCGCTGACATCTGGGGAAGCTGCCTGAAGGGCTTTGGCTCCCTAACAAAGACTTGAAAATGGCAGGATCTCAGTGGGGTTTCTAAATCATGGACAGATAGACAATTTGAAGCAAGAAGTCTCCTGGAGACCACTTCAAATCCCTTAGTGAGTGAAACCTCCTGGGTTTTAAAGTATTTTAATTTATCAGAGCCAAATGTGTCCTGATGTATGCAGGAAAAGTAGGGAACCTTTGACATGGGGACCAAGGCAAGAATGAAGGTGAATAAAAGCATGTCAATAACCCATTTTTCACTTCCTCCATTATATGCAACTGTTCATAAACCCTTAACGCTTATCCAAATAGCAATTAATAAACAAACTAGCATGTTCCTGCTTGTAACTGAAAGTTGTAAATGGTTGTAAAGTCAGCCCCGTGTAAATGGTGGAGTGACGTGTGTGACACATCCCAGCAAAACATGCCCACACTTTTAATTTTTGTCAAGTCTGGATAAGCCTGACAGAGGGGACTGTAGGCATAAATAATGCAAATAGCCAAGGACCTGAAGTCTCTCCTTCTGTTTCAGTTTATCTAAAGCCGGTCCTCAGCCGCAGTCTGATGCTTCCAGTGGCTTTTTTCTTCAGAGTTAGTTTGCATTCTCTGATCCTACCCAGGCTCAGCTGTCCGGATGGTGAGGGTGGGGCAGCTGGACTGGAAGGAGAGGGTGGAAGTTATCAAGAAGCTCTGTAGACTTGTCCCTAGATAAATGGCCTTCACAGTTGTATTTCACTGTCAGACCTTCCAAAAGAATTTTGAAAAACTATGTACCTATTTGCACATTTTTAAGTTGACATCTAAAATATTTCATCAGTAGTTAAATAGTTGCAAATAATTTAATTTTTGATACCTTGTAAATATTAATTTAAAAAATTAAGCTGACATAATTATTATTTTTTTTTCAGGTGAGGCAACCCTTGGTTGACCTCACAGATTGCAAGGACCTTGTCAGCTTACAATCTCTTATTTTTTATTTTTTACACCTACAGCACCTGGTCTTCCTAGGTGGTCTCCCACCCAAGTACTAACCAGGTCCAACCCTGCTTAGCTTCCAAGATCAGACAGGATTGGGCTTGTTCAGGGTGGCATGGCTGTAGTGACATAATTATTTTTAATGTACCCAGTGGGATATAAATATCATGAACCTTAATTCTCACCATTATTCATTAAAAAATACATGCGCAAATCTTTTTAGTCACCTAATATTTAACATTGTGATTTTTATTTCTTAAAATTTTCACTTGCATTCCATTTCATACTGTATTTTAGCCTAATATGTTTTAATCTATAATCTTTACTGATTACTCAATCCTTTTCTGCAACAAAACTGAATATATAAATTGAAGATTTTATTTATTTTATTTCCTATGACAATTCTCTAAGCGTTAAATTTATTATCCAATAATCTTTTTGTAAAAGCAAATAAAAAGGAGTCTAAATAAGTATTCAAAAAATATAAAACTCTTCTTACCTCTCACATGTGACTTTTACTTTAAAAAATAATGTTGGTTTTTTGGGAGATAAACATAAAGTTTATCATCTCATTTTTCTTGAAATACAAAATATACAAATGAGACATGGAGCCAGACCAATTAAATGAGTTCTCAATGAGCTCTTTTCCCTTACTAAAAATAGATAAAATTGCAGAGAGGGCACACCTCCCAGGAGATGAGTATTTCCCAGCATGTTTTGTGGAATGTCGAGTATTCTGATTCTATAGGACAGGGAGACAGACTGTCCTATAAACTCAGCTTTGTGCTGAGTTTATTGGTAAAAGAGGAAATGCATCATGGCTGCTTTTATGACTTCTCCACTAAACTCTCTGCTGTACTCTAACAGGCTTTACTGTCAGAAGAAGTGATAATATATGGAGGATGATTGAATGAGGTGGTTAAATGAAAATTATCACCCCTACACCACACTATAATATACTTGAAGTTATAACATCCCCATGTGTGCCAAAATCTACTTTCCTAAAGCCCCACTTTTCTCTTAATGAAAATACATAGTAGGCAGAGAAGAGCCCAATAACGAATCGATGGTGCCTTGATTAAAGGTGGCTTAATAAATACCATATTTCAAATTGTCCTTTTCTTTGTAACCCAGGAGGTTTTTCCACTCCAGGGCAAAGCCTTATATTAACATATGGGAGGAAAAGGGATGACAGGTGCCTCTTCTTTTTGTAAAATAAGAGAAGGGCACGTGTGACCTCTGTTAGGAAAAAAAAAGTAGAGATCCAAAATAAATGCCCTATGAATGGTCTTGCCAGCAGAACTAGAAGCAGCAAAAGCATGGATTCCACTTCATCATGTTTCATTTCCACTTGCTGCATCTCATCTGTTTGGCAGAGCTTAAATATCATGCAGAACCCTACCTGTATTGGGTCTAGCAGATAGAGGATTCTTTTCCTGTCCAGCCTCTGCATTATCAGAAAATGTCTAGAAGAAGATTATTGTAAATACTGAACAATCTGATCCATGTTATCCACACAGCTGGAAAAGCCTATAAAGTGTTGGCTGAGCCAGGAAGCAAATGGAAAATTTAGACAAGCATGTCAAACTCAACAAGAGAGAAATAGAACGTATCATCTCCTGCTTCCCAAACACCTAACCATGCACCAACCTTGTCTCCTCTCCCAGGTTTTCAATGTCAGTGAAGGCACAAGCATTCACCCAAGAAATCAGAATATTCATGTTTGTTGTTTCCTTCTCCTCCTACCCCAGCCCACCAATTCTCCCTGATATGTTTCTGATGTTCCCTCCTCTCCTCCCTCATGGTCAGTGTCTTGTTTAAGACCTTCATCCTCCCCTGCCTGGACATTGTTCTTGATCTCTAACATGCCTCCCTGCCACCAGTTTCTGGCCTCCACATTGGCGCCAAAGTGATATTATAAAAGCATGAATTCATTAAGTTATTCAAGGACTTTCCATCTCCTTGAGCAATGGCTCTCAACCCTGGCTGCACATTAGAGTCACCTGGGGAGCTTTTAAGGCCCCAATGCCCAAGCCACTCTCCAGACCAATTAAATCAGAATCCTTGGGTGGGACTGAGATATCGATATTTTTAGAGGTCTCCAACCAATGTCCAGCCAACGTTGAGAACTACTGTCGTTGCATGCAGGAGGTCATTCTTAGTCTAGCTCCAGAACCATTGGCTGTTATTCACCACGCCTACACTTCAGCCACACCAAATATTTCTTGGTCCTCCACACATGCCCTGCCTCTCACTTCTCGGACTTTGCATATGGCATGTTCCTGCCACTATCTGAATTCCTTTCCTATTCCCTTGACCTGGAAGCTCCTACAGGTTCATAAATATACTATCCCACTGAGGGTATGCTCTCTACACTTTGTACCTTTCCTCATTACAGCTCTTCTCACACTGTGTAATAATTGGTTTATTTGCATGGTCACCTTCCACATTAGACCCTGGGCTTATTGAAAACAGATAGCTGACTCTGTCTCCAACTCCTAGCACACAGTCAGTTGATTCTCAGCACACCTGGGATGAATGATTGAGTGAATGAATTAATGATTCAATGAGGCATAGATGAAGCATTCGATTCCACATGTTTCACTCACTCCTCCAATTCACTATACTGTACTAAGTATGTTAATTATGGATAAGGCCCACCTCCAACTTTTTTCTCTATCAGATATTTTTATTTGCATCTCTGGAGCCACAGTAGAACATTAAAACAGGTAATGAAAACCGTATAATCCTGATGTAATATTAATATCTAATTTCTTCTTTTTAAAGTAAGAGAAATATCTTCATTTTGGCCATATTTGGATGCTCAGATGCTCATCCGTTTTTTAAATTATTATTTCCTAAGCTAGGTCCATTACATTAGAATGCATACCTCTAGAAATCAGGGCTTTTGTTAATAATTACAGTGACTTCTCAGCCTTTCCACTTGTAATTATTCAATCATATTCTACCTATGATTCAGTAACTCTGATTATTCTGTTGCAAATTCCCTACTGATGTCTCTCTGCAATGCTAGACGTTAACTATGTTTTTCTCTTCCAAAATCTGCTGCCTTCATGTTTGTTCTCTCTTTCTTGCGCTTTTCCCCTCTTACTTTTGCTCTTTACCCCATCCCGCCCCGATTTTTCCTTGAGCACTCCATCCTCTCCCTCTGTCTTCCTTTGCACAGCAGAGGTCAGAGTTTAGATGGGGATGAGCATCACTTGTAAAATCTCCCAACCTGCAGAAATCATTTACCCCAGTTACTGCCTTTACAGTAGTTCCCCCCTTAACTGTGGGAAATACATTCCAAGAGCCCCGATGAATGCCTCTCCCCTGGATGAGAGCTTGCAGTTGGATCCAAAGCTTCAAACTATTACTCCTGTTCAGGCTCTTTATCTCCTCTTTCGTCTGTGTTCATTATCAGGCATGCTCTTTTCACATGGAGGTCCCTGTCAGCTAACTTATTGCTAGTATAGCAGTCCCAATGGTAAAAGAATGCCTCTTTTCAGTTGTTCCTAGGCAGAAACAACTACAGATGTCTACTACTATATCTAGACTAGCAGGAGCTGTCTGAAGGTAATATGGTCCGGGCAAAACCAGGATCAAGCTAGGGTAAAATATAGGAACAGGGAGCCACTGGGAAGAGATGGGAAATATGTGACACATGTGCTGCCAACACTCCCCTCACCCATAACAGGCATAACTAATTATCCTGGTCCTCTTAATGGTGGGGCCCTAGACTCTCTTCAGCACAAGCTCTACCAGTGAATGGCCGAAACTTACTCGCCATCTCTGCATTAAACTCTAGATTCAGCGAATAGAGTTCTTAGCACACGATAGGTATTTAATATTGATTTAACAAAACAAAACCAAAGCTACATTTGACCCAAAGAGTGAATTTAGCAACAGCGGTGGGCCTACCATTAGGAACTTGAAGGACAAAGCACTTTATGGAATTAGAGGCGGATGCAGTGCCAAAAGCCAGGAAATCAAAGGATCATGTGTGAAGTCACCTAGACTGCTGCAACAGCCAACTGGCCTTCCTGCCTCTGATCCTGACCCTTCCCCATCCTGACAATGCCTTTTCCTTGCCACAGCCATTAGTCATTATCTTGTTTAAAGCCTTCTTTGATTTCCCATTGCTTTTAGGATAAAGACAAGATACTTCCTACAGCTTCCAAAGCTGCCACACTGAGTGACATGTGAGTTCACCTCCACATGTCACTCACTGAGCTAGGGTGCTTTTACATATGCTATCTCATCTAATCTTCCACATCAACTGTGAACCAGGCTTGTCGGTACCATTTTAAAGGTGAGAAATTCTCACCTGATCCTCAAGTTGATTATGTGAATTAGTCAAAGTCATGGAGCTGCCAAATTTCTCCAATGGAATTTGAATTCATTCCTGTTTGGTTCCGAAATCTGTATTCAGGCATAGATAAGGCATTCATCATCAGTTCAGCTTTGTGCATTAGGCATGGTCTATTTTTATTATTTTTGTATTTTTTTTTTTTTATTTGAGATCCATCTGGTGGTTTGGTTCCCTTTCGGCCCATTGTGTCAGCACAATGTAGACAGAGCTTTCTAATGTTCATAACTAGAGCAAACTTCCCAAGGAAGAGAATGGCCAAAAGTAATATTTTTATTTATTTTTCTTTTTTTTCTTTCTTTCTTACTTTTTTTCTTTTATTTTCATAGTTATTCAAACCTTTGTGACTGAGATGAGAGAAGTCCAGGAAAGGGTCCCATCGATGAGCCAGTCATTTCTGAGTGGGGATAGTGTACACACCACTACGAGTGTCTTCTCTGATCGCCCCCATCTCCGCCCCAACCTCCTGTAGTGTTGGAGAGGAGTGAGATTTTTGCTCCAACCACAAAGGGAGGCCCTCTCCTGTCAGACTGGAGCCGCACTGGGAATGCAAATGCCCAGTGCTGAAAGCGCCTTTCACCAGACCCTCTGCGTCTCTTTGGCTCTGACAAAAGCGTCCACACACCAGAGGGCAGTACCTTCTCCCTGGCACTGCCATTTGGCTCAGCTGCAAAGACTAAAGAACCAGACCTCAAAGGACGTACAGTATTCCCCTGCTGGATGGAAGCCTGTGCTGACTACATGAAAAGTAACATTTCTTTGTGTCCAGCAGCCCACTGTGGCTCTGCAGGCTGGAACCTGACACTACAGCGAGGGGCTGCAGGTTGGACTGGAGCAATGCAAAAGGGTGTGGAGCACTCACTCCCTTCGCATTCACCACCATACTGGCGGCCTCCAAAGATAAACAGCGCACCCTTTCCCAGAAGGGGTTCTGGTTTGTTGCAACATCTCAGAGCCATTAATCTCAAGGAAAAGGTGCAACAGGTCTTCCAGTTTCCTTCTCCCGGAGTAGGCATGCTTGCTTTTATAAATGCAAAGTGACTAATGTGTAAACTTTATACATCTGCACAGGGCTATCACTTTAGGTGACTTTGCCCATGCTCCTTGAGGGAGCTGAGTTTTTATCTGTGCCAGGAAGGGTCTGATTGCAAGAGAGAAGCTTCGGCTCCCACCACAGAAGGCAGTCTGCCTCTGAGTCTTTCTTAAAGGTCAGTCAAACCAGGAAGTGAGTAGGACAGAGAAAGTTGCCCAGACGCCAGGACTCTGGACCTCGGTGCCAAGCGATAACAAGGTTTTTTGGGTCGGCCATGGCTTACCCTGCCCTGTGGTTAACAAAACAAACACCAACAGTGGACATCTAGAGTGTTGCCAGAGCAAGAGAGCTACAAAGGAGGCCAGTCGCTGTCATGAACTTGAGTCTTGAGAAGGTTCTGCAAAGAATGGGGGATCTGAACACTCATCCTCTAAAGCAGGGGCACACCTGGCCTTCCATTTCTGGTCATGAGTATGAGGAATGCAAATATCATTTGAGTCCATCCTGAGTCTGCCCACAATAATACTCTGTTTAAATGGGCTATAAAAAGGATTAGTTAACAATGAGGAAACCCCTCAAATTTGAAAAGTACATACAAGATTACCATTTATACAAACCTCTGATTATGTTTCAATTCTCGGGAAGAAAAAACCTACAAGCAGGTCATGTGCAAAATCAAATATATCATTCAAGTTATATATTTAGCAGGCACCGTATAGAACACAGTGTGACTAGTGTCCCATGGCTGTACAAACAGGAAAAAATATTCTTGATTTACAAAAGTAGAAACTGAGGCACAAAGAATGATTCGAACACGGGCACAGGGATAAAGTAAGAGCTATAACCCTCCTCAATCTTACTCTGTGCCCACCGATCTTTCCATTGGACCTCATCTTCCCCTGAGGCCTAATGTAAAGCCTTACATGCAGGAAGCACTCCATAAATAACCAAATGAAATGGAGGGCTTTCCCTGGACTTCTGTGGGTTTTCCAGATATCTAAGGCCTTCTGAAGGCTGCGACTCAGCCACAAGTTCTAAGAAAGAACAGGGACATTTTCAGAAGAATTGAGAGCTTTTGAAACGAAACATACTCCTGCGGTTAAGAGGCTCCAAGCTGCTGAGTTGTCAGCTTTCTTATCCAAGCTAGGAGGGCTGTGCCCGCCCTGCACTGCCTGCCCTGTGCGCCAAGAACACACTCCCATGGAGCGAAGCAGAGAGCACCCTCCCGGGAGTCTGGGGAGAAAAAACTCAGCTGTGTGCAAATGTTATTTTTTAAGAAGCTCATGCCAAGCGAATGATCCTAGAAAAATTCTTTAAAAATTTACAGTAATAATAGCAATGACAACAACAATAGAAAAGCCCCTTGCATTCACACAGCATTTTGGGGCTTTCAACGTTCTCTTATATATAGTATTTATTCCACATTGTCCTCACATGGGGCAAAAAATAGCCTCAAAAGCATCGAGTGTTACATAACTGTCAACGTCACATAACTGATTATTTCATTTTCTTTAAAAGACTTTTGTGGTGTGTTTTGAAAAAAGAGACAGAAAAACAAAAAACAAAAACAAAAAAAAAAAAAGGAAAGAGAATGACGTTTGCCTCATTTTGCCAAGTCTTATGCTGTGTACCAGAGATTCCAAGAGGCATTAAATATAGTCCTGCCCTCATGTGGTTGCAATAGAATTGGTAAAGTTGGATATATGCATTAACAAATAAACTCTAGAGTTTGAGAGACGAAATCTGTCCATAAAGTTAAAAATATCTATAGTCTTCAATCTAGCAAACCCACTCTAGAAATCCATCCTACAGAAATAAAATGGTCGGTACTTAAAATACATGCATAAAGATTCTTAATGCAGCTTTGCCTGTAGTGGCAAAAGTCCATAGATAAGGTGAATGCCCGTCATAAAATGACACGATGTCTGAAATTTACTTTTAGATATTCCTAGCAGGTGAAGACAATGAAGTGGATTGGAATATAAAAAACAATTAAAAAATCAAGGTCGACTCTGAATTGATGATCATGAAAACTAGGTGATGGAATCTATTATTTTAGTCTCTCTACATTTGTATATGCTTGAAAATTTCTATAATAAAAAATTTTAAACAATGACTGCCTATCAATAGTGCCTATCAATAGTTGAATAACTATTGTCCTATCCATAGAACATCATGCAGCCATGAAAATGAATTGAGGCTATGACAAGCTATATAGCTTGACTTGAAGGAATTTCCACAAAGTGTTTTTAAGCAAGAAAATCATATACTGATTTCATTTTCGTATCAGAGAAAGAATGACCAAAAATGCCCTGCATTTTATGTATGTATGTAAATTTGAATATAGAGTGATGTGGACAGAAAGAAGAGAGAAGAAAGAGACAAGGGAGTCAAGTAAAAAAAGAAAAGAAAATATACTGTCTTCTCCCACTGACAGTGCATTGTGCCATTTTTTTTTTAACTCTCTTTTACTGGCTTCTCTCCCTTCAGAATCACCTAAAACACTCCACCAAACATACCACTGCTCCTTGACAGAGAAGGGCAGGAGAAACTTTGGGTTTCTTTGGTTAGTTCTCAAAAGCCAAAATCTCTTAGACCTCCATCTCTTCTCTCAATCTTTGCCTCGGATCTGTGGCAAGAATTCTTGTGGTTGCCTTAAGAAAACTGTTTTCATTTTTAATGTTACAAATTTTTACTGTGTGCCTTCCTTGTGCTAGGACTGGGCTGCTAATGCCTAAATTACATATGGCTCTTCCTGGGTCATTCTCCCAATAATTGAGGATAGGCAAGGGAAATTCTGGGCATTTAAGACTGAGAGGAGGCTAACATGGCCAAAAGGATGGGGAAGGGAAGTACCAGATGAGGATGCAGAGGGCAGGAGTCAGATCATGGAAGGCCTTGTAGGCCACAGTAAGGAGTCAATATTTTATTAGAAGTGTAATGGAATCTTTTGAAAAATCAAGCCTGGACCTAACCTATAGTTTAAAAAAATATGAGAGGAAGCCTGACTAGAGCCAACCTCCAATGTATAGTGTAAAGTTTTGCATTTGATGGCTAAAAGTAGAGATTGGACATATGGAAGTTGGCATCAAAGGAAGTTGAGCCAGTGCAATCTTTTATCTGTATGGTGCCCATTGATCTGTTACAAGAGGCTGCCTCAGTCATTAGCAAATATTTACTCAAATTAACATTAAGGCTTTCGTGATGGTAAAGAGAAGAAGGATTGAGATAACTAAAAAGGGAGGTGATAATTGTGGGAACTTTGTTCTGGCAAAGACTTGAGAGTGTTGGGCTCCCAAGAAGCAATTAACCTTTACAGAGGGGTTGAGAATATGTTCCCGTCTGAAGGTGGAGGGAAGAGCGAGATGTTTGGGGTAATGGGCAACACGGTTCTGAGTTCTCAGGAGAAAGGTATTGCTTGGGCAAGCTCATTCTGAATGCCCCACCTCCTATCACCTTTGCTGGCCTGGAGGCATTCTCTGCTGGGAGGTCCTCAGACCTTCAGAAATGGGAGAGGGGTGGTCTTTGGGGAGAAACAAAAGGATGGCCAGGAATTCCTTCAGGGCCAGAAATGTCCTCCGTTCTTCCTATCTACCGGCTTTCTTGGCAATATTAAGTCAAAGGAGAAGCAGATAGAGGAGTTTTTCCATCTCTTTTAGCTCCAGGGACACTATCCTGTGTTGTCTTGTCTCAAGAGGCTGACCCTTCAGGCCATCAGCAAGTACTGACTGCACTGCTTGCCAGGGTCTGGAGGGGGAGATGAGATAAATTCTGCTTGTTCTTGGGAACTTGTCATTTGGTTATATAGTACATCATCTCTTAGATTTTCAGGAATTAAAGCCTTTTGAATATATTAGTTTCTATGAAACAATAGAGACCAAATCCAAAGTGATATACAAGAAACTAGTAAGATTCTGTTATATAAAATACTAAACAATTATTTTTCTTTATGTACTTTCAAAAAGATTTCTTTTTAAAAAGGATTTTTTTGTTTGTTTTAAACTGAATTTGTCTTTGCATTAAACTAGAAATCGGTTTGGGGGGAAAAGAAAGCTCAGATTTCTAATAGAAATGCAAAATGTAGTTTATAATGGTGGTGATAATGATGATGATGATATAGTAAACATGAATAGCAAACTCTTTGAAATGGTGCTATTATTATCACTTTTCAGATGTAGAAACTAAGGTTAAGTGACTTATCTGAGGTCAAGTTTACTAGTTAAGTGGTGGAACTAAGATTCTAATTTCAACTTACTTGATTCCAGAGCCAAAATGCTTCCTCATTGGTGTTGAATTGTTTGATATAATGTTATGTAAAGAAATAAAAGTACATAAGGTATAATATCAATAGTTGAAACATTATAGTAAAAAAAACTTGAAAGAAATGTTGTCTCTGGATCATGGGATTGTGGGTGATTTTTATATTTTTTATAGTTTTGAAAATTTTTATCATGAGCATGTATCCCTTTAATAGTCAGAAAGCAATAAACATAGGATTAACAAACTATTAAAAAGAGTCTTATTCTCGTTATATACAATCTCGTTAGTTGTAGTATAGGATCCAATTACATTTAGATAATTTTTGAATCTTAATTCTTATCTCTTTGGCATTTACTAGCCTTCTCAACTTAAAAATAGCTGCATGTTTAATGATATTTAATTCTACATATTCATTGAAGTCATCCCTAAAAATGTTGTATAGGGCAGGGGTTAACACTGAGTTATATGGCAGTCACTTAATACCATCCCCCATGTGGGACAGTAATTCATATATCAGCCTCTTTTTTGTATAATAAGTCAAACAGTAATTAACTCTTCTAAGTACATTATCATCCAACTCTGATATTTCCATAATCTCAAAATATGAAAAGAGTTATTTCATATACGTGGTTGAAATCAAGGAACACCATCTTTACAGTAAGTATCCCCTTACTTACCAACCTCTTAGCCTGCTTACAAAAAGAAATAATTGCACCCATACATATTTTTTTTTTTTTTTTTAATTTATTCAACAAAGTTTATTGACTGTCTCCTATATGAAGCATTGTGTAGGCCCTGGGGGTAGAAGGGTGAAGTTTGCGGCATAAATGCAGAGTGGAGTGAGGTGTCAGTCAGCAAGACATCAAATTGGGAACTGGATTCCCCCACGGAGAAAGGAGCCAGGACGAGATCCCTGCCCCTGGGAGTTCAAGCCTGGAGCTTCCTGACCAAGGACCGCTGTCTTTGAACCGGTGACCCCCACCGGCTGAAAAGCTTCCTATTAACCTGCTGCTATTTCTGGACCCATAACACTTCCTCTAGACGGGCAAGCCAAAGCACTCCCCTTTCTACTTAGAACCTTGTCGCCCTTTTCCCTAGGCCCCCGTCCCTCAGACCCTGTCTAGGAGACCAGCAGCTTCCTTGGCAGCCCGCACAGCACTTTGTCACAGTGAGCATGTAATTAAACATGGTTTATCTGAAGGAAGAAAGAGCACTTAGTCTTCAATGAACTTCTATGACTCTGCTTTCTGAGAGACCAGGGCACGAGTCTTTCCCTTCCCAACATTTGCCTCTGTGGTAGACATAAAAACTAAGCCTTCCTCCAAGCCTTTCCCTTCCTGGTTAATTGGCTACCCATCCAGTTTCCTGGGGGGAAAAAAACAACAGTGGAGCCATCGTTGATTTTTCTCTTTCCTCTACCTGCCACATTGCATTCTTTAGCAAGTCCTACCCACCTTCCCTCCAAATGTCCTGAGCCTGATTATTTCTTAACATCACTACTGCTGCCTCTGGATCCAAGCCAGCGACTTAGTTTACTGTGACATCCTCTGGCTTGGTCTCCCCACCTCCACTCTCTGCTCCCACTCCTCACCCTCATTCTCTGCTCAGCAGCCAGAGTGGCCCTCTAGAAACAGCAACTAGCTCAGGGCACTGTGCTGTTCAAACCCTTCTTTGCTTCCCAAAACACAATGAAATCTCAGCTTTTTTCCATGACATCATTTTTTTCAGGCGAAAAAGTTGTGTGATTTCACTTTGATTAAGCAAATGCCACTGAGCTTAAGAGCAGCAGAGGATAATGTGTTCCATTCAGGCAGGCGAGAACTGGGAGATGGGGCTAGTTTTCTTGTCACCTGAATCTAATGAGAAGGAGGTGATATATCCCTGCTGTTTAGGTCTTCATTTAGGTGGCACACGCAGCAGTCCCCTGCCTACAAATCCCCTTTGCCTGAGGTCGAGACATCTGTCAGATGCTGAGGCTGCCAACCTGACTGAGATCTCGCTGTGAGCTTGTGAGCTGACATGAGGTTTGGCTAAGAATTGGGCCTTAGTGAACTAGGTGGTCCCTTGCATACATAATAAAATACCAATGATTCTTTAAAGTGGAATAATATCTAGAATTTTTAAATGGCCTGTATTAGTTTGCTAGGGCTGTTGTAACAAAGTACCACAACTGGATGGCTCAAAATGACAGAAATGAATTGTCTCAGTTCCAGAGTCTAAAAGTCTGAGATCGAAGTGCCAGCAGGTTCCTTCCGAGGGCTGTGAGGAAGAGTCTGTTCCATGCCTCTCCCCTGGCTTCTGGTGCTTGCTAGCAATCTTTGGCATCCCTTGGCTTGTAGATGCATCACCCAGGTCTCTGCCTTCACCTTCACATGGTGTTCTTAATGTGTGCATATGTCTCTAATTTTCTCTTTTTTATAAGGACACTGGTCATATTGATTAAGGCCCACCTCAATGACCCCATTTTACTGGATTACCTCTGTAAAGACTATCTCCAAATAAGGTCACCTTTTGAGGTACTGAAGGCTAAAACTTATGAATTTGAGGGGACATAATTCATCCCATAACATGGCCTATCACCACACCAATACAATTCTTGTTAACATAGGAAACCAATATGGTCCCTTGGTTAAAAAAAGAAAAGCATTACATAAAAGTACAAAACTGTTTTGTGGATTAAACCAAATAATGTACATAAAGGCTTGATGTTTAATAGATATTAACATTTAATATTAATAATGTTTACTAAGTACCTAACGCATCTTAAGTTTTCTTCCCTTCCTATACTTTCCACATCACCAGCCAGTTTTTTCTCAGGTTGTGAGAAAAATTCTCAGTTCTTTCTAAGCTCTTAACTCAGAAGTGTTAAAGGATATTTAGAAAAAGAAAAAGAAAAAAGAAACAAACAAACAAATCATGACTATCATAGAAATATAAAATGAACACATTTTAAAAGTTTTATTTAACTCATTAATTAATGATGGAACAAGTAAGATATTACAAGTGGCTCAAAGGAGAATTCAAAGAACCATATATATGTACATAGGCAATAAGGAATATTACTGAAATAAATTTACAAAGTGGTGTAAAAGTCCTCTATCCACACAATTCATTCAGAACCGTTTGCATTGACTTTTCTACAACTTAAAGATTTGTACACTGGCTCAAATACATGAAAGAAAGAGAACTCAGAAGATGCTTTAAACAAGACACCTAGTAACTTTTTTAAAAAAAATTCAAAGCCTGGCAACAATTTTTCTTGACAGAAGTGAATCGTAACCAAGTAAAACTTCTTGCTTTCTTCTACTTTTCAAACAAGGAAATTGTCAGCAAAACTAAACTCATAAAGCCCGTATTTATGAGGCTTTTAAAAATAAATGTTTTTAAATCAGGCCAACATCTCAAGTTGAAAGAACAAAAATACTCATTACAAAGGTGGGGACATATTGAGAAAAAAACTCTCTGTAGACAACTGCTAATGTTGGAGTCCCTACTGATAGTCAACCTCCCTTAGGAATGTGATTCTGAAAAACATCAGAAAGATAGCCTTATTTCTCATTGTCCTTATAAATCTCACCTGCTCCTCTTTTCCTGAAAAAGAGCAAGCCCCATGAAGAAGAAACCTTGTCTTTGCTCCCCTCTAGGATTTCCTCTAGCTTAAGTCCTCCCCCACTGTAACTTAGAGTTCATGTCTATCTCTCCTATGAGTTGCGGGAAGGCAGAGACTACGTCATATTCATTTCTATATCCCTGGCACTTGGCACAATATCCAGCAAATAGCAAATCTAAGTTTATTGAATCAAGTTGAGTTGAGTTGAGCTGAGTTGAGTTGAGTTGAACTGAGTTGAGTTGAGTGGAATGGAATTCCTCTTTTAGGTACCAGCCTACAAGGATCAGCAATACTGCTAGTGTGACACAGCCTTTAGCCTCGTTGCAAACTCAGCTTTCTTTTAATTGCTAACTATCACTTAACAGGCAATTGTATAACACACCTCACAAGAGAAATATCAGTTGTTTCCCCTTTGACTACACTGAAACATGTAAAGTTTGGAAAGCCAGAGAGGTACCATTTAGTGAATCAAGGGCGGGCACAATTAACCTTATTTTCAACGACTAATTACATATTAGTCCTAAATAACAATTCTCTTTTTCTCCTTGGGTATAACTGGGTATGGGATCTTTAATGCCTCTATAAGAGCCACACTTTCCATCACAGAGGCTGAAAACTTTGTGGGAAAGAAGCCCACAAATGGACGCATTAGAGTCCTTGTACTTTAATAATCTTATTACCAACAGTTGCAAATTACTTCATCGTTTGCAAAGTACTATTTATATATATCATCTTTTTTAATTCCTACAATGTTCCTGGGAAGGGTGGATCATCATTCCCATTTTGAACACGAGGATAATGTAGATCGATGAGGTGAAACTAAGTGGGTAAAGGCAGGGCTTAGACCCAGATCGTCCAACTCCAGAAAAAAATATCTTTCCCCTACCTCACTCCTCTCTGGGGAGGATGAAAGAAAAGAGGGATACTCACAGAATTGTAGACTCTCGAGGTGAAAATGAGTCTGATAAGCTCGCTATTTTGGATACTGTTGAAGCACAAAGAAGTCCATGGGGTCTTTCCTTAGTTTCAAGTTCCTTCCATTTTCCCTAAAGTAACACAAAAATAATGAAGAACACATGCTTTGGACTTAGTCAGATAGGCTCACCCACCATTTATTGGCTGTATGCCTTTGGATGAGCCCCTTAATTACTCTATGCCTCAGTTTCTTCCTCTGTGGAATAAAGATGGTAAATAGTTCCCATATTGTAGGATTTTGTAAGATTTCAATGAGTTAACACATGTGATGCACTTAAAATGCCTAATACATAATAGCCCACTAAATGTCAGTTGACATTACATATTGCCTTTATGCCAAATAAGGAACATGATAGAAATTGCAATAATACCGTAATAACAGCTCATACAAATATATAACATTTCTCCCATAAATCCCACAATTATCATCAAATATTGGTTAATATGCACATATTGCAAAAAGGCAATTTCTGCTTGAAAGAATGAAGAAGTGGCATGCTTGGCTAAGA
The DNA here is from genome assembly GCF_902729225.1 of Pteropus medius. NCBI lineage: Eukaryota > Metazoa > Chordata > Mammalia > Chiroptera > Pteropodidae > Pteropus > Pteropus medius. The sequence continues at coordinate 4,962,946 of NW_024342470.1, forward strand.
ACCTCGAAATGTCCCAATGACAGAACTGGGAATATAAATGTAAAAGACCCTTTTCTTCATGAGTATTTTTAAGAAAATTTAAAAATAAGACCCGTCTTGTACTGGTCACAAAGGGAAGCTGTGGTATCCACTTATTATTTGTATCTTGTAATCCGCTCCCTTCTCTCCAGCTAGTGACCATATGTCAGGGTGTGCATGTGTTTTAATGCAGCCAGATGGGCAAGGCATAAAGACTGTAATCAGTTCCCTCCCTCAACAATGCCACATTTTTTCACCTGTCCAACAATCATGGATTAATTATGAGTCTTGTCTCCCCAACAGGTGGTATCTGTAATCACATGACCATATCAGATCCACTCCCAAAATCAGGCAGATAAACAATCTATCCAGCATTTCTAATATAAATGTTTATCACCTGTGTATGCAAAGGGTAAGGCAGATGTGGACTTTACCAGACTGTTCTTTGACTTGGTACTTCAGTGTCTGGCATCTGTTGACAGAGTTGACAAGGCAGTTCTTAGTGCCCCCATTATGGAATATCAACTTAAATTAGACCATGCTAGGTCTGACATTCAAGAATTTGCCTGTTTCCAAGTGGGACAATGACATGGTCCTATTGTTCCCCGTTACCTTCCTGGAGGCACTTGGCATTCACCAGTGTCATTGCTGGCTTATGTCAGGGATTTTTGAGGTAATTCCTATTTCAAGCATTCTCATGCTCAGTCATACAAATTATCAAACCCTCAAAACATCTACCTTTCCCCCTGCGCTTGTATTTCAAATTAGCATAAAAATCCTTCCGCAAACCATGTGTTCTAATTTGAGACCCAGAAAATAAAATCGTAGTTTAAGTCTCAAAGACTAGAAATAGTTGAGGCTTGGTGTAAAGAGAAAGCATATTATTTTTCAGCCATGACATTGCCAGGAAGGCAAGAAGAATGCTACATAGCAGGGCAAGACACATGTATAATCACTTGACATGTGAGCTGAATTAGCTTCTTTTTTTATGGAGAACCGCTTTTACTTGAAAGACTAATAAACTATGGTCATTCACAGTTGCATATTTGGCAGATAATTTCTCCAAAGTAAACGAAGTAAGCCTATCCCTTTAAGGAAAACAACTGACTTTTTAAAAAAATTAGATCACAATTTGAGCTGTGAAATGAAAGAATTTTGGAAAACTTGTATCTATAGCTATGTGACTTAGGTAAATGTTAGAGATGAACGTTGGGACCTGTGAGTTTGAATGAAATCTCCAAGGGGATGGAAAAAGAGGGTTTAGAAACACTTTCCTAGAGTGTGGACAGAGAAAAGGCAGAGTGAAGAGGATTAAAGATGAGGAGTTATAAGTGAGAGAAAAACCAAGAGAATGTCATGGAAGGCAAGAGACAGGAAATCAGTAACTACAAAGGCCACAGAGAGAGCGAGCAGATGAGTTGGGTACAAGACATGCAGTGAGAGGGTGATGCTAGCGGCGAGTAGAGATGCAAAGGGAGCCAGGGAGAAAAGCAGTAAGAGTGGGAGATCATTTTTGAGAAATGTTGAAACATTTGGCTGTTACATCAGAAAGAGAATTGGGAAGGTGGCCTGTAGAAGAAGCAAGATCAAAGGAGATGCTTATTTCTCTTACTTGGTTATAGATCATGGGAGACTCAGAGCTAAGACTGGACTTCAGGTCTCAACGCTTTCCAGACTTAATTCTTACTGGGCTTCAGAGCTGTGTCTCCTGCTTCTAATATTTCAGACAAATCTTATGAAACCTATCATTTGCAGCTTTGAAATTAACATATTAATCTTTGACTCCTCAGATATATTCTGAGGAAATAATACTAAATGCAGTCCAAAGTTAGAACGACGAAATGAGTGATCCAGCTAAACCTGAATTTGCTTCTGCTGTCAGCTCCTTCAGTAAGGGGTTACATGGAAATAAAATATAACTTTGCCTGCCCAAAGCCTTAATTGCTAATGTAGATTCTCACTGAAAATCTCTACTGAGCTTTCTAGAATGGCCCCTGAGAAGTGGTTTCACGAGTGCTTCTCAAACCATTGGTACTGAGGACCAGGGTTTTAAACCTCCAATCCACCATGGACTGATAGTTTCATAAAATGAAATAAAAATGAGTAATTAGAAAAAGGAAATTTAAAAATACATATAATACAAAGCTGATTTTTATTATGAGAGTCAACAAACATAGAATTAAATTTCAATAAAGGTAATCAGAACTAGAATAACATAGGAGATAAGAAAAAATTACTATACGCATTGATTGAAATTATGAACATTTGTTACTAACGAAGAAAATAATTACACTTGTAACTTTTATCATTCTGTAATTGTAATTAAACAATGTAAGCAAACAAAAAATTATGAATAATGTAGCAATTACCCATATTAAACTTTTTCACTCACAGTTTGAAAGAATACTATAACAGTATAAACATTTGAAATTTTTCATGTAAAAAAATGAGCTCGCTTCTTCCTTTAACCTATTTAATCTAGGTTAGAATGATGACGTATTACTCACAGCACATAACATACACCTAAACTCTATATTTTGTTTCAATAACACTCAGAGAAATCAGTCTCCTAGAGATCTGTTGACAGTATGAGAGAAGAAATTTAAAGCAATTTCAAGGAACACATGATATTTGTTTTTAACTTTTATATAAATTAATCAAGTGATGCTATATTTTCAAAATCCATCTTCAATCTTTCAACAGTTATCCATTCCAACAAAATATCCCATAGAGTTGAGGTTAAATTTAAATTATCTTTTGATTTAAATAAATGGATTCTGAATTAATGATTTGCCTTTGCATGGGTCTTCACGTGATGAAAAATAAAATTTTAAAACAAGCTTTCAAATTTGGTAAGTATTCAGGAATGACTTTTCACAAATGTGCAGTAATAAGATCATTACTTCATTAATAATTGTTACATTATGGAACATACTCTAACGATCTGTAAAATTCAGTTCTTCAAGCTTCTAACTTTTTTTATGCCCTTAGATCTTATCTGCCATTGAAAAAAATATATACTGCATTACCTCCTTGGCATAGAAGTATTATGATCATTAAAATTATCAAAATATCAGGCAAATACACGTCTGGTTATCTAATTCACATCTTTTAAAAGTTCCCCAAAATGGCTTCTAATCTTTCAAAAACACTACAAGTTCACTTTTACAATCTTATATTTTCTCAGATTTATATGAACTCTTGCATTAACATTGATAAAATAACAGTCGAATATTGCATGCTATAACGTGGTCCTTTTGTGTGAGACTAGTGTGCAGCTTGGCCACACTCTGTTCAACAAGACAAGTCCATTTGGCTGCTGCAGCAATGTCAGATTTCTGTAAACATTTCTGAATGCTTGCACTTGATTTTTGCAATTAGCTTAGCACAGACGAGTAACAAAACAGTTCACTAACCAGCATGTATAGCACTAATTTATATATCAAAACTTGCTTAAAATCCTCTTTGACCATCTCTCATTTTCTCTATCTTGCAACCTACTTCTCTGATATCTGTTCCCTCTGGGCAACTCCAACTACCTTCTTAGTAAACTATTCCTCATATCTTTATCCCATTCATAAGTCTTCTGCTTCCCCCAGGTCAGCAAAGCAAAAATGTCTTCCTCCAGACCTACTGTTCTGGGTGGGGAGGTGGGGAGATGGGGGTGGGAGGGTGAAGAGTTGGTGTATGTTGTGTTGGGTGGGTGTGGATTATGTAGTTTGGAGAGGGGAGAGACTATAAATACAGATTTGTATAATTCGGTATTTCTGTTCTTATAACAACATTATTTATCATAGAACAAAAGTGAAAACAAACTGAGAGTTAGAAAATAGGTAAATGAGGATATAACCTGATGGAATAGTATTTAGCCATTAAAATAAACAAAAAGTGCCTAGTAAAATATAGCATTTGCCTTTGGGTGGTGATCTTTCTTCTTTGCTTATATATTCAACATTTTCAAAAATAACGATAATTATTTTAATAATTTTATTTATATGTAAAAGCTATATTTTAAAATAGAAAATACTTTTTTAAAATACAATTTAATAAACATTTTGGGTGCTAACCATGTGCTATGTGATATGCTAAAAAAATCAGAGACTGATAGAACTGGATCGCTTACATTTTCTGAAGATGAGAGCAATGATTTTCAATGAACCCTTTGTAGAAGTTCAGGGAAAAAAATCATCAGGACTCAAGTAGAAGAACGATCCAAAGATATGATCAGGCCATTCCTATAAAAAGAAATAATGGTCAAATCCACAAGGGAAAAAAATGTTCACCTTTAGTAACCCATGATATGCCAGTTTTAAGTAACTTGAGGTACCATTTTTTCATCTCTAAATTATTGAAAATGTCAAGCAGTGTTTTCACTTGATGCTATAGAAACCAAGTGAGGCTGGTTCCCAGAGACCGAGGGTGGCAAGTGTCAACTGGAATAATGGTTCACACTTCAGAACTTCTTCAGATTTCCACAAATATTTATTAAATGTCCGTTTATTCTTTTAACATGGAATGGAATTTGCACCCATTGCAATCCCAAACATTAACTATATGTATTCTGATTTTCAGTCATCTGCAAGGTGACTTTCCATATTCCACAATGCTTCTCACACAAACTTCAGGCTGTTTTGAAATGATGCAATTTGAAATGATGTCAGGAGAGTTTGGCATCTTTTGTTTCCTCAATTTGTCATCAAATCTATGACAGGCAGAAAAGGAGTCAGAGAAACCTGTCAAAAATGTTCCACCATAATCTGGGGACCAGGTACATAGGTCATGGCCATGAAAGTTGTCAGTTATAAATTGCCCAATAGCCTCCTTTGAAATTCTTGCAAAACAGGAAAGCCCCAATTTCTGTAAAGAAATCAAAAGTAGTTATAGAGACATCTTTCAGCCAAAGTACTTAAGAAAGTCATTTCTAGAATTTTGGTTGTTCCGTTGGAAGACAATATTTTACAAATAACTTTGTAAAGTCTGCCCTCTACTGTTCTTCATAGTGAGTGCAGCTAATAGCCTTAGATTCATGTTTAAGATAAGATCCTGAATGTTTACTGAGCAGCTTCAAATGTACCAGTCAATGAGTAGATGCTTTCCAGGCTTGACCCACTGGATATTTACTATAGTCAAGTGAGATAAGTAAAGTGCTGTTATTCCTATTTCACATTCAAGGAAAAATGCTCAGAGACGTTAAGTATCCTTGCCGAGGACACACAGCTGATAAGTCAAAGTGCCTGGATTATAACTCTGGTCTGTCTAATGCTAAAGCTCATGGTGTTGTTGTTTGTTTTGGGGGGATTTTTTTATGTCACATTGCCTCCAACTTTTTTATAATTTTACAATTTATTAAGCAGATACATTGACATACTTACCAATATCTGTCATTTCAGAGAGCCATCTCGGACACATATTCAAACACAAACTTGGTCATAACACATACTAAAGATAAGATAACCATTCAAATGTTAACTCAAGGAAGCATTCAGACTTGGCAAATGGGCCTTCTAGTCTCATGTAGTTCTCCCTGGTCAAGTGTGAGGTCAGGCCTCAGCATCTAAGTGTTCCCAGTGAGGTGCATCTCAGGGCTGCGGCTTGCTCTACAGAGTGTGAATGTTTAAATCCAGAAATTCAGCACAGCCGCAGAAGACAAAAGCCAAGCAATCTCACCTCCAGGCGATACATTTGCAGCCACTGCTAGATTGTCAGAACAGGAGAAGTCTGACAGAGTGACTTCTAGACCTAGGGTGGGGGATAGGGGGTGGGGGGTGATAATCATTTGAATGATGTGCCCATGCCACGGGGAGCCCAGCGGGTTCCCTAAACGATTCTCTCCAGCCTCCCTGAGCCACCAAACAGAGCAACTGGGCAGTCTCCTCAAAAGAGAGGGAGAGAGAGAAGGGCAGAGACAACTTTTATGCAATGTAGGGAACACAGAGTTCCTGCTTTGCATCAGTGTGAATGACAGGGGCCATGGGTTATACGTGTTCTATCCTCCCCTAGTAAAGGAAGGCATTTCATTGTCTTTGGTACTTGTTTGGCATAGATTTAAAACGTCACAATAGGAATGATGTTAGGTCTTAGCTAACCACAAAATTTATTTATCATCGAATTTTATTTTTTATTTGATGTATCTAAACTATCACACTGTTGTGACAGAACTATATGTAAAAAAATTCTGGAGTAAACCCACTCAGGATAACAACCCCAGACCTTAGGATCCATACAATCTTTTTATTATTATTATTATTATTATTATTAGTTTCAAGTATACAGTACATTGGTTAGACATTTATGTAGTTTATAAAGCAACCCCCCTATTTGCTCTTTCTCTCCTCTGGCTCTCCACCTAGCCATTACATTAATGCTAACTGCATTCCCTATGCCATGTGCTCCATCCCTGTGACCATCTATCAACCGCTACTTCATACAATCTTTTACGTGGTAGAAACAGGAGATCCTCTTGTGTCATCTGTCCCCCTCCCACATCTGCCAAGCGAAGACAGCAGGGACTCTGCTAGCTCTAAGCCACTGCTAGTATGGAGCAGAGGCTGCAGCAGTGTGGGAGCAGGAGGGTGAGGAGCGGGAACCAGGTAGGTGGAAACCCACTAAGGAGCTATGGATCAGGGCTTTTGACAGTTTTGTTCCCAGTAGAGCAAATTCTTTGTCCTGGGCTGGTATCTGATCCCTCCCTTTCTTTCTTCCCCTGATTTTCAATCTGGCCCAACCTCAGGGCCTGTCCAAATCTTGTGAGCAAGGAAGCCATGCATTGGATCATTCAAATCCCAGGGGAGAGCTGATATTACTCTCCACCCAAAAGGTTAAATAAAGAGAGTTTTATAAGGGTTAGGGTGAAACACCCTACGTGACAGGAGCCATTACCACTCCTAGGCCTGAAGGGACAGGGAAGGGAGAAGGTACCGGAAGCCAGAGAAAATAGCTGTAGGAAAGGAATATTGGAGTAGAGCTGTGGCCATTAGCCGAGGGAGTAACCAATCCATGTTTGTTTGTTTGTTTGTTTGTTTGTTTGTTGCTCAACCTCTTTCTGTTACATTCTTCTCAGGGAAGCCTCTGCTTTTATAGCCAAAAAAGTCTGTTAACAACAAGACAGTTGTCCACCTGAATGAATTTCTGCCACCTTTCTAGGTTAACGAGCTCAAACTGCAGCACTTTTTTTCTTCTTCCCATTACATATGTGAAGTTCTTAACACAATGGCTAACACAAAATAAACATCCAATAAGTAGGGAAGGAAGACTTGAGCCCAAGAAACCAGAAAAATGAGACTAAAGATCTGGATTCAGTTGCAGCCATTATAGAAAACAGTATAGAGGATCCCGAAAAAAATTAAAAATAGAACTACCATATGATCCAGCAATTCCACTTCTGGAAATGTAGCCAAAGGAAACGAAACACTAACTCGAAAAGTATTTGCATCCCCATGATCATAATAGCATCATTTACAATAGCCAAGACATGGAAATGATCTAAGTGTCCATGGATGGATGAATGAATAAAGGAGTTGTGACACACACACACACACACACACTCACTCATGCACACGGAGTATTATTCAGCCATTTAAAAAAATGAGAAAATCCAGCCATTTGTAACAACATGGACAGATCTTGAAGGCATTATGCTGAGTGAAATAAGTCAGAGAAAGATAAGTACCGTATGATCTCATATATGAAATTTAAAACAAAAACAAACTAACAGAACCCACCAAAGTCATAGAAAAATACATCAGACTTGTAGGTACTGAGGGTGGGGAAANTTGATTGGCTAAATTTTGAAAAAGACTCTAGCAGGGACTTGCTTGTGCACTCCAGCATCCATGCTCCCTCTTCCTCCTGAGCATACACCTAAACTGTGCTTCCCTCGCGTGAGTTCTGGTCAGCGGAATATGAGCAGAAGTGATGGGGACCACTTACATGCTGGACCCATAAAAACTCCCCTACGTGATACAGCAGACCCCAATTATCTACGGGAGATATGTTCCAAGATTCCCCGTGGATGCCTGAAATCGTGGATTGTACCAAATCCCTTTATATACTACTTTTTTCTATATATACATACCTATGATAAAGTTTAATTTATAAATTAGGCACATAAGAGATCAATAAAAATAACTAGTAATAAAATAGAACAATGATGACAATATGCTGTAATAAGTTATGTGGATGTGGTCTTTCAAAAAAAAATCTCATTGTACTGTATTTACTCTGATGATGTGAGATGATACAATGCCTGTGATGAGATGAAGTGAGGTGAATGAATGACGTAGGCATTGTGACATGGCATTAGACTACTGTTGACCTTCTGACAATCTATAACGAGCACTAGAAGGTTTCTTTTTGGCTTATCTGAATTGCCAGCATCGCTACTCTTGTGCTCTGGGACTATTACTAAGTAGAACAAGGGTCACTTGAACAGAACTATGACACCTCTACAGTTGACCGTTATCCCAGAGGGCTACTAAGTGACCATGCAGACAAGTATCGTGTGGATACATGGGTCAAACAGATGATTCATGTCCTGGGCGCGCCAAGGACTCGGGAGATTCCTCACACAGCTATCTGGTGGCCCAAAGTCTCCCCTATCTCAGTTGGCTCGGCATTAGAACATCAGGATCTCTGATTACTTCTCCCTTTTCCCTTCTACCCCGTTCAAGTAACTAATCAAGTATCAAAACAAGGGGTTAGGTGAGATGATAGAGGAAATCCATTCCAGAGTTGTCAATTAGCCTTACTGGCCTAGAAATCCCACTTGTGGGAATTTATCCTGAGGAGGTTAATCAACAGAAACAAAAAGATGTTCACCGAAGCAATAAACATACTAACAAAATAATTAGAGCCTGCCTAAATATTCAGCCATGGAGGAAAAGGTTAGTAAATTATGATCAATTTACTCAATTAAATATTACAAAGTAATTAAATATGACAGGAAGTCTATATAACAAGATGGAAATTTTATTAATGTGCTGTGAAGTGCAAAAAGCAGAATATAAAAATGTGTTTTCATAATAATTAGCACTATATAAATTACATATGCGTGTGGATATAAGCAGGCAACAAAAAAATCAAAATAATTTGTCAGGATACTGAAAATATGAGTGTGTTTTTCTTTCATTGTGATAACTGTTAATGCATTTATAATGCTCTTTATGCATAAATTAAATTAAGCTTTTTTCCTGAAGGGATATTAGTTGTGGATTAGATGAGGTGGTTATCAAATCAGAGTAATTTATGGGCCATTAGTTGCCCAGGAGGTATTTGTTTTTAAAAGATGTTTTTAATTGATAGAAAGTACGGGTATATATCTTTGGGCAGGACGACCTGTTCTTTCTGTTTTTATTTCCTGGAAATAAAGAACAGTTTTGGGTCACTGGGGCAGAAATAAGACTCAAGAATCATCAATTTGCCTGGACTACTTCAGTGAACATTCAATAATACAGGAAAAAGACAAATTTCTTAAGTTCTCGATCTTGCCAATAAGACTTTTCAAGCCAGACATTTTCTACTTGTCAGGAAAGCAGAAATACCTTGCTAGAAATTTTAAGGTAGGAAGGGGTTTAATCCAGGGTATTCGATACCCACTGAACGACTGAAAGGGCTGAAGGAGCAAAACTCAGGGAAAGCCCAGGCGGCTCTCAGATTTACATCTAGATCTCAGAAGCAGGAAATCGCAGCAGCCAGAGGAAACCAGCAATGATCACAGCTGGCTGTAGCCCCAGGGCTGGTGATTCACAGAGAAAAATGCAGACCTCTGAAATGCCTCACATCTGCTAAAGCCACACTGCTCATTGCTGCCAGAGGAGTGATGTGATGGTTTCCACCTATTTTCTGCATTCCAAATCTTGTGCAAGTGCCTCCGATTAGTGGATTCTACCACAGAACCCTGGCAAGGGAATGCCGAAATGTTCTAGTACTCCGGCTTTCAGCCCTCACACTTTGGGGGAGGGCGGGGAAGGTGGGGAATGGTGTTGAGCTACTCATGGGCAAGCAACCTAGCGTTACCATCCTGGCAGTAGGAAGAATTCATATCCAACCTCTCCAACCCAAAGTAGTTCAAAGAAAGTTTTCTTGACATTTTGGGACCTTAAAATAAAAACCATTTACTTAGATTTAGGTCTCAGACAGAAACTATGGCGCACCCCCTCACTCATGCCCCCTCCTGTTAGTGCGAGGGTGGACTTATGATCAGGACTCCCATGGCTGTTGGGTCTTCTTATACAAAAAGAGTAGATGCGAAAGCAGGGTTCTTCTCTTGGCCTATCCTGGCTGGCTGGTCAGGATAGAGCTCAGCTCAGGACTTGAATGGAGAGACTGACCCATTGTCTCTGAGGCAGTTGAGAGGTGCCAACCACAGTAACTCCACTCCTGGCTTGATTCCAACAACTGGCTATTCCTTTGAAACTGTACTTTTTAAAATCAGAGGTCGATGGGGTTTGTCAGGTTAGCCAGTGCATAGCCTACGTTGTGCTCAGTGATGAGGGCCACTGCCCCAAATTGTCCAATTGATACCTTATGAGAAATACTCAGATGCTTTATCAATAAAAGTAAATACCATCATAGCTAATATTTCTGAGAGCTTACTTGTACCAGGTCAGTGCTAAGTATTTTTTACATGTGACTTATCTCATTAATTTTGGAAAGAACCTTAAGATAGGCACTATTGTTACACCTGTTAAAGAAAACGGAAACTTTAGCAATTTGCCCAAGATCCTACAGCAAGTAGCAGAAAAGCCATTTTGAAATTTCATTAATCATCTTCGAGACTGTGCAACAAGACTTTTGGTTCTTTCCCCTTCCCCACGTTGCCTGACAGGGGACATTCCTAAACATAACGAGAGCTTAATGTTCATTAGCGCTATTCAGTAATACACTCAGGAAAAAAAAAAAATAAGTTGCTAACAGTGAGACGTTTTTCTGTGTCGTGAGGGAGGGGTGTTTCTTAAATTTACTTTATCTTAATCTAGAATAGGAGGTCCAGGAACTAGACAAAAACCTAGTCTCCATCCGTCCCACCTAGGTTAAGTACAAAGACGATTGTGATAAACTTCATGCCCTTAAGTCCATCCAGACTCAACGGAATTTCAGAAGAATTCCTAGTGGGCTGGAAAGCGAGACGTTGGATCAGAGAGTCTGATCGACCCAGTCCTTGATGCCCCGAAGCCTTCTGTCGCTCACTCAGGCACCGTCACGAGGGTGTGTGGGGTGCCACTGTGTACCTATGCTTCTCTCTCCACTCCATCCACTTGTACACACTTTCGTATCTCCTCAGCCTTGACGGAGTTCTGTCCCAGAGCCTGGGCTGAAGGGCCCCCACCTTGCACAACTCTGAGGGAGTGACATTTACAACCTAGTTCATGTGCATGGCATCCCCGTGGGTCATACCGTCTGCAAGCAGCCTGGCCCTGTTAGAGTAGATTCATTTAGTGAGACATTCAGATGGCAAACCAGACCAGCAACCACACACCAGCGTCTGTCCTCAGTTGTCTGGGACAGTTCGTCGTGGATGAGTTCATAGCCCTTCCCAAAACTGCACCCACAACGCAGACAATTCCATTCCAAGGAAGACCCAGCAGGAGAACTCTGCGGAGGAGTAGCTGACTGATTCAGTGTCCCAGGAGAAATGATGAAAGGCAACTTAGTATTCTCCCACTCATCAGAGGTAGAAGAAGAATAAAAAATCACGTCCTCAGGCACAGCTGGGACCCCTGGAAAACCACAAGTGTGGAATGGCCTATGTTTTTCCCTCCCAGGTCAACGATAGGCCAGTAATGGCATTTGCTCTGCCTCACCTGACATGTGGCCTTTTCTACATCAGAGGTCTTGGAGCTGAGCCATGTCCCCAGGACACAGCCTTGGAAAGGGAGTCAGTGCTGTTCGCAGTGGAGACAACAACTCCTGGCTGCCCGGCCGTGAGATCCACATTATGATTGGGAAAAAACCAGATTAGTTTTCTGTACCTACTGAGGGATTGCACCAAAAACCAGACCACGCACGGATTTTTATGCCAAGAGTCCACACGCAGTGGAACATCTTCACAAGGGAAACAAAAGATGAGGATCTGAGTGTCAAGTGTGACAGTAGAAGGAAGAAGATGAATCATGGGGCAAAAAGGCAAGGAATTAGGATCAGGGTGAAGAGCAGACACAGAGCAAACAGGAGGTTGAGGCCTAAAGCTGCAACTATAAGAATGGGAACAGTCAGGGGGCGCCTCTAGGAGGGGTGAGTCCTTCAGTGCAGGGCCAGGACCGGCCGTTGGAGAGGTATGTGGGTACAGACACTCGCCTCTTTAGTCTCATTCCTCACCCCTCCCTGTCTGCAGCCTGCACCCCAATCTGAACACAGCATGCTCTCTCCTGCTTCCCCATCATTCTCTCTCTGTGTCTTTGCCTCTTATTTGCCTCCTAAGCTGGTTTCAGCTCTGGGAAGTCTTTCTGTACTACCCCCTCCCCCAGGCGGGTTAATGTGCTGCTGCTCTGTGTCCCTAGAATACCATCCACAGACATCATTATAGCAGCTATCACATTGCTATAATTATTTTAAATGCCTGTCTCCCTTGCTAATCTGTGAGCTCCCTAGGGTAAGGGCCATATTCTATTCATCTTTTCACCCCATGCATGGGGCCTAACATACAATAGGCGTGCAAAAAGTCAAGTGAATGAATTTTAAAAAAAGAAAAATCCTTGTATTCAGCTGAAAAGGCAATTGCAGTAATTTGAGTTGTGCAATTTGCATTGTGTCGTTTTTGAAAAACAGTTTCACTTTTCCTCCTACTACAGATGACTCATTCCTGGGTAGATAATGCATTTCTGAAGTACAGAACTTCACTATAGCAAATCTTTTGAAAATCTGTTTATGAGTATTCTTGTCTAAAGACAAAAACATGACAAGGCTTCGTAATCCCTCAACTTGGTGTGGGGTGATGGGATGCTAAAGAATGTTTTGGAACCCTTTTGATTACTGCAAAGCATCCAAAGAGGAATGGGTGGGTGAAAAATATAAATAACAACACTAACATTGGCTGCGTGTACTGAGTGCTTAAAAATTGTAGTCAGTGTCGGACATTTGCTAAGTAATTGGTGTTCCTTATCTCATTCAATCTGTATATAGATCCTTATGAGATGAGCATGATTGTCTCTATTCAGATGAGAAAACTGAGAATCAGAAAATGTAGGTAACCTGCAGGAAAGTGGCAGAGATAGGATTTCAACTCAGGTCTGTCTGATTTCAGAATGGTGCCGTTTACAACAATGCTCCTATTTCTTATAGACTGAATGGAGAGGGCACACCCTGAAGCTGGATGCTGATTTTTGACAAGACGGTGTGAAGCCAGGGACCCCACACAGCACTCCTGCCCATGCCTTCCTGGACAGCAGTTTCAAGTAGACAGAGGTGAAGACAAACTTCTGTCCTACATGAAACTCACATGATAACCATCCAACTCCATCCAGCTGTCCCTTTCTGTCCACCTACTCATAAGGGCATAAAGACCCTTTTCTGTTAGAGCAAATATTCTAGCTCACTGCTTAATTACAACTTACTGCTCCTTGTCCCAGCAGTACCATGGCAACAAGTAGCATTGGCACAAGAATCAAAAGAGAGAAGTGTTGCCTAGCAACGGAATAGTAGAAAGAGATTTAGGATTCCGGAGGCCTAAGTTCTAGTTCTGGTTCTGACAACCTGGGGGCACTGTGGATAAGACCCAATTCCTCTGAGCCTCAGATTATTGTCATCTGTAAAATGGGGATAATACCAATAGTCTTAGAGGGTTGTGCATTGACTATGTGAAAAACAAATCATTCAGTACATGTAGGATTACTGTCAGAATCATGATCTTAGGGAGAGAAACATTATGCACATGGATTAAAACAGAAAGGGAAAAATTTGAAAGTCTAGCTTACACGACTTCTTTAGCTACTCCCATAAGAAGTGTTAATTGGTAGAACATTTTTGGAAGATTATTAAGAAATATCAATCAAAATTCAAATGTAGTGACATTTCTGCAAAATGTATGCAACATTTAGCAAAATTTAAGTGACTCAGAAACTTCCCTTCTAGGAAATGTCTGCACATGTTCATAAAGATGGGCAGACAAAGTGAAAAAACTAGAAACCACCTAAAATGTCCATTAAAGATAGAATATGATAGATCAACACAATGGAACACTATGCAGAAGTTAAAAGAATGAGGCAGGTCGTGAGTCACTAACATGGAGAGATTTCTAAAACATAATGTTCAGTAAAATGAAAGGAAGTCACGCGCGCGCGCACACACACACACACACACACACACATCTGTCCACAAATATTCACATAAAGATACACCTCAAAAGCATGAAAGGGTCTATAACAACTGGTAACAGTAGTTACCAACTTCTTGGTGTTCCTAGAATTGGCTATAGATGTTTTTGCCATCCTACTTTTGCATATGCCCTTCCATCTGCCTAAAATAGTGATTCTCCTTTCCACCTGTGAAGCCCTGCTGGTTCCTCAGAGTAGAGGGAAATGTCATCTCCTCTCTGAAGCCCTCCAGGTTTCCATCAGCGGACTTCTCATTTCCTGTCATGTCTGTATTGTCTCTATCACGGCACTGGCATTTAAATTATTTGTTCATGTGTCTGACTTCCCCACTAGTCTATGAGATCTTAGGGGAGAAAAATGACATCTCGTTCATCTTTGTTACTACAGCCTACTCCAGCGAGCAGCGCATTAAATGGAAACAAGTGGTTAAACGTTGCCAGAAATATGAACGGTTGGAAGCTATGAACCCCAGTTTTCCCAAAGCGACCCTCTCAAATTGTGCCTTTGTGTCCACTCATATAGCTCAGAAGGTGTGATGTAGAGAAAAGGAGAAGAAAATCATGGATAAGGGCTCAAGTTGTGCAGAAATCTCTAATCAAAAGTCCTGAAACATTTACGTCGGCCAGCCATTCCCCTATTTTGACAGCAGGTGGCGCGAGTGACCTAGATTTCTTTGGCCATCACCTAAGGAAGCCGCAAGGCAAGGTTTTGTAAAAACTGGGAAGATTGTAACATCATCCTGAACCTCTCTTTTTCCCAGTTCTACTGTGGTACAAGACATAAGGCAGATGTTAGTATTCTCCCCTAGGATTTCAGCTCCTAGATAACTGAATTTCCATCCTCTGCTCTCTGACCACTTCAATGACTAGTTTTGTTCTTCGAAAGCCCTCCTTCCTATAGGGAAAATGAGCATTTGCATTTCCATCAGTAGCTACGAATATTAGTAAAACCTCTTTGAAGGATAACTCGGCAGTGCTTATGAAAAGGAGAACACTTAGGCTGGAGGAGACAAGCAATAACTCGAGTTACTTTAAAAATTGCACTGTAATTATGTGTGAGATGTTTATCACTATTTCAATTTCCTTTAGGAAACAATTGATTAGTGAATTATTTTAATGGTAGACAAGCAAACAAGCAAATTACTGCTGACTATAGTAAATGTTCTATTTTATATATTAGTTAAGGTAAAGGAGTCATTTTGGTAAATTTGGGAGTTAATGTTATAACTTTATATAATGGATTTTTTATGGCAAATAACAGTCATGCAAGTACATAATAGCTAGATGGGCTAATTAAATACCCTACTGTTGCTGGAGAGAGTTGTTTTTGTTATTATTTATTCTTTCAAAAACAAATAATTAAACACTATTTATGCAAAAACTACTTATAGAGTGTCTTAGGTGCTCTTGTTCAGGTGCTGGGAATAAAATATATCAGTGACGAGAAAATTATCTGCCTGCCCTTGTGAAACTTTGAATTTAGTGAGGGAGGTAAACGAGTAAACAAATGCATACAAATATGGCAAGTGGTTGTAACTGCTATGAAAAAGAATAGAGCTATAAGAAATAGAGTGAGGGAGGCTGCTATTTTAAATTCGATGCTCAGGTACTATATTATGTGCTGGAGATTCAATATTGATCAAAATCAGGCATGATTCCTTCCCCCCCATGGAACTCTGTGGGAAAGAAAACCACTACTCAAATGACACACACTTTTCTAGGGCTATTAGTGCCATGAAGAAATACATGCATGGTGTTATGAAACCTTATTACAGAGAAATTTGACCTCTTTGGGGAGGTCAGGAAAGATTTCCTTGAGAAAGTAGTGCTTGCACTGATATGTGAAGTATACGTAAAGGTTAACTAAGCCAGGGGTGTGAGGAATAGTCCAGGCAGAAAGAACTGCCATGCAAAGGCCCTGTGGCAAGGGAGAACAAGAGAGAATGGGGGAAGGAAGGGAGGCTAGAGAAGAGAGAATGAGATGAAGGAGGGGGGAAATGAATGGAAATTTATAGGCCCCATTAAGGGTCTTATCTTAATGGTGCTGTCCTCTAAGACAGAGAACACTGAAAAAGGGCCAGCTGTGTGGAGGTAGATTGTGAGTCTGGTTTGGGACCTGTTGAGTTTGAGCTACCTTTGAGATTTCTACATCAAAATATCAAGTCAAGAGTTGGATCTATGTACCTGGAACTCACAGAAGAAGTCAAATCTGGAGATATAAATTTCCATGTTCTCTACAGAGAGCTGAAGCTATGGATAAGGATTTGATCACCTAGCAAGAGATTATAGAGTGAGGAGAGGAGAGGCATATTTGATGGTTGAGAATGAGAAGGGTGGGCCTGCAAAGCATATAAGGAAACTGGGAAAGAAACCCTGAAAATATTTGGTCTTTAGTACTAAGAGAAAAATGTTTTTAGGAGTGAATGGTCAACAGTGTCAGTTGCTACTGTGAGGGCAAGTACGACGGAGGTCATTGGTGACCTAAATTGGAGTTGTTTGGGTGGCATGCAGGATCAGCATCCTTCTTAGAGTGGCTGAGGGGAGGGGAGAGGGAGGGAGTAAGGGAAATAGAGACAGTAAGAGACAACTCTTTGGAGAAGCTTCACTGGGAAGGAAAAGAAAGAAATGGATGGGGCCATGGCGTTGGATGGGCCATCCATGCAGATACCAGTCAACCAGGCTGAAAGCAAAGATGGGAGTGCGAAGGAAGGCGATAGGCCAGGTGCTCACGTCTTCAGTGGATGAACAGCCTCGATGGTGGACTGGAAAATGATGGCAACATGGAAGGGAAGAGAGCAGTGGAGCTGAACAGCGTGACCCTCGAAGGGGAGAGAAACAATATGGTGGAAGCGGCATTTGGAAATAAGAACGGTGACAACGCTTCCCAATCCTAAGACTTCTGGGAGTGGAGGATCAAAAGCTGGGACTAGAGAGGGCGGCAGGGTGTGTGGTGACCTTAGGGCAAGCCAGCCTTTGTTATAAGGAAAAGAAAAAGTTGACAGTCTCTGGTGGTTTGGTGGTTTGGTGGTTGGGGAACAAACGATTCTCAGCCTTAAAAGTTTGGGAAGTCAGGGTCTAGGTCAAAGGCAAGGAGGTCCACGGCATGATGGAAAGGATGAAACATTAACAAAGTGATGGTCGAGATGACTCATACTAGAGTTATTGACTGATTAAAAACAGGGATGACCAGCATGAAGAATTTCGTTTCAACTATTTCTTTCAGGAGGGTGGGTACCAGGTCTACTGGCTACAGATGGGGTGGTCTGTTGCCTCCTGAAGATGTAGGAACATCAAGCTAGACAGATGGGCTGTTAAGAGCTGCAGGATTGCTGACCACACACTGTCCAGCCTGGTGGACTTAGGCTTGGGTCTACAAGATAGAGTTACTACTCAAACCATTATTTAAAAACAAACAAACAAACAAACAAAACAACTGACCTAAAACCTCCCATCTGACAAATCACAGCTCTTTTTTTGTTTCTTAACTTGCTTTTCTTCCATGTTTGCACTGATATTTTATGTACTTAAAATATACACATAATTTGAGATTTTGCCTTTTTTCCCCTTAACATCGTATCAATTATTTTCCACATCGTTCCATCTTTATCACAGTTAACCTTCAATATGGTGAAAATAATTGTTGCTCTCACCCCGGGGGTATTTTTTTAACACGAAGATATAAAGCGCCTCTGCTCCCAACACATGCACACACACACACACACACACACACACACACACACACACACACACAATTCTCCATGCAGATATGCACCCCTGCCTGCATCACAGATTATCCACAGCCAACTAATGTATCTCAGAGATTTGTTGATCCCTTCTTAATCTTTTGTCTTTAACACTTGGAACAATTATCAGCAAGCTAGCTACACCCTGCCTTTGTCGCCTACTCAGGCAAACATGCGAGTGAGTGAAAATGACATTATTATAAGAATAACGTTGAATCCACTCCAATTTATAACAAAAGCAGCTCATTTGAAAACTTTGGTGCTTTTACTATTAATAACGCAAATTACTTGCTACACAGTTCGGGTCCAGGGAATCCTGCCACTGTTGTGGGCTCCTGGGCTACTGGAGAAGACAGACACTAATTCAAGAAGATAAGGGCATGGTTAGCACCCCCAGTGGGTTATGGAAAGCACATGTCTTCTCAGAGAAAGTCACATTTGAGCTGGCTCTTGAAAGAGGTTGCCATCAGAGCAGCAGGGAAGGCCATTGCAAGTAGAAGGAAGAACATCTACCAAGGCTTGGAGGACTGAAACAATGCTGCCCAGTTAGGGACAGGTGCATGTTCTGCAGCGGCTTAACTCTGCTGCATAAAAGGAAATGCCTGGAGCTGGTGCTGGCAAAGGAGGCAGAGTGGGAAGAGCCCTATATGACTCACTGAGGGATTTTTACTTTTCTCCATAGGTTTGGGAGCCATGGGTTTTTTTTTTTTTCCAGCTTTATTGAGGTAAAATTGACAAATAAAAATTGTATATATTTAAGGTGTACAATGGGATGTCTTGATATACACATACATTGTGAAATGATCACCACGGTCAAGCTAGAGAATATGTCTAGTTATCTTTATTTTTCCTGTGGTGGGAACACTTAAGATCTACCCTGTTAGCTAATTTCAAGTACACAATATAGTGTTGTTAGCTGAAGTCACCATGTGTACATTAGATCTCCATACCTCATTCCTCCTGCAGAACTAAAAGTCTATACTCTTTGACCAACATCTCCCCACTTGTCTCACCTTCCCTCCGTCCCCTACTACCAAACCTCTGGCAGCCACCAGCATACTCTGCGAATTCCACCATTTTAGATTCCACATATAAGTGAGACCATGTAGTATTTGTCTTTCTGTGTCTGGCTTATTTCAGTTAGCATCATGTCTTCCAGTTTTATCCATATTGTTGCAAATGACAGAATTTCCTTCTTTCTTAAAGCCGAGTACTATTCCATTGTATGTATGTACCACATTTGCTTTATTCATACATCCATCAATGGACACTTAGGTTGTTTTCATGTCTTGGCTATTATGACTAAAGCTGCAATGAATATGGGAGTGTAGATATCTCTTTGAAATCTTGATTTCATTTCCTTTAGATATATACTCAGAGTGAGATTGCTGGATCCTATGGTAGTTTTTAAACAGAAGATGATGCTGTATGTATATACCTTGGTTTGGAAAATTCCAGTAGGAAGAGTATGGAAGAAAGAGCACAGAGCAGAGAAACTGGAGGCCAGGGTAGGAGAGCGAGGTGGGGAGGTTGGGGCAATGGGGGTGTGGAGGAGCAGGTAGGCGGATCCACCCGGTAAGTGACTGTTCTGTGAACTCAAAGAATTGAAAGAAAGGCAACTTCCTGATCTTCAGCCTTCTGTGGGATCTCTGTATCATCTGGGCTTGTGTGTAGCCTGGTCAAGTGGGTGACCACACCCTGTCTGTGATTTACGACATTATCATCACATTGCCAAAAATCAACCCTATCTGAGATCAGGATCATGCAGTCAGTGAGAAGGTTTTCTAAAGTGAGGAACTTTGGGAGGAAAATTTTTTTTTTTTCTTTTTGCAAAAAAATAAAAACAATACGAGGAATAGATTCCTTCAAACAATTCTGCTGCTTTGCTGGTTAATAATATTAGCAGGGCTTAAGAAATCCTATGGACTCCAATTTCAATCATGTTCTCTGTCCCTCACCAGCTTTGTGACTGAGCAAATTACATAACGTGTTTGACCCTCAGTTTCTTCATCTAGAAAACGGATAATAATTCCCACCTTGCAGGGCTATGGTGAAGATTCCACAGGGTGAAACATGCAAACTCTCCTGCCACTGTGATTGCCTTAGTAAACCTCAGTGCGTGTTCTTTCCCCTCCTCCTTCTCATCTGGCGGGGCCATGCAAGGGTTAACAGCACAGTCTGAATAGCCACCAACCAGGAGCTGAAAAAACCAAGAGTTTGGAGGGAGAAGCTAGTGGGTGTATGTCCAGGCAGAAAGGGAAGTAGGATGAGATGCTACCCATTAAAGCTGACTAATGCCACTGGAATTATGTGAAGGACAAAGGAGGTTAATTCAGTAAAAACTCTGCAAAGCAACACCGTGTGCGGGCAGTCATGTTTCAAGCTGTGCTCTCCTCCTCTGGCAGGGTGGGAGGGCTGTGGGTGTAACAAGGGGGCTTCTTAATGTCCTGAATTCTAATCAAGTGAGCTGCTTGCTTCCCTGCCTGGCATCAAGAGAAGGGAATTGGGTGGAGGGCCTGGGCAGGGCAGGCTTCCCACTGCACTCCAGCTGCAGGCTGCTGCTGCTATGCTGGGTTAGGGAGCCTCCCAGGATCCGCAGACTGGCCCCGCTGGATGAGTGACAGCCCACAGCTGACTCACAGCCCGAGAGGCTGGCAGCTAGCTAGCAGTAGACCGGTAGGCGGCCTAAGGGTGAGCTCATTAACCACAGGGATCAGAGCAATGTTGTGTCACCAAGGACCCACTCCACGACTGCACCCCTCTTTCCTTAAAGACCCCTAGCTCTGGGATTGCAAAAACCACTTTTCCCTGTACCCCTGTGTGATCCCAACATCTTGCCATTGTATCTCCCATAAAGGCAATTCATAAAATAGCTAATGACAGATGATGTGTCTTGGTGAGAAGTTCACATAATTATATTCATAAAGCAGCACTCAGTGCTCGATCAGACACCATGCCCCTATTTGGGGTTTGGAAAATATGGTTACTGTCAACATGCTAAACTCAGGCCTTCCTGTCTGTGGTAGAAACATCCACCAGGCATGTCTTGATTAACCTAAGGAAAGTTTCTCCGGCAGGCTTGCCTACCCTGCAGAAATTCTGTTCCTTCTTGAGGCAGACAGACAGCAATAGAGAAACACAGAACACACCTACACAGGTACGCGTGCACACACGCATGTGTACAGGGGCACGCACCGTGTTTATAAAACCAAAAAATGTCCTCCTGAAAAAAAAAATAACATTTGACTTTTTATTTATCTTGATGGTCAATTTGGCTCACAGAATAATAGAGATTAATAGTATCCCTTAAGAGCAACCAAACACCGAGAAATGCTTCAAAAAAAGGTATATCTAGGGGATGGGTACTTTTTAAGTAACCAATTATAATTTGCTGTTCCAAGGAAGTGTGCCAGGACTTGGGTGAGCAAGTTCATTGCTGGTTTATATACCTGGGCTCTAGGAAGCTCTTTCTACTCTCAAAGATTTCCCCATCAGCTCTTGATGTTCTAGAGTTTAATAGTGACACTTCTTTTGATTTAAAGGTTTTAATGTCAGAGTCCTCTTACGAAATATTCATATAATGTAACATTTACATTACCAGCAATGATTGATTTTAAGAGACAGCTGAGCACTAAATCCTGTAGGACTTCTTTTCCTCTATTCCCTTCATCTCTCCCTTCTTGCTTCCCCTATTTCATTCATTTATTCATTCCATAAATATCTAATGAGCACATACCATGTTTTGGCAGGGAGTATGGTACCATATCTAAGAGTCTGGGGAAATGGGTCCAGGCACTTTGCTTTCTTCCCTCATGATGTAGACAAAGCTTAAGACTCAGTTTCCTTACCAGCCGAAAGGCGACAATAATGATACTTATCACCTAAGGTTGTTGAGGGATTACATGACCTACTACATATAAAACACTTTGCTCCATCTCTGGCTCCTCTCAAATGTTATTATTGTTATTAAAATAATGCAGAGTATAGGTTCCGTGGTTAAACTGCTCAGGTTCAAATCCTGGCCCCTACCTACCAGCAATATGACCCTGGGCAAGTAATTTCTCTGTGCCTTAGTCTCTTCATCTGTAAAATGGGGCTGAGAATAAATATCTACTTCATAGAATTATTGAAAGGACTCATTGAGATACTATTTGTAAGGTACATAAAACCGCGCCTGGCACATAGTAAGCACTCAACAAGTACTAGCTATTGTTGCTGCTACTGTTATTACTGGTAATTCCAGAAATATGAAAATGAGAAATCCGACTCTCTAGGAGCGAAGCCATGCATGTAAATAAATAATGACACATGATGCAATGAGTAGAAAAGCAGAAGTTTATACAAAGCACAAGAATAAGCTTCGCCAAGGAGGTGCCCGAACAGGACCACTGTGTTTTCCTCATCTTCCCTAATTTATTCATGAGTCTCATCTCAAGATTAAATATCTCTGGACAGTTTCAAAGTTGTCCATAATCTGGTCCAACTGTATTTTCTTGCACAGTCTGGTATGCCAGATGGTTGAATGTCAGCTGGTTGAATGTCGCCGTTATTGTCCTTCAGTCTGATCTTCTGGCCTTTGACCCTGCAGTTCCCATGTTCTAGAATGCCTTCCCTTTCATGTCCGCCCATGCGTGAACCCTACTTGACCTTCAAATCTCAGCGAAACTCCACCTGCTCTTTAAAACCAAACTCCACATTGCTGTGCTTCGCCTCTGCCTCCTTTACACTTCTCGGAACCTACCATCGGCCTTGCCCCGTCCCTTCACAGGCTCCTCATTTGCCTTCCATAGCTGACTCACTATCCATGGCATCCCCATTTCTGACATTTTACACTCCGCCTCTGCTCATCACTTCTAGTCAACCCCCAAGACCTGCCCACTCCACCACAGTGACATCACAACAACTTCCTGTGTGCCTTCTCAGTGTCAGCCCTCCCTCTTCACCCTCCCGGGCTCCTACGCTGACCAGCCTTTAAGCTGAGTTCCTGATGGCTGTCTCCTATTCCTAATCTCTCCTGCATGCTGTTTGCCTCCACTGAGGTCATTTGGGCCCAGAAAAAAAAAAAGAAGAAAAAAAAGGCTTACTTTTCACCATCCACTCTGACACCGTTCGAATTTTGCATCACGTGCATGGATTATCTAGTCATAAAAAAATAAAAGAATTTCTTTTAAAAATTAATCAATTGAAATAAAGCCTGTATTCTTTATCCATTTTGTCTCGCCTGAGTTGGCAATTCTAGGGAAGCTTGCAACCTCGGGTCCAGAACCCCCGGTTCTGCCACATCGTGTTTCCGTTCTCACAAGGCACAGACAGGCTGGCCCTTGAGCCACCTCGAGCAGCCCTCCCCCCAGAGAGAGGCTGCAGATGTGCTTTGAGAGAAAAGAGCTGCCAATGGCAGCAAATCCTCTGCGTGACGTCCCTCTTTGTTTAGAAATCTTGTTTGCTGGACTTTTAAGTGTTTGAGATATAGGAAGAAACTTTTTGTTCTTATCCAGATAAGGCAAAAGAAGACCGTGTCACTATGAGCCTGTGATTTCCTCTTTACCGAGGAAGCCCTGCCAGGTCTGGGTCCACGTCAGCGGCAGGAAGCACTGTGGGTAAGCCTGGGAGTAGTTGGCATCGATTTTGATAAGAAAGGGAAAGTGAGACCCTTTGACCCATCTGCTTCTTGATACAATTCTTGTTTCTTTGTGATCAAAAGGCTCCTATGAGTATGGAGGCAGCTGCAGTTATCATGGGTCCTAACACAGCTGACTAAAGAAATCACATGATTGCCAGCCCTTGATAAAACCTGCACCATATTAACCGTAAAGTGACAAAACAGCAATGGGTCTCAGTTCCCACGGCTGAGTGCTGAGATGTTTAATGGCACCCCACAGGCGGTGCCCTGGTGCTGGCATGGGAAGTAACCAAGGCCCACCTCTCCCCAGACCCAACTTTCCCACCTCCAGCTACAACAGAGCCCCAGGGCATCCTCTCACCCTGGAGCGGTGTTCAGGAAACTAAGGTGTGAGAGTGCAGGGTGTAAGAATCAGAGATGATAGAAACAGGTCAGAGGCGGGACGCAGATAAGAGGTGGGACGCAGGTCTAGGAAAAGATCACAGGGTCCATAAGAGAGTAATCTGAGCTGCCATCAGTGAAAAAAATGTTGTAGCAACTGCCGTCCCCTATGCCGCCCCCCAATCTTTTGCAGTTGCCAGTTTATCTCCAATCTCCCACAGCTGCCATCTGACATTTGTCAATCCAATCCCAGGTCATAGACATTAGCCAGTTACAAGCAATTATCCCTGCATTGAGGGAAGCTTTGATCCAATCAATGGGTCATTTAAAAGGCCTCTTTGGTGTCTAAACAAGGTTTTCTTTTCCCATTGCTTAATACTTAAAGTAATTTTTTAAAACAAGTCGAAGTAGCAGCTCCTGTGAAAATGCCAATTAACCTGAAGAGGGTGGAGGAAGGGGTGCTCTCGTCTTGAGACCTCAGTGCTCATCACATATCTGGGAAATGAGGGGTCAAAAGGCAGGAGGGGTCTCTTTCGAAGCTTCTACCCACATCTTCTTTCCTAGGGCAAGAAATTTCAAATTAGTGTTTGTTTTCTTTCTCAATTAAGGGCTTTGCATTTTCAAGTGAAGTGACTTCTACCAAGAGGAATTTTATAATCCAATTCAAAGGGATTTCAGCTCATGAAAGAGGATTAGGAACCATTGGGTAGATGACAAGTGCTAGCATATTTCCTATCAAGAGCCTCTTAAGATTTTTTCCCTGTCTGGGAGCTCTTCTCTCTTTACTGTAAGAAGCTCAGAAGAGACACATTAGAGACTTGGGTAGTTTTCTCTCCCCGAGTGCCCCCACCTCCTTCTCTTGCTCTTTGCCATACATCATTTAAAAAGTTCATCTGCCTTTTTACACTTCAAGGCAAAATAAAAATGCCTGAAAAATGAAGACCAAAATTATAACCAATCCTTCAGCCCCTGGGCACAAGTAGCAAAATGAACAAGATCTGAATTTAATCTGTTCTGATTGCTATGTCTCCACTGGGCCAGCCACCTCATCCCAGAAAAGGGCAAGATGAGACCATTCTTTCTCCCCAGACAGCAGCAATGTTCCAGGCTGGCTTCTCAAGCAGGAGCTATCAAACAAGGTGGAAAGAGATGCCAACAGCAGGACCCAGGCAGCCAGCACCCAGGTCCCCAGCAGCCGCTCACCCCAGCCTGGCTCTCCGCCTCTCTGACGGCCTTCCTCTGTGAGATGTGTAAACTGGGGGAAAGGGGAAGCAGACGACCCTTTCCAACCTCCCCCTGACTCACAAGACAAAGGAGGACTAATTGTTTTGCTCTTGGATGAGCATGCAGGCATTTTAAAAGGCCCCCTAGTGCATGGGGGAACTTGGACTTGGAGGCAGCCACATCTGGGTCCCCGTTCTCACTCCACCACTTTCTAGCAGTGAAGGCTTCTCTCGGCCTCATAACCTTTACCTGTAAAGGGGAAGAGGAATAACAACAACCTGATGGATCATTACTGGGGTTAAAGGAAATACGGTACAGGAAGGGCCATACTCACTAACTGTCTACTAAATTGGAATCGTTAGTTACATTCATTGGGCAGATTTAGGAATAACAAGACTAATTTGCACAATTTAGAGCTGCTTTTATTTCTTTTTTATGGTTCCTCACTCTTTTGTTAAAAGGAGTTAAAAGGAGATGGAGACTTCCTACTGAATTTCTTCAACTTCTGAGTAAGGCTTCTGTTAAATTCACAAGGAGAAAGGCCATTGTCTTGACAATATGCTCTTGGCACCCCCTTGAAGTCCACTTGTTTCGTATGATCAATTTGCCCTCACAACTAGGTTAATCTTCTGATTCCTGAGAACCAGGGCGATCATTTCAAACTGCCCTGCTTCTAGGTTTAGGTGTCACGTTTGTGTTTTGGCCATTGAGCTCTTCAGGCTTTTCTTTGTCAGCCTCTTCCTCGCCTTTGGGCCCAGAGTTTAGGATGCTCAAGATAAAGTGCTCCCTCCCTCCCAGAGCCTGGCCTGGGGCTTGGCTGCAACCAGTATCCCAGTATCTCCCTCTTCTCATACAGAAATTCTAAAGCAAGCCACTCCCTTTGTCTGCAGCTGAGGTGGAAAATGTCCGGACGTTCCCAGTAGAATGATTACATTTTTACTCATATGTTTTCCTCCCTCATGTGTCCCCACTAGCACTTTTTTGAAAGGCATATTTTTTTAAATGCTTTTCTGCTGTAATTCCCATGCCTAGATTTTCTTTCTCCCCTCTCTCCAGCTTTTATGTTTGTTGACTTGGTTATTATTATAGTGCAATAATAGTCCTAGTAACTGGTTAGGGTGTAAATGGGACATGTTACCTTGTTGCCAGGACAAATTAAGAGTTAAAATAAAGAAGCAGCTGGTTTTCACTCATTCATTCCAGCACATTGATTGAACAACACTGTCTTCAGGTTACTCTGCTCAGGAAATGAAGATGAATATGGCATGGCCAGCTCCGAGGGGCTCAAAGTCCAGGGCGGGGACTATGACCCCAGGATTTATGGGTGGTATTCAGAGCATCCAGGACCCTCTGAAATAAAAACAAAATTGTTTATGTGTATGCACACAGCGAACTTCTCAGGGAGAAAATCCATAGCTCTGATCAGATTCTCAAAGGTATCCAGAATTTAAGAAAAGCAGGATCTGGAAGGGGTGGTTAAGAACCACGGATCTTGAAGGAAGTGGTGACATGTGAACCATGCAGTTTCTGGTAGTCACCTTTGACTGACTAATTCTCTCTTTTCCCACCAAGCTGTCAGAAAATCCTACCGGCTCTACCTTGAAAACCTGTCACGGATGCATCCCCTTCTCACCATCGCCACGGCTACCACCCTGATCCTTGCTATCATGTCTGCCTAGAGTATTGCTTCTGCCCTCATCCCTACAGTCTAGCCTCAATGCAAAAGCCAGCCTGGTGCTTTTAAAGAACAAACCAGATTGTGTCACTCCTCTGCACAAAATACATCAGACACTTCCCTGCTCATGCAGAATAACTCCAAAGGCCTTATTCTATTCCAGAAGGAACAATCCGTGATGCCTTCACCTCCGTTCCTTCTCTGAGCTTGACTCTGACATGTTCCTTCTCACTCACTCCTCTTCACTCACTTCCTGTTATTCCTCATACATCCCTCATAAATGCCACAGGGCTTTTGCACACCGTTTCCTCTGTTTTTAACACTCCTCCCCCAGATGTCAGCTTGGCTCACTCCTCCACTTCCTTCAAATCTCTGCTCAAAGGTCACTTGACCAAAATGTCTTTCACGACCAACCTAGATAAAACAGCACCCCACTTTCTGTCAACCTTTGTTTTCTCTTTCATCTGACATGAAATTATATATTTGTTTATTTGCATATTGTCTACATACTACACACACACACACACACACAAGAATATACGTTCCTTGAGAGCAGGGACTTTGTCTGTTAGGTTCATCACTCTATTTCCAGCTCCTAGAATAGTGCCTGGTGCATAGAAGCTGCTCAATAGACATTTGCTGAATGAATAAATGAATAAACTATGTATAAGTACAAATACAGCGAAGTAAGAAATAATAGATTGGTCTACAAAACACTACCAAAGCACAGGGAGGAAGAAGCCACTAAATCTGATTGGGGAAGGTGAAGGAGAGAGATTTGCGAAGTAAGTAAAGCTTCTAGAGGAGATGATACACAACGTTAGCATGTGAAAGGATGAGGCATGTGGCCAGGGCTGCAGAGAAGGGCATATCAGGCAGGGGAAAGGTTGTGGGCTAAAACCTGGGCGGGGGTGGGAGGTGGGGGGAAACGCATGGAAAAGCATGGCCCATTGGAAACTGCAAGTAGCTCAGCATATCTGGAATATTTACCTAAGGAGGATGTCATGGAGCGACAGGAAATGAGATAGAATAATGGACAGGGACCAAATCATCAAGGGTCTAATACATTTTGCTGATGACTCTAGATTTTATCCTATAGGTGGTAGGGAGCCAATGGAAGATTTTCAGCAGTGTGGGAATGTGCTTAGAAAATTGCTCTGTGGGCAAGATGGATTAGATCTGAGAGATCTTGAAGGCTGGGAGCCCAGTGTGATATAGCTAGGTGACACAAGGAGCCCAGAACTAAGATGGGACAGTAAAGATGGAGAGAAAGGAATCAGAGCTAGAAAAACAACTCTGTGACCCACTATATATGAAAGATGAGAGAAAAGAAAAAAGTCCAGCTAATGATAAGCCTGAACTACCAACACAAGGCCCTAGTGCCCCCAGTCCCCTTCCCATGCTTATTGCAAAGAACATTAACCACCGCTCTCTTTCCCCCGAGACATGACTTGGCCTCAAAATCCTCCTCAACACCGTGTATCGGGCAGCCATTACAGCCTGATTGGAGCTGACAGTAAGTGAAAATCTGTTTGTCATTTCTGATATAAGCTTTCTGGTTTGGGCGACTCTATGGTGTTATGATGAATTAAAACAGAAGTACAGAAAAAGGAGAAGGCTTTGACAGGGAAGGTTTAAATTAATCCCGTGTGAGATTAGCATCTATAACTATTATTCTGGCCTGCGTTCTTGCTTGCTCTCTAAACTCCATCGTCCTTTGTCTCCATTATTTCAACATCTCTGTGAAGACAGGAAGGGACTGAAGAACATTGGCAATTTGGAATAACAGCATATACTGACTTGTCTAAATAGGCATTCTACCTGCCAAGTAGTTTGATTTTTTTCCCCCCAAAAGGATAAAATCTATCTCTCATTAAATCACTGGGCAGGATGCCTTCTTTCTCAACCAACAGCTGATGCTGCTGGCAGCACTTCTGTGTGAGCGTCTGGCAGGTGACCACGAAAGACGGCCACAGAGGTGGTTAGTGCTGCCCTGGCGTGAATGGCCAGGCAGACTTGGCAGATGCTTCCTGCTTGGAACCTTCTGCTGCTGGCGGAGACCACGAAGCTGAGCAAGAGGACATGTCTAAACAAGGCTCAGATTTGTCCCGTTGTCACCCAAGGCCCAGAGAGCCACAAGGCTGATCTGAACTTATTGACAAAGGATGCTCGGGGACAATAATCTCTCTCACTCTCTCTGTCTCTGTCTCTGTCTCTCACTCTCTCTCTTTCTCACACACATACACACATACACACACACACACACACACGCACGCACACAGAATCAAAGCCACAATGGTAGTTTCTAAGCAAAGGCATTCAGTAATGAACCTAGAGTGGATTCTGGCTAAAAAATAAATAAGCTATAAAAGACATTCCTGGCACAACTGGAACATTTGAATACAGACAGAATGTTAGATGACATAGAAATCAGGCTAATCTGCTTAGGTGCAGGAAGGGTGCTGTGCATATGAGATATTGGCCTCGCTGAGAAATGTATGCTGAAGTACTCGGGGATAAAGTGTCATGGGGTCTAGAAATTAATTTCAAATAGCAAGAGAGACAGATAGATGATAGACAGATAGACCAACAGATAATACAAATATGGCAAAATGTTTACAATTGTTGAATCAAAGTCCAGGGTTTATTGGCCTATTTTTTAAACTTTTTTTTTTTTTTATGTTTGAAAATTTTGATAATAAGAGACAGGGATAAAAAAATCATAAAGAATTAGGCACAAAAAAAAATTCTAAAACCCTGCAGTTTTTCATAACAATGCTGAGCGGCACACAGATTGAGTATGAACATAAATAAGAAAAGTAGAGGAATATTGGAGGGGGCCTTTCTGCAGACAATAAGCTGCATTATTCATTATGCTCTGGTTGTATAATTAAGGGAACTATAATTCAGAGAGATTAAAGGCGGTTACCTAAAGTCATGTGACATGTGACAGAGCTAGGACGAAGCCCAGATCTTCTACTTTCAAATCCTGTGCTCTCTTCTTGACATCGTCTACCTTACTGTGGCTTCTCCCAGAAGGAGACCTTGAGACAATGATTCGGCTGCAGTGGGTGCCTTTGGAAGGTTCCGGCACCAGTAGTAGAGGGGTGGGAAAGTGACACAGCAGGGGGAGGGCGGCCTGTCAGAAGTGCGTATTGAGCCAGCACCTGCAGTGGGCAACTGGAGCTTAATCCCACAGGAAAAATCTGAAAAATGAAATAAAGCACTTGTCTCATCATCTTCCCACCCAGTGGGTGAGAGAGCTGAGCTGTTTATGCCCCAGTTACCAAGAGTCCTTGTCTGTGGGATTCTTACAGGAGTGTTCAGTCCACAGCACTTCTGGCCCGCTGCAATTCTGAAAAAATGTCCTCAGACATAAGCAGAGGTAGGGTGGCCCAGGCACCCTGACTCAGTTATCCTGGAGGGGTGTGAATAACAGACTGTCAGTGTCTGCTAGCCCATGCTCTAGGGGAGCCCAGCCTCAGCTGTGGCCTTCCCCTCCTTACCAACCAAGCATAAGGAGTAGAGATCATCTCATATTCCAGCACCATCCAGGGAGACCCAGCCACTACGTAGCATAAGGTAAGATTTAAAGGCACCCATTCATTCAGATGAAGCCATATCTGGGAATTACACTCTCAGAGCAGTGGCCGCAGCTCCTGCCCCAGGGGGTGTGGATTCACAGACACACACGCACACACAGCATTGCTGGTTTTGAAGTAACTTCAAGCCACATAAAGCTAAGAATAAACCACTCAGAAGAAGTTCAACAGCTGTTTACTGGAGTGCAAAAGCAAATGAATGGGGCTCATCATACATTCAGACACCACATCAAGTCCCTCATTACACTCACTTAGGGTTTGAAGACAACCCAGAGATGGGTAACAAGCTGGAATGAATATGGGACCCAGTGGCCTGATCCAGCATCCCTTTCACATCTCATTACTCATGCTGCAGGCAGTGCTCTGAACAATCAGACATATCCAACCAAAAATTGCTTACAAATGGGAAAATACTGAGCAACAATGAGTTATTTAAAGTCTGTTTTTATATTTTACAGCCATTATAGTTCCAGTAACAACACAAAATATTTCACTCACAATTTTGCAACCACCAATAAATCAGGCTGCTGTCATTTTCCATGTCTCCTTCCAGAGAAAATAAAAGTCTCAGGGAACTAAACTGTAAAGAGAATACATGTTAGAATGGGGCAGAGAGAAGCAGGTCACCCAAAGGAGATGGGATATTCACATGCTTTGGAGAGGAACTGGTCAACCTTAGAAGTGCTGACAATGGACAGTGACAAAATCGAGCCCCAGCCACTCTGACCAGCATCCTCTTGGGAGATGTAGAGCTTTAGTCGGTAGGTTTTCAGTGTTTCCCATTCTGCTGGCAAGACAGTCTCTATGATAAAATCAGGCTGTCTTGGCTGGATACTATTAGATACACAATTTCTCCATCTTTGCCAACAACCTTATGACTCCCTGTAAATCTGCCACACAAAGATAATGCTCCAGTCCCCTGACTTTGACTATTGCTGATCCCCATCTTAATGATGGCTTGTGAGAAACCAAGATAGTCTTTCTTTTTCTTTTTTTTTTTTTTTGCTAGCAATTATATGGGAATATGTGTCCCACATCGTTCTAATACTAAGTAAGTAGATCTACTAGTTTTAATCTTCATGACGGCTCTAGGAACTATAGATGTTGTTACGGCCCTGTTTTGCCCCCATTTTGCAGATGCATAATGGAGAGCATCAGTAAGTTATCTAATGGCACATGGCTAATGAAGAGACAGTGTCAAACTGTGAACCCAGACAGCCTGGCATCAGAGCTCATGCTCTAAATCACTGCATTGCCTCTCTTGTTAGGTTTAGGTTTTTTGCGGGAGGCAGTGCTTAGTGATAAAATATACATAACATAAAATTTAGCATCTTAACCCTTTTTTAGTATACAACTCAGTGACATTAAGTACATTCACTCTGTTGTGCAACTGTCTATCTTCAGAACTTTACCATTATCCCAAACTAAAACTCTGTACCTATTAAAAAATAACTCCCCATTCCTTCTACCCCACAGCCACTGGTAACCTCTATTCTACTTTCTATCTCTATGAATTTACCTATTCTTGGTACTTCATATAAGTGGAATCCTACAGTATCTGTCCTTTTGTGTCTGTTTTATTTTAACTTGCATAATGTTTTCAAGGTTCATCCATGTTGTAGCATGTATCAGAATGCCATTCCTTCTTAAAGCTAAATAGTATTCCATTGCATGTATATGTCACATTTTGTTTGTCCATCCATCCATTGATGAACATTTGGGTTGTTTCTCTCATTAGGGTTTGATGCTTCCTATAATTTTATCCCATATTGTGGCTGCTGGTTCTGCCTTGGCTCCCTCTGCTCCTTGCCTCTGGGGAGAGAAAGCATCATAGTGCTGGAACAAGTATCTCTGTTCCGCATGATATTTGTATTTCTCTTAGTAGGTCAATACATTGGCACTCTAGTGTCTACCTCAGGCTTCTGTTATTTCTGAGTAAGGACAGACTCTTAGGGCCTGACACCTCAGGATATTGATAAGACTGGGTGTCTAGGTCTTGAAACTGGGGATCCACAAAGTCTACACTGAGACAAGCAGATATATAGTTCCAGATGCATGGATTCCCCATGACTGACAGGTACATGCATCCTTTGTGGGCAGCTTTTTATGTGTATCACATTCATTTCCGCAAGTGCAACAGATTCTTTGTATAGCAGCTAAGTAGCTGCTATTTGTTCAATACTTATCATATGTCAGGTACCATGCTAGGTGCTTTTCAAATATTCTCTCATTTCTGACAGCAAGTCTGCAAGAATAAATGTTATCACTCCCATTTAACAGATGAGAGGATAAATAATTTTTCAAGATCACACAGCTAGTATCAGATGGCTACATGCTATTTTATTAGGTAGGTGTACCATACTTAACTGTTGACTATTTTCATTCAGTACTTGTTTCTGTGACTTTAAGTAATCCTATAAGGGACATCTTTATGCATATAGTTTTATATTTCTTTGGTGTTAATTCCTTGGGATGTATTTCCAGAAGTACCACTACTGATTCAAACAGTCTGAATATTTTCGTGGCTCTTGATTGCTAAAATATTTTCCAAAAAGCTAACAAGGATGGCCATTCCAAGATTTCATGCCGCTGGTCCAGTGTTAGTGAAATTGCAAATCAAGGAGGCAAATTTTGAAGCCTTCCTATTTCTGCTCTCTGTTTGTTTTGTTTTCATCCAACATCCTCAATTCCGACCCTAGAACTGCCAGTTAGTCCCACTGCACCGAGTCTTGCCTCCTCTGTAACTCCTTCTACCCCAAAGACATTCTTTCTCCTGCCTCCCTCTTCTCCCTAACACCCACCCGCCCTCACTTTCAGCAAGCTTCCTTTCTTTGTCAGGCTCATAACTGTTATAAAGAAAGGAGCCTTCAGAATTAATTCACACCAAGCTATTAAGAGTGATTACAACACCCAGTGGTAATTTGTAATTTGTTTTTAAGATATGGTGCCTGGGGAATTTGTTTTAAGGAATAGCGAGACAGCTGCTCAGAGAGGTGTACATGAGGATGTTCGAAGAGGTACTGTTGACAACAGCAGCTGGTTAAGCAATGTAAATATTCCAACAATACTGGGTTGTTAAATAAATTATGATAAGCGGTACAAAAGAATACCGTAGCACCATTAAAAATGATGATATAGATATGTGCTATTGACTAGAAATGGTAGTATTAAAGGGGGGAGTCAAATTACACAACATTTAATATAATAATTTGAGAAAGGAAGTAAATATAGATACATATATGTATGTAAGTGTGTATATGTATGTGTTAAATAAATCTATTTGTGTATTTATAATATCATATATATTATTAAAAAACAACAACAACAACAACTACCCTGGAAGAATAAACACCAAAATGTTTTCTTTAGGCGAGGGGCAGTATGGAAGATTTTTTTTCTTTTTAACTTAAACCTATCTCTAGTTAACATGTATGACTTATGTCATCTTTTTAAAAATTTTTCTTGGGAGGGTGGTGGTTAAAGTTGGTGCTGCCTTGGGAAGAATGAGCATGTAAGGGCATATTTCAAATGACGTGGCAGATGGGTGGAAGAGAGGGTGGGGGCTGGGAGCTTGGGACCCTCCAATCCACAGCGCTGACATTGGCTACTCCACCTTTTCCTCAGCCTGGCCTCTCCCCAGTGTGTGTAGAAGGAAATAAATGGCTCACGTTAATTTGCCCCTCTCTGACTGGCTATAAAAAGCAAGTTGATTTAGGATTTCATGAATCCCTACCTACTCTAACATATGTTGAACATTTCTGTTGTGTGCTTTTGTTAAAAATGCTTTTTAAATGAGGCTGGTGCCCATATGCCCCAGGAACCTAAAATGTGGCTAGGTAGTCTGGCACAAGTCATGTTTCTTTAATTCACTTCCATGAGTTTCTAATGAGCTCAGTTAACTACAGCAGAGTTTTCTAATCTCAACCGTGTTGCAAACTGGAGAATGATGGGAAGGGTGGAAGAGTCTTACAGAGCTTATCGATTTACTAAGCACTTGTCTTAAACATGGTTTCGGTTTCAGCTTTTTGTTTTCTTTTTTTTCTTTTATAACCTGTTCTAGAGCATGATGAGCATTGGAACAGAGGCCGTTTAGCATAGTATTAAGAACCTGGGTCCAAAGTTGACTGAGCTGGGTTTGAATTTCAGCCCTGAAACTCACGAGCTGGGTAATCTTGAACATTTTGTTCAATTTATTTTGCCGTTTCCCCATTTGTAAAATGGAAGTAATAAAGCCTTGTCTAATAGAGACATCATAAGGAATGATTAAGATAGTGCCTGACAAAAAAACTAGCCATAGTCCCTGGCTCTTAGTAAGAGCTCAATAGATATTACTGTTTTTGCTCTAGTTATCGACTTATTAACAAAGAATTGCACCACAGTGAGATGAGTGTGTGACAGAGGAATGCCAGGGTCTTATAGTAAGACATGCCAGGGGCACTTCCCACAGACGTGAGAGAGCCGGGGAACACTTGCAGGGAAAAGTGACATCAAAGAGGGGATTTGAAAAATTAGTACAAGACGTCACGTCAAGGGAAGGGGCATGTGCAAGAGAAAGGATAAAGGTCACAGGAGTGTAAATGTTAACACAGCAGGAACTGCATGTTCTTGAACTTATGTTCATTTACATCCTTGCAACAATGCTATGAAGCAGACATTATTATTCCCCATTTGACCAAGGAGAACACTGGCACAGAGAGGTTAATTCATTTTCCCTTTATCACACAGCTGGTAAGTGATAGCAACATTCTGCCTCAGTATGAAGAATATTTCTGTAGCGTCTCATTGGTGGTGGCCCTTGCCCAGCAATCATCTTCATTTAAGAAGCATGGACTGGGTCAGCCTCTGACAACATAAACATGATTAAGATATGTTCACTGTCCTTAGAAAGTCCAAAGCCTGACAAAGGAGAAAAAATTTTTGATAAGCCATAATGCCAGACAGACTCTAATAAGTAATAAAAAATTAAGAAAGTCTTCACAGACTTCAAATATAAACCCACGTGAGAGAGAAGGAAGATTTTGATAGTTAGAGAGTGGTGAGAAAGAGCAGTATAAGTGGAATGAACGCAAGGAGTTGGGGAACTGATGACTATAACATCATGGTTGGAGACTGGGAAGAGATGACCAGAGTAAAACAAGAGGCTAGAAAGTCAGCGTGGGGCCAAGTCATGGAGGATCCACAGTGCCAGACCAAGGTGGTAGGACTTACTTCTGAAACCAATGGGGACACATTAAGGGTTGTTGAGGAAGCATGGGACCTTATATATCCAGGATGTTAGGAAGGCCTCAAAATAGAGGGCTTGAGCTAATGAATGGAATGTGGAGGGCAGGTAGAAAAGATATTACTGAAGTACAATGGTTAGAACTTGAAGATTGGATATAGAAGTAAGAGCTAAGGCGACTCCAAGCCTCCACTTCCTCTGCCTTCGTAGCATGGCACCTGAACTCCATCTGTGTTCCAGGGGCAGATGCTCAACAGGCCCTTGGAAATTCTGCTCTGGATGCCAAACAAGAGGAGTCAGGCCAAGAATGAACAGGAAGACAGGAAGAGAACCACAGTCCTCTCCCTACCACCCACCTAATCCCTTGAGCCCAAGTCCTGTCATCTCAGCTTCTTTATATACCCACACTGTGCTTAGTTTTTGTGGAACAAAGAGCAGGTGAATGTGATTCATAATTACTGTTTTCTGTTCCGAGAGCATTATTCCCTTTGTACTCCAACACATATGGCAACTTTCAAATGAACTCTTTTTAATGGTTTGATGGATCGTGTTGTTGGTATCAGGGACTAGCAAATAATTTAGTAAGCTTCTGTGAATTTTTGAGCTTCCTTGATATTAGCTCACCGAATATACTTTTTAAAAAATAAGTTTCCCAATTTCATCATTATAAAGGTGTAAGAACACTGACACATTATGTTGAATTTTCCCAAGTCAAGACCATCACATCAGATAAATAGAAAGTTTCTGATGATTTCTTCAAGACCATAAAGTGAATCAATGGACAAATTTGAGATAAAATCTCAAGTTCACCACACTTGGTTCTATATCCAGGTTAATGGACCACACCCTACACATTATTCATCCTCTAAACTGCTGTTTATAAGACTGAGATTCCCTCTGGGGGAAAAAAAAAATGTCATTGACAATAAGCACTCCTTTACTAAATGCCTATGAAAACATTCAAACATCCTCGAGACAAAAATTCACCTTCCATACTTTAGCTGACTTCTTAGATCACTCAGCAGTTTTTCCATTCCAATTTTATTTAATGGGTGCCCAGTTTAGTTTTAATACTTTCACTTCTTGATTGAATTAAACAATGGCCATCAATTCTATTCTAGAAATAATCATTTTTGAAGTCAGAGAGAAGTATTTCCCCAACACATTTCAGAGTGTTTGTCATATCTTTTGGCAAGAGATATAGATAAGTGTTTCTTAAACTTTAATGTGCCCAGGAGTCTCATTAAAAAGTAAATTCTGCTTTAGTAGGTCTGGGGTGGGCCTGAGACTGCATTTCTAACTAGCTTCCAAGTGCTGCCAATGCTGCTGGTGTATGGACTACACTTTTTGTTGGAAAGATGTAGAAGACGGAACAAATCATGAATTATTTCCACATTCTCTTTAAAGGCTTCTGGGGAGCCACAGAGGCAGATTGGTGTGGGGGGAAAGGACAAGAGCTTTATAATTACACAGATTCAAGTTCCAATCTCAGTTTCTCTATTTGCTAGCTTCTGAGTCTCAATTTCAATTTTTGGAATTAAATAAGACAATGCACGCAAAGAATGTAGTACAGTGCCTGACACGGAGAAATTGTTGAATGAATGGTAGCTAGCAATGTTGCTTTTTGAAAATAACAGCAACAGGAAGGTAAGCCGTCATTTTTCTTTAAAGCTGCAACATGTGCTGTCAAAACCCTGAGCCCCAAAAGAGAGCAACTTAAATATCGCAGGGGAGAGAGTAGAGTCTGGTAAGAACCGTCATAGTTTATGCACCATCATTCTTCTCACAGATGCCCACACTGGACATGTCCCACACTGGTGCGATCTGGGGAGAAATATAAACGACGTTTCCAGCCATCCTTACATTCCGCCTCGTCCCTCCACCTTCACCCATCCCAATGAAGATGAACTTTTCACCAAGTCACAGAATTGTGTTGTTTTTCCAGGAGAATGTAAGCTCTTTGGAGGCAGGGATTTTTGCTTATTTTTATCACTGCTATATCACCAGAGCCTCACATCGTGCCTGGTACACAGTAGGTGCTCAGTAAATAGTTTTTGAATGAATGAGTGCTATTTTGCAGAGGCAGCTGTGATAAAACGGCACAAACATGGAATACGGAATCAGAATTGTTTGTCTCCCACCCTTGCCACTCTCAGCTAGTGTGACTTGCATGTGTATGAGTCTGACTTTGAGCAAGTAATTCATCTTGTTGAGCCTCAGTTTCCCCTTCTGTAGACTGAGAATAATGCATACTCATCCCACAGTAAAATATTGTATATAAAAGTGCCTGACACATGGAGAATGATCAGTTGCTAGAAGCTGAATATTCAGTTCTTACCCATACAATTTGATATTACCATACTTTTATATTACACAAACACTTAAAAATAGATGAAATGCAAAGCTCTTTTGGAATATCTCCAAGTTAGAAAAATAGCCTTTGTTTGCTGGAGATTTAAAGTATGCTTGTATATGTATAGAGACCTAAGAACGCGTATGCATCTGACACTGACAAATGCGGAGCATGTGGAAATGCCAGCCATTCTGTAATAAATCTGCTCTGGAGGAGGAGAGTAACGTTGCCTGGAGATTTTTATCCATTTGAAAATGTTACCATTCACCCAGGGAAAGCCAGAGAATGGCAATGGGACAGTCGGATTCAAGTGCTCTGACATTTCGTCACCGACTGACACCACCGATGAATTTAGCAGCCAGTGAGATGGCCACATCGCTTCATATAGTGTTAAGAAAATGGCATATTTTAAAGAAAGGGGGAGAGCAGTCCAAGCCTAGCTTTCTGATAGTTTTCTTTTGTCACAGACTGTTTCAGAATAAAGCTTATGTATGGAAATGTCAGTGGTTAAGAACTTTAGTCGTGAACCCAAAGGCCCACTTTACAATAATAGCTTAATATCCATCGAGTACTTTTTGTGTGCCAAGCATTGAGCTAAGCACTCTACTTGAAAAATCTTGTCGAATTCCCATAAATTCCCTATGAGATATATGACCCTCCACTTCACAGATGAGCAAACTGAGTTGTGAAGAGGTGAAGTGACTTGCCCAGGTCACATAGCCGGGGAGCGGCAGAGACAGGGCTTTAATCTAGGTCTATGTGACGGCAGAGCCAGCCCTGACATCATTAGAAGGTTAAGAGGTGAGACCGGAGTGGGCAGGAGGAAGACAGAAGATGCTGCTTGACTTGGGAACTCTACAGACCTCTGGGCTTCAGAGTCAGACGGCAGGTGCTATCTGGCGCTTAGTAGCTCCCTGATTTTGAGTATGCTACTTAGCATTCCTCAGTCTGAAGTATGAGGGGTTTAATAGTAATATTACTGACAACTAACTTTGTATTATGTATCAAGCACTGACTATTCAAATATTTGGTATATAGAATCTCTTAAAGTACTCAAAACAACTCTGATAAAGGGGTTAGTATCATTACTCCCATTTTCCAGAGCAGAAACTAATAATGATAGGGCACAGAGCCTAGCATACAGTAAGTGCTCAATAAATTATAGCTATTACCAGGATGCAGCACTGTCTTCCTGCTCACTTTTCGCAAGCTCTCCTCCATCAGGATGACACCTCCGTGCCCCACTTTTTCCTGAACCGCCATCTCCTCCTTCTCTTCCTTGCATCAGTCCCTCTCCCACTGCGGAAACTGCCTGCCCCAAAATGTCTGAGATAGTATTCCACTAATACTCCTTCTGGTGGTGGTCCAATGCCCCCTCCCCAAATCCCTATTTTATTGTTTTATGAAATATTAAAATTCAATTCCTTAGCATTTAAGCTCTAAAGGAAAGATTCAACCAATCAGAATAAAATATACATTCTGAGTGTAAAATAAGGACAATCATAATAACTGGTTTGAGGACACTGAAAGCATTCAAAGAAAGTTTCATGGACTACTACTAATAATGATAATAGGGAACAGTTACTGAGAGCTAGCAACGTGCCAGACGCCATAATTAGTCTGACTTTTTAAAATCGCCACACTCAGTTTTGAATTAGATAACAGTATTGTCCCCACTTTATAGTGTGGAAACTGAGACGGAGAGTATAAGCAACCTGCTCAAGGTCGTAGTGTCGGAGACTGGCAGAGCCAATGCTGTAACTTGGCGCTCTGACTCCAGAGATGGGGCTCCCGGCATTTGTGCTCGAGGAGCCCTGACTCAACCAAGACATCCGGGTGCCTAGCCTGTTTTCACCACTGGACTTCCCCATCTGTAAAATACAAAGGTACACTTAATGATCCTTGAGAATCATAGATCTTTAGAGAAGTGGATTCTCTTATTTAATCCTCTCTACCTACAAGGTTAAGATTATGACCTCCAATTTTACAGATATGGAAATGAAGGTACAGTTCCCCAAGGCAGAAAAAGGCAGAGAATTGTTTTCTCTGACCTCATATTCACGGCCTCTCCAGGTTCGGGATCACAGTCATCTGTGATTCCAGTCATCATTCTTTATCTAACCTATCCATTTCTGAAATCAATTTGAATTATGGGTGGAATCTGGATTCTATTTTGGAATCATTTTTTGTGATTCTAGTCAGTCTTCTTTACCTACCCCATCCATTTCTCTCCTTCTCCTTCTGAATACACGTTAATGAAAACTGAAATCAAAATTTATATATTTTTCTGAAGTAGCTAAGATTTTATTCATTAGTTTCTATCTCCAGAAATCTATACAGAAAATGAATGTTTTTGGACCAGCTTTCAGTATAGTTCATAGGTCAAGAAAAAATATATATAAATGTATATTTTAAATATATTACAAAGCGTGAACGATGGTCCTAGCCTTACATTGTCCAGATAACATTAGAGGTTTGGGAATGGTTTTCTTAGTAACTCAACTCTTTCAAGAGCATTAATGTAAATACACAAAGAGACAAGCAATCTCAAATTCCAAATTCTGTATCAAGAGAATACCAAACTATGGGTAAACCCATCATGATAAATAATATGTGAAATTTATTAGGATATATGGTTTTATATAAAAACATAAAAATTTGAATCTCTAAATATTTGTGTTATTATATGAAAGGTTCCTTCTTTCAGCTTTTTCTGTTTAAAAAAGCTTCTTAATAGAAATAAATGTTGAATGCCTATTTCAATAAATATTTGACAAAGAAATCAATCTTAAATCCCTGTGCACTGACACAACTATTTTAATGTTTGCACGCTCTCTTTCATCCATGGTCTTCATATGCGTATGTTTTAAGTATCTACTAACCTAATATTTTATATTCTTAGATTTTTTTTACTTAAAAAAGAATAAATTTTTATATATTTTTATGGCTTTTATTATGATTATTGGTAATGACTTTACCCAATTCCAGAGACTGACATACCATAATTTTCTAAACCATTCTCCTCACTATTAGATATTATGGCCCATTTCCCTTTTTCTGCTATTCTATATCTGTTATTCAATATGGCAGCCACCAGCCACATGTGGCTACTGAGCACTTGAAATGTGTCTAGTCTGGATCGAGATGTAATTTAAGTACAGTAGCCCCCATCCATGATTTTGCTTCAAAATATTAAATAGAAAATTCCAGAGATAAACAATTCGTAAGTTTGAAATTGAGTGCCATTCTGAGGAGCATGATGAAATCTAGAACTTTCTGCTCCGTCCCACCCGGGAGGTGAATCACCCCTTTGTCCAGGCTGTGTACGCTACCCGCATTAGTCACTTAGTAGCTGTCTTGGGTATCGGATCAACTGTTATGGTATCACAGCACTTGTGTTTATATAACCTTTATTTTACTTAATAAATGCCCCAAAGCACAACCGTAGTGATGCTGGCAATTTTGATATGCCAAAAAGTAGCCGTAAAGTACTTCCTGTAAGTGAAAAAATGAACGTTCTTGGCTTAATAAGGTATTTTATCATCTCACATCATCACAAGAAGGGTGAGTAGAGTGCAATAAGATATTTTGAGAGAGAGAGACCACATTTATGTAACTTTTATTATAACATCTTGTTATAATTGTTCTATTTTATTGGTGGTAATTATTGCTAATCTCTTGCTGTGCCTACTTTAGAAATTAAACTGTGCCATAGGGTATGTACGTATAGAGAAAAAACATAGTATACATAGGATTTGGTGCTATCCCCAGTTTCAGGCATCCACTGGGGGTCTTGGAATGTATCCTCCATGGATACAGAGCAGCTTTTGTATAAAATATGCACTAGATTTAAAATGATTAAAAAATAATCAATGTAAGTGTTTATATTGATTATTGATGCTGAAATTATAATATGTTGATATATTGGGTTAAATAATACAAATTATAAAATTAATTTCACGTTTCTTTTTATCTCTTTTAACATAGTTTCTAGAACATTTTAAATTACACGTGTGGTTTGAATTATATTTATATTAGACAAGGCTGGTCTAGATAACAATTTGGGGAACATTTGCCTACATATAGATTTCTGCTTCTGTTAAATTATTTCCTCAATCTACATTTCAGTGAGTGAACTCACTAGAACAAAAAAACATATTTTTATGGCTCTTGTTACCTGTTACTGTATTGCTTTTCAAAAGAGTTGTACCAGTTTATAAAGACACAAGCACCGGGTCTCTCAAGACCTTTACTAGCTCTAAACATTCTACTTTTAAGTACTTTTATTTTTGTTAATTTCCTAAGTAAGATGTAAGAGCCAGACTTTCTGGATTTAAATCCTAGCTATCCCCTAACTAGTTGTCTGAATTGAGCAAGTTTCTAAACCTCGCAGGGCCTCAGTTTTTTCACCTATGAAAGGGAAATAGTACCACCTCCTAAGGTGGTTTTTGAAGTTAAGCAAATGTATATATGTTAAGCACTTAGTAAATATTAAGAACTATAAAACGATTATATGTTACTAAGATGATAAAGATTATTTTAAACTATAATTCTTTGATTACTACTCAGAAAAATGTTTCCTAGGATAAGAGTTTAATATTTGTATTTTGTTCTTTATAAACTTTTTCTTCGTGTCCTTAGGTCACTGATCTGTTGAGATCTTGAGTTTTTTCTTTTAAAATGCGAGTTACTCTGTCATCTTTGGTACAGATATTTTCCCAATTTGTCTACCTTTTAATTTCATGTCAGTGTTTTACATTTTAAATGTTTCACACCCAATATAGTCCACAAGTTTTTCAAATTTAATTCCTCCTTTACTTCAAAGCTATGAAAGTTATCTTTCAGCAAGTGACACCCACATATTTTTATCTGTTGGCTCGTCTACAATTTGAGATTGGTTAATTTGTTTAGCTGAGGATGGATTTTGCTAAAGTTTTAGGCTTTCACATGGCAGAGGACAAAACAGAAACTCCTCCATTTCTTGTTCTATAAGGTACGTGAAGACCTTAGGAGCATTCCCAGGGATGTTACGGTAAGTTTATTTGAAACAGTGGGGTCCTATGAAGACAAAATTGTTCACATCTATAATCGAATCAAATGGATCTGGTCTCAGCCCATGCTCCATGGACAAGTGCCTACCGGTAAAACCAGGCAGTGCTGGTTTAAAATCCTCACTACTTACTAGATGTGGGATTGGAGACAAATCACTTAACCATCTGGAAGCCTCATTTTGTTCAACTGGAGATTAAATGCATATGAAAATACTTAGCATAGAGCAGCCAAAAATCAAACTCAGCTTTTAAATTCTTTATTTTAATGCAATGTTCAAGATTATCTCATTTTTTTAGTGACTCAGAAAAGGGAGTGGTTCTATATTAAATTTTTCCTTGTTAATCACATTTGGCTAGATATACCAGAAATTAGCTACTCCACAAAAGATGCTTAGAATATGCCTGCTGTCTGTTTAGAACAAAGAGACGACTTTCATTCTGTCCACTCCTTATATTAGGCTTTCATACACAGTTGCTCCTTA
The DNA here is from genome assembly GCF_902729225.1 of Pteropus medius. Lineage (NCBI taxonomy): Eukaryota > Metazoa > Chordata > Mammalia > Chiroptera > Pteropodidae > Pteropus > Pteropus medius. The sequence goes on from NW_024342470.1 coordinate 5,006,624, forward strand.
AAACAAACCTATGAGGTAGACAGAGCAGTTTATTATTTTCTTTTCTTCTCTTGAAAAGAAAACTGGAGTCCAGGAAGGTTTAGTGACTTCCCCAGCATCACACAGTGCCTTTGACAAAACAAAAGCAGTCTCCTAGTCCCATGCACTTTCTAACTGCAAGTTGCTCCCTCTAGGTATACAAATAGTTGAACTGGGTAATTTCCTATCCCTTTCATACCAGTTAACATAGTTAATAAGATCACAGGCTCTGGATTTCAAGGCACGTGGCTAGGTGCAAATCCCAGCTTCACTGCTTATCAGCTGTATGATCTTATATCGGTCAATTAACATCTCTCGATCTGTTTTCTCATCTGTAGTGTGGAACTAATAATTTTACCAAATTTGTTAGGTTTCAAGGAGAATGAAAAGAAATGGTGCAAATAAAAACACTTAGCACAGGCATCTGGCAGGTAATGACTACTCAAAGCTAATCAGCTGAAGATGGAAAAACTAAACAATGTCTAGAAATAGTTGGGTTTAGAGATATGGGCTCAAATTTGATTTAGGGCATCTAAGTGCTCAGTCCATTAACTAGTGCATAATATCTTGGGGGCCTCTGGAGCCTTCCCAGTGCTGTGTCTTTTGGCCCACTTTGTCATTTCAGGCACACGGAGCCATCCAAGCCAATTCCTTGGGCAAATGTCACAGTCCTTACCTGAACCCACAAGAAACAGTATGATTGGATATAACATGAGAGATGATGGTAACTTCCTAGAGACATGAAGTGTTTAGTGTTAGATAGTTTATCTAGTGTCAGCTCTCCTGAGGGGCAGCTAGCTGTAAGACATTAGAACTTGACTCTAGTATACTGTTTCACTATACATGTAGCAATTACAGTGTCCAGATCCTCTGCAGCCACTCCCAAGGGTGTTTTTGCCTCTTTTGCCTCAGTGTAGCCAATGAGCCTGTCTCATGGCTACATTTCTCTTTCATTGAGTTGTAATTCTTTGTAACCCAAATGTGTCAGGTCTTCTGGGGTGCCGCTGCACTCATCAACTACCTTGAGCCCAGACTTCACATTCCGAAAAAAAGATGCCAGCTCCAGCAGCAAAGAAAATGGAGGAGACTTCACTAGGGACCTTGTGAGAAGGTGAGGAGAAGGTTACACAATACAGAAAAGTAGATCAAAATCTCTGTTTTAAAAAAATCACTTTTTTTTTTTTTCCTTGCCAAAGCCCTTTCCCCTGGTGCTAACAGCCTGATCTTCTCTGCTTCCTTTCCCACAGACCACCTGTTCCTTTTCGGTGTTCCCAGCAATTTGGCTATAGCCGTTTCTTTGAATTTCCCACAAAAACTTGAGAGCTAGTCCCAGCTCCCTTAAAAAGCATTTCAGTCACCACATCTATTCTCCCCAGTCATGTCTCTGGCATCAAAGCCCCATCCTTGAGCATCTCATCAAAGAATCTACCCAACAGACCCAGAGCCCTTCTGCAGGCATTCATGCAGATGCTACTAAGATAGTATTCTCTCCATAATGATTCTCTTGATCTTCGTGTTACTTCGAGCTTGCTTGAATGTGAGCTCCTTAATAAGAGCCGACATTTATCTCGTGTTCACTATGCCAGGCATTGCTTTCAGTGCTAGACAAGAATCTTTTTCAAACTTTTATGATAATTAAGAACTATCATTACCCTGGTCTTACAGATGAAACCCCAAGATATAGTAAAGTAGCTGTCCACAATCACACAACTAGCAGCAGACCAGGCATTGAAAACCAGGCAAGCTGACTCCAAGCCTCACTCTCTTAAGCAATAAAGCCATGAAGGAAATGGCTAGATGATTTTCAAGACCCAAATCCCAGCCCCTTGCACAAGGAAGTTCTTTGTAACAAAGGGGTGTTGACTATTTAATGAGGAGCTAGATTTGATTGGTCTTATTTCCTTTTTTCTATTTCGAAATACTTATTTCCCTCCTTTCCATTTCACCATTTACTTTAACTTTAAAAAAAAAATTATATATAGAATTGTCCGTCATGTTTTGGGTAATGTGCATGACAGTGGAGAAACAAGGAAATATATGGCACAGTCATTGCCCTTGTATGTAAAGGTCATAGCAAGTGAAAAGGACACACCAGCTAATAAAATATCATATGACATTGTAAATGCCACAATACAGACATTAGTATACAGAGGTGACCCTGCAGGTGAGGGAGTGGTTAGCTCTCTGGAGGGAGAGCAAGAGAACAATGCCTGTGCTGGATTTTGAAGGAATTGGGGATGAAAAAGAAAATCACTGTAAGCATCATTCCCTAGTTCTGTCCAACCGAATAACAAAGCTGGAGTGAAACCAGGAGACCTGTCAGAAAGCCGAGCTCAGGGAGTGGAGGGTGGGGGCACTTAGCTAAGAGTTTCTTTGATTCCCAGCTAGGTGCTCAATGCTCCCTCTGAGGGAGACTGGGAGTCAGAGAAAGACTTGAGTAGAGAGGGCCCAGGGTCGTTTTCTCCTTCTGGGAAGAGCACTCTGAAGACACCATGGAGAATGAATAGAGAGTATTAATAGCATAGGAGGCTCTTAGAATGGTCCATAAGAGGAAGAGACAATGGTCTGAATTTGGGAGGGAGAAGCAAATGTTTGAGGGTATCTTAATGAAATGTGGAAGTTTTAACCACATAGATTCTACTCTTTTTTGGTGATAGCATTGTTGTTTAACCTCATTAATATAGTTTTTCTCGGTTAAATCTCTTAAAATTCTTGACTTGAGGCAAGACTCCTGATTTATCAAATTGAGGAATCCACCTTTTCTTCTGGGTATATTTCAGGTTTCATCAGGAGTAAGAAGCCAGCATTATCCATCAGCTATTTCTTTCCATTTATCTTTCTCTGACCCCTTTTCTCACAGAGACAGTTAAGGCTCTCTGATCTCAGATTCACAATTATTTGCTGAACTTTTAGAAAATGTAGCTTGACAACTTGTGGCATAGTGCAGTAACTTTCCAGCAGGACTGTCTTCACTGGGCCATATTTCCCTACTCAGCTAATTACCTTCCACAAAGACCAGTGGGAAGCCTCAGCAATGTGCGGGCACTGAGAAGGGGTGACATCACTGTTTCTTCAAGTTCTGTTCATATAAAACCACACAGATGGGAGAGTGAACAATTTTATCCCAACATCTATGCAACCCACTTATGGGTTGATACCTAATAAATGAATGAATAAATGAAATGAAGAGCAAGAATGAGACAGCTTGCTCTGTGGCCAAATGAACTTGCTTAAATTGTATCTCTTCAAACTGATCTCTTCATATTGGGGAAATTGAGGCAACTAAATCAGTTCATTGTCCAGTCTTCTTAGAGAGAGGTCCAGATATCAGAATCACAGGCTACTGCCCCAGAATCTGGTACCTGGTAATGAGAAGGTAAACCCCTGAAACTGAAATGTTCAACATTTGCAGATTGATACTAGCAAAGCAACTCATCCTCAGAGTCTTCTCTCTGCTTCCAGTCTCCTTCTAGAACAATCCATTGGTGTTAGCATTCTAAAATAGAAATCTGATTGACTCTGCCCTACTGGAAATAACTTCCCCTCCTATGCAGTAAAGGAGCAAATAACATGCTATAACTGTGCTAGGAGTTTATACTTCATCCTGTTTCACCTTAACAACATCCCTGTGAGGTGGACATTATGTCCTCATCTTATAAACGTGGATGCTGAGACTGAGAGGGGTAAAGTAACTTGTCCTCGACACCTAGCCAATAAGTAACAGAACTTGGATTCAGAACCAGGCTTGACTCGTGCCAAACCCCACGGCGTTTCTCCTCATACCGCACTGCCAGAAACCCTTTCCATTATACATGCTGTCCAGAAGCCTTTTGTAGGGCTAGAGTCCTTTTATGAGCTGACTCCAGCCTACATGTCCATCCTCATCTCCCTTACTTCATGTGTCCTCTCTCCCTGAGCTCTTGTCACTACCAGCTATGAAGCATTTCAGGAGCGGCCACGTTCTCTCAGCTCACAGAACTTTTCCAGTGCTGCTGTTCTTTGTTGTCTATATACCTTCCCTGTTTCTCCACCTGGCAAACTCCTATTCATCCTTGAAGGTCCAGCTCAAATATCGCCTCCCCGTGAAAGTTTCTCTGATCACTCTCCCTTGACTAGGCAGTTGGTGGCCTCTTGCACAGAGTGCTCATTGCCCTTTGTATTTACCTCTATCATTCTAAGCGGCTCTCCCATCTCTTCCTGTCTGATATCCCTTTGGCCATGATTCCATGTTTAAGAATCCATTGCAGGCAGATTCTGTGTGCTGCCAGCCCTCCAGCTAGCAGATGTCACCTCTCTGTGGAAAATACTCACACAGTGTTCCCTACAATGGAATCAGGCAATTGTTTTAAAACTAAATCCTTTTCTGGTGGAATTAACCATCACGTGAGATGTGGTTCTATTCGCGGTGCAACATGGAGTGAGTAGTGACTTTTCTGGTTTTGCACAAGGCACTACATTCATTTTTTTTTTTTTAAATTGTGACTAAGTGGCAACTATGAAACGAATGGGCTACAGAACCTTGACATTAAATTAGCCTTACACAGTCCCTGCTCCTCCCACTCGTATTCTATGAATAGTAGACTATGCAGAGAGCAGGACATATGAATCAAAAGTGACACCACCTTACTGGGGAAGCTGAAGCTCAGGATTATGAGCTTCAGTATAGTTGGATGAGGGGCTGTGATCCACGCACAAACCACTGCATCACTTATTTTCTGCTGATCTTGTTCTTTTGGCTAGAGTATTGTGTTGTCATCTGCACACCTGATTGAGCTGGTCATGAAGATAATAACTATGATTACTAGCATAATAATAAACACTATTGTTAATTGCTTATTATATTCCAGGCAATTTTCATATCCTTTGTCATACCACCCTCACCACAGGCCTGCAAATGTATGGCTTTGTGGTTAAAAAACAGGTTCTGGAGCCAGACAGATGTGGGTTTAAATCCTGACTCTTCATTTCCTAGCTGTGTGACCCTAAGCTACGTAATCCTCATGTATGTAAAAATGAGGGTAATAAAAATGTGCTTCTTTGAGTTGTTCTGAGAACTACATTCAATCACAGTACAAAAGAGCTATTTAGCATCTTACTGTCTCTATTATGCAGGATAAAGAATCTGAGGCTCAGAGAGGTTAAGCAGCATACCCATGGCTACAGAGCTAATAAGTAGTAAAGCTGGAACTTGAGCCCAGACCTGTCTCTTTCAAATGCAGCACAGCAATACCGCACAGTGGTTAAGAGCACAACTGCCTGCGTTCAAATTCTGGCTCTCCTACTCGCTGAGATTTGCGATCTTAGGTAAGTTACTTATCCTCTTCTCTGTGTCTCAGTCTCCCCATTAGAAAAATGGCTGTGATGGATTTATTTTGACAATTAAATGTGTTGGCATATGTACCGCTCTTAAGATAGTGACTGAAAGACAGTAAATACTTATGTAAGTGTTTTCTATTATAACGACTTTCTTATTCTTCCAAACATTAAGTCTGGTTGGACTCCTGTTGCAATAGTCAGGGTGAGTGATGGTGGAAATTTGGGCAGTTGCTCTGGACAGTTCAGTTCTTCCTGTTTTTCAAAGACATTTCTCAGGTCCCTAAATCTTCTGTAGTATAAACACTCCATTTCTTCAACCGCCCCTAATGACACTGTTATAAAAACGATTCCCTTCACTGCATGCTCTGGCTTCTTCATCCTCTAGAGCAGGGTTTCTCAAGCTTGACACAAATGATTTTAGTCTGGATAATTTTTTGTTGGGTGGGGGAGGGGCGGGGCTGGCCTGTGCAGTGTAGGATGTTTAGCAGAATCCCTGGATTCTACCCACTAGATGTCAGTATCATCCCCTCACAGTGTGACAACCAAAAATATCTCCAGAGATTGCCAAATGTCCCTTGAAGGTCAAAATCACTCCCAACTGTGAGTTGCTAGTGTAGAGTGTGGCCCCCAACACTGACAAAATTCTCAGAATGTAGTCTGGGAGCTGGATGTGGAACACTAACCATCTTTTAAGGCAGCTGCAGATGACTTTAGTTCCTTGACAGTTAAGCGGTTTGTTCTCACACTAAACTTGCTGACTGCTAAGACCCCTAAGTATTTTTCACAGCTGCTGCTGCCTATGCAGGTGGATTTTTTGGCCTTAAGTGCATCCATCTCCCAGAAATGTGTTAGAGACTGCTCAATGGCTCAGCCTGTATATGATTACCAGGATAATCCTCTCTAAAATATACCTTCCCTAGGCCCAGATGTGGCCATCATCTTCTATTCTTCATTCCCACTCATCAGCAAGGCCTGCTTCAAATGCCACAGCCTTAGTAAGTTCACCCATTCACACCTCACTAACACTCTTCTCTCCCAGCTCAGTCTTACTGTGCTTTGTTTGCATCCTATGAGCTGTTTCTCCCAAAAGATTGTCAGCTATCTCGGAACAAGGGCTTACTCGGGGAATCCTACAGTTTCATTTGTCTGCTCAGTGCAAAATCAGACCCAGTGAATGTTCCTTGAGTAGAGTTATGTCCCGATCTGCTCGTAAACCCTTCAACATCTCCTTAGGTCCTAGCACATCAACACTCAACAATTTCCTTTGGCATTCAACATCTTCCACACACTGTCTTCATCTACCTACCCAATTAGTCTCCAGATACATTCTCCAATTTAGTCAGCTCACTGCTTCTGCCCAGGAACAAGTCTGTCTTTTAGTCCACAAGTACCTGCTTCCTTAACCTAAAACATCAGTCTCATTTTCAAATCCTATTTATCTTCTTGGGCATAGCTCAGCTCATATTTAGTTGTTTCAAATCCATTTTGGAATGAGACAAGAAATGAAACATAGACCTTATTTTCACAGCAGAGCTCTTGATTTGTCCTCAAATGGAGTGATTGATATAGGCTAACCAATCAGACAAATGTGGGTTCAAGTCTCACCTCTGTAGATTTCATAATACTGTGACTTCAAGAAAATTACTTCACCTCGGTTTCCTCATCTGTAGTATCATATAAAGTGCCTGTAGCATAAGGTAGTTGAGAAGAGTGAGATAATGAAGGAAATGCATTTATCCTAGAGCCCAGCATGTGGTAAGCACTCCAGAAACATCAGCTGCTATCAGCTCCTCCCTGACCAGTCCACCTCCTACGATTCTCCACTCTGAATTCCTGCAGTCCATACATATTACCTAATATATCTTCCTTATGTATGCTGTCTTATGTTGTTCACTTGCATGAGTTTAGGACTTGATTGTGTCTCTCTAAATAGACTGCTTAAATACTCTGGAACCAACAATTCATTCATTTGATAAATATCTGAAATGTACTCACCAGGCACATTGGGCTAGGCAGTGTGAATGGGAAGTGCAGAGATCTTTTGGACCCTGACCTCTAGGAATTTACAAGTTAATAAGGAAGATAAGACGTGTACAATAAAGAGTTATAACCACATAGAGAATGAGTAGTGTTACTGGAAATGCATAAGAGTACAAAGGCTAGAAGAATCCCTTTTGCCTGGAGTGATCAGGAAAGAGTCAGGAAATCTGGGTCTTTCAGAGAAGGTGGATGGCAAGAGAGTGCTTTATGGGGCAACGGAGCAGGTTGCGCAAAAGCTTGGAGGGGAATGGCAAGAAGCTTATATGAGGAACTGAATAGTACAGTGTGACTTTAGCTTGGCGGCATGTAAAAGGCAACAATGGGAGATATGATTGGAAGGCAGGAGAGGCCTTGAATAGAAGGCTAAAAAAGTTATACTTTATTCATATAGGATGGGGAAAAACTGAAGGCGTGAGCAAGGCACTAGCTTGCTCAAATTTGTGCAACCGGAAGATAAATCCAGAAGAATGCAGGAAGATTATTTACGAGACCACAGTAATAAATAATAACTCAGGTATGGGATGAAAGGGGCCAATTTAGGGCAGTAGCTGTGAGGATGGATAAGGGTGATGGATGTGTGCAAAACCCTGAGAATGTGGAGAAGACATAGATTGCTATGTGGTCTTCACTTCATCCACTACAGGCTATTCTTCACATAGCAGCCAGAGGGACCCTTTAATCTTTATATAGAAGATCATGTCACTTCTGAGCAAAACCCTCTGAAGGCTTCTCATCTGACTTAGAATTAAATTTTAACCCCCTGTCTATACTTTGCAGTATAGTCTGTAATTGCTGCTTCTCTGGCCTCATCCCTTTATGTTCAATCTGTCACTTGATGCATTCCAGCCGACCTTTTTGCTGCTCCTTTGGGCCTTGGCGTTTGTTGTTCCCACTGCCCCAAATATCCACATGGAGGATCACTCCATGTTATTCTGCCCCCTACTTAAACCTACATCCTCAAAGAGACCTTCTCTGATAAAGGTTGGCTGCTAGCATCCCACCCCATCACTTTTTATCTGCTTTATTTTTATTTATATCCCTTATCATTTACTAACTGAGGTTATAATATACATTGATATCTTTACTGTTGATCACCCCTGTTAGAATGCAAGTTCTATCAGTTTTGGTCCCTGCCGTATCCTCCGAATAAATGAGTACATTAAGAGGGGAAGTTGAAGAGACATCAGCCTTTCCAGTCCAGGTAAATGGGAAGCCAGTAGAGCTGCCATTGACCAAGACGGGAAATACAGGAGAAGAAAGGATTTTGAAAAGGAAGAAGAGGTCAGTTTCCAACATTTATGTCTGTGGTACTAGCAAGAGACCCCAGTAGATAATCCTAGTAAGTAGTTGGGGAAAGGACTGGAATTCAGGGGAGTATTAAGATTCAGGAATCAACTATTAGACTGGATGGGCAAGAGAAGTGCTTAGCACCATAGACTCATCCAAGAGGCACATCCAAAATGAGGAAACAGGTAGGGGGGAGAGAGGGTTTCGACAGCTGCCCATTGCTCTTGGGACTAAATCCCAAACCCTGTCCAGATGCCCACAAGACCCAGCGTGATCCGCCCTTTGTTCGTGGCTCCAACCTCATCTCTCCACCTTGTTCCCTGCACTCTACCTCCTTTTGGTTTCTTGAACTTGCCAAGCTCCGTCTCACCTCAGAACCTTCGCAGTTTTTCTTCCTTTTCCTGGAAGCTACCCCTCCAATCTCTCCACCCCTCATCCAGCTGACACTCATCTCACAGATCTCAGCTTAAATATTACTTCTTCAGTGGTCCTTCTTTGACTGCCCCCTCCCACTCTTCCTCCCTGTTATCTGCTTTTGTAACGTTCTGTAAATATGGAGATACATACACATGTACACACACAGCAGGTAGCTCATACAGAATATATATATGACCGTTTGCCTGTGTCTGTCCTCTGAAACCATACACTTCAGGGGTCAGTGGGCTGGTGATGATGCCTGTGCTGTTCACCACTGTATCCCCAGCACCTCGCACAGTTATATGTAACAGATGCTCAATAAAAATATGTTAAATAAATGAACTGAAGGAATAGCAAGAGACATAGGAGGAGAACCAAAAACGTACAGTGACATGAGGTCAAAGTAGACTTTTCGGGCAGAAGCAGGGCATTGGCACTGTCTAGTGCAGCAGCTGAGTGTGGTGGACTGAAGACCAAGGAAAACCAAGAATCCAAGGGCCTAGATTATTGTGGCTTTAGGAACTTAATTTAAATACAGTGATAAGGGAGTGAGAAGAGGTGGTAAGGTCTGACAGGAAAGGGAACAGGACAGAGTGGGTGGGAGAGAAATAGAAACGGCTAGTGAAGGCTGCTCTTTCAAGAGATTTGGCAGCAAAATCAAGAAGAGGGAGGATGGAGGCTGAAATTGTTAGAGTCATAAAAAGGAATTCTTGGAGTAAAGGAAAATTTCACATTTTTATAAGTCAAGAGAAAATATTTAGTCAAATGGAAAATAAAATATTTATAAACAAGTAGGAGATAATTGATGGGGCAAAGCACCTGAAGAGAGAAGAACTGGGATTGGGGATTCAAGTGGAGAAGTTAGAGGTGGACATCATGGGAAGAAAACTCAGAAAGTCTAGGCAGATGCCTCATGCCACATGTGAATCGGGCCATTTAATCCTCTCTATGAATATCTTTGAGTCAGGTATTGTTATCACTCTCCTTATGGGTGAAGAAAGTAAGGCTGGAAACCTTCAATAAATTGTTCCAGGACACAAAACTACTTGATACCTAAGCTGGAATTCAAGTCCAAGGTTGTCAGTTTCCAAAACCAGTTTTGTTTCTGTTGTACTTTATAAACACCCCAAAAGATGAGAGGAAGAGATTTATCCCTCTGATGCGAGATAAAGGGATGTGGTGGTGGAGGGCAGGGAAGTTGAGAAAGCTTGAGTGAGCCGGTCTGTCCTCCACAGGAGGGCGCAAAGTCATCTTTGGGAAGTGGAACTTGGCTCTAGGAGGTTGAAAGGTGTAGAAGAGATGCTACAAAGTGGAGGAGGAAGTGAGTTGGAGGTGATGAGAGAGGGTCCTTCTGAAGTTGAGCCAGACGAATTTGTAACAGATCCAAACAGCCCGGTTTCCTGAACATTTCTCACAATGGGGAGAAGTGGGACAATAGAAAGGGTTTGTTCAGGCCTGGAAACTGTCAAGGTGGGGCAGGGAGCCTGCAGCGGACAGAGAAGACGGCCAAGAAAGGAGCATCTTTGCAACAACTAAATCAGGAGTCAGAACTGGGCTGACGACGTAAGAGGCATTAGGAGAGGAAGGACATTTGATTGTGAAAATGGAGGTTTTGAGGCCGGAGCATTGAAAAGTTCATCAGTACAAGAGCAGGCGTCCTTAAGGGAGACAATGGTGGTTGGAGAGGTGAACACTGTGAGCCTGGCTCTAAAATTCTTAAGGAAGAAGGAGGGGCCCAGGGGGCCCACCCAGCGATCAGTTAAGTCAAAGCATGGAGAGAGTACTAAATGGATAGAGTGGACTCCAGAGGAGAAAGTCCACTGCAGACCAATGATAGATTACGGTCCATGAGCCAGTGAGGAAGGCATATGCTTACTGCTCCTTCAAGAAGAGAGAGAACAGTCTACAGCCATGCCACCCTGAACGTGCCTGATCTTGTTTGATCTTGGAAGATAAGCAGGGTTGGGCCTGGTTAGTACTTGGATGGGAGACCACCTAGGAAGACCAGGTGCTATAGAGGCGTTTTAAAAAAAAGAAGAAGAAGGAGAGAGAGAGAGAACAGAGAGATGGAGTGTGAGTGGCCTCAAAGGAGAACTCTCTGAAGGGAGCAAAGCTTTGACAAGGCAGCCAGATTACTTTGAGACAATGGCAGTAGTGCTTGAGGAGATCACTGACCTCCATGGGAGAGTATTCCTAGTGAAAGAGAAGCATCTCTTTGTTCTTAGGAGGAAGGTCAAGACTGAATTCATAGAGGAGTGAAATGACGGAGGAAGAGATAGGAACAGTAGTATCTGAGGTTGTACGTAGAATGCTGAGTTGAAATAATGAGAATTAATTACTCCAAAAATAATTGCTGAGGACTGATGCACTAGAGATGGAATACAGACAAGACAGCATTAACAACCTTGAGGAGCACCATTTAACAGAGAAAATAGATTCATAGCCTTGTGGAAAATAGATTCATAGAGTGTGGTCAGTTGGCTCAGGTTCAAATCACAGCTGTGTCACTTTGGAGTGACAGGTTTTTTGAACTCTCTAAGCCTCAATTTCATCATCATTAAACAGGAATAATGATAGGACCCACCTCCGTGACTTGTCATGAAGATTAAATGAGATAAGACGTGAGGATTACGTAACACAGTGCCTAGAACACAGTTCTCATTAACGATAGTTATTAGTATTAGTTAGAAAGTGAAAGAAGAAGTGCTGAAACACAGGCATGACTAGAGGACTTTTATTATTGGGAGAAATCGGAAAAATGCTTGATCATTTTAGGGTAAGGCGGTCCTTCAAACAAAACAAACTCAAAAGCCATAAAGTAAATGATGGTCATTTTTACTGACATAAAAACGTGAAGCTTTAAAAACTGTGCAACTTCTATAGAACACGAAATATTGTAACGTTACAAAGCAAGCTAAAGTTTTGGGAAAATGTGTTGAACCTCTATAGCAAAAGAAAGTTTACATGCATACTATTTTAAAAAGAGAACAATGGTTACCAGGGGTAGGAGGAGGGTCCAGGGAGAGGGAGATAGAGAGTTATTGTTTAATGGGTTAAGAGTTTCAGTTTTGCAAGATGAATAGAGTAGCACAGCTATATAAATGTGCTTAACACCATCGAACTGAACACTTAAAAATGGTTAAGACGATAAGTTTTATGTTATGTGTATTTTAGCACAATTTTTTTAAAGCCATTACAAATGAGTAAAAAATGAAATTGAACAATCTGATTTTAAAAAGTGAGCAATGGATATAAACAATAGTTTACAGAAGAAGGACACAAGTGGAGATTAAATATGAAGAAACAGTGATCTTCAACTATTGAATACAGGAAGTTTTTGACCAATTCGATCACAAAGATGAAATACGGTGATAATACCCAGTCATGGTTGTGAAGATTTAGACATTCTGACCCACGATGGATGGAGCTGTAGCCAGGCATTGCCTTTTTGGAAGACAATCAGACCATAGATGTCAAAATATAAAGTAGGATGCCATTTGATGCAACAACTCTACACTTAGCAATGTATCCTACAGAAATAGCCACTTGAATATATAAGAAGATTTATCTCAGTATTGCTTGTAATTTAAAAAAAAATAAGAACTACTTAAGTAGCCATCGAGAAACTGATTTTTAAATGATAGTACAAGCACATAATGGACAAATAATCAGCATTCGAAAAATCTAGGTTGTTCTCTCTATTCTAATGTGAAACGAAAAATGAGAGCTAGTAATTGAAAAATGTCACTACACAGTGTTTTTGTCTGATCTACTTTCCAAAAGTGTACAATAGTCCCTTTTTTACTGAAAAGAAAGGATTTAATGTATATTTGTAAATGCAGAAAAGAACTCAGGGTACCAAGGTCACCTGGAACCATGAGAGTGTGAAGGGAGGGTTTCACTTTTAATTTTATACACCTCCATGATGTTTGCTCAAGAATTTCTAGGAGCACTTTCAAATTTTTGTAATAAAAGAAACGAACATGGGAAAATGTGGAAGAAAACCAAAGTGTTTTAGGAGGCCAGAAGCAAGAGTAACTAACAGCCTGGGGAAAGTGTCACAAAGGAGATGACATACGAAAAGGTGTTGTAAGGTGAACAGGAATGTCCTAAGTAAAGAAAGTGATGAAAAACATTGCCAGGATAAGAGAGGTGGGCACCTGGGAAGCAAGCTCAGGGGAAGTGAGACCAGGGAGCTGACCAGGCAGGAAAAGGCACTGAGTTGATGAAATCAGCTCCTCCAAGTTCCAAATGAAATGTTGGCTTAAAAGACTACCTTCATTCACTCATAAGCATTTATTGAGCTCCTACTATATGTTGTGGATACAATAATAAATAAATCTCACATGAATCCTCTTTCTTTCGAGTTGCTTTCAGTCCAGTGGGAGTGGCATACATAAAAGAATTTTTTTTTTAAATAATAGAATTTAATAATTGGTAAGGGCTTTGAAGAACATACCAATGATGCTGAAATGGAGAGTATTGGGAAGTTAGGTCTACAAAGACCCCTCCGAGACAGTTATGTTTGAGTTGAAAGCTGAAGGATGAAGGCACTCGCTTTAGGAAGGGTTTGGGCGAAGGGCAAAGGCTTTCTAGATAGAGAGAACAGCATGTACAAACAGTGAGGAGAGAGAAAGGTTGTTTAAGAATGAAAGACAGATCGATGTAATTATTTTTCCAAACAACACCATGCATTTGCTTTCTCTGATATTCCTTTACAACACCTAGTCCCACTGAGGACCTGCTGTACCCTGTAAACGCCTGTTCACCAATCAGCTTTTTGTATTACATGGCATTTAAAATTTTTATTATACACTAAATTTTGTACCATAAGCCCCATTCACGCATCATTAGGAATATCTATCCCTATGGGCTCTGTGTGTGTGTGTGTGTGTGTGTGAAAGAGAGAGAAAATTTGGAGTATAATATAGGTAGGTATGCTATCGGTCCCTATCTTAAACAATTGAACACAGAAATCAGTGCGCCCTGAAACCATTACCCCTTTGAAACTGAATGCCATAAGAATCGTGGTGCAAGCCGAATGTTACCAAAAGTCAGATCGAAATTGCAAATAGCTGCAGGGAAGGAGCACATTGAGCCTTTTGCCCAACCCCATCATTTTCGAGATTCTTTTAAACTTCAGGCCATTATCTGAATATCAAAGTGTATAACTGATGTGTAAAATTCTCCTTGATTCAATAAACATTGTCGGTTTTTCAAGAGCCAAAGATAGAGCAGACCGAATGCCTGTCCTCCGGGAGCTCACAGTCGAAAGGGGAAGAATGACTTGTTGAACAATCCCACACATTAGAAGGCAGTACGCCTATAAATTCTGTGGAAACATAGGTCAGGGAGCAATGAACTCAGTGAGGGGTGGGAACAGGAAGGAGTCCACCTGCACCAAGAGGTGATATTTGGGGCAGGAGGTCATCAGTAGGGAGATGGCATTCCAGGTAGGAGATGCAGCACGAATGAAGAAAGCAGAGCTGATAGTACACAGAGTTATTTCAGGAAATAACTATGAGGCAAGTGTGGTGAGAAGGTCAGGGAGTGGCTGGTGATGAAGCTGAGAGTTAGGCAGAAAGTCAAGGAGTGAAGGGCCTTGAATGGCCTATGAGAACTTTGGAATGTCTTCTCTAGGTGTGTGTGGGGAGGGTTCCCTCAAAAGTTTTAGGAGGAGGGAGATGATCAGAGCAGTGTTTAAGAAGATCACTCTGACTACTGTGTGGAAGACGGACCCCACCCTCACCCCAGCCTGGCCTTTGTCTCCAGTGGGTTTAATGAGTGATGAAGAAAAACACTAGTCAGTCTTTGCTCTTTTTGCATTGTAAAGCCAACCCTGCACACCCACCTTGCCATTTTGCCTAGGGATGAGAGGAATCAGGAAGGTAGGGCAGTCTCCTCACCCCTGCATCCCAGCTCAGGAGATGCCTGTAGGCCCTTTGCAAACTCAGACAGAGCCGAGACCTGGCTTGAGACTCCTTCCTAGAGGGAGCAAAGAGAAGGCTACCCTCTACGTGCCCAAAAGAGAATCCAGCTCAGAGCTGTGTTATTTCCTAAGCTGAACTTTCTCGATTGCTCTGTATTTCGATTCAGGAAAGCCTCTGCCATTTAGGAGCAATTTCTCTGGCTCTAGATCAACAGTGGCAAACATGGACACTGGGAACAGACCCAGAGTCCAGAAATGATTAATATCCTGTGTTGTGAGACATCAAAACACATAGATAGCCAAAGCTTTTAGAGAGCCAGGCAGTGCAGTGTGATTGCAGTCAGCCTCTCGAGTCATTTGAGGGAAAGATGCTATTATTCCTATACCAAGTCAAAGAATTGAATAAAAGATCGAAAAACAAACCTGTTCACTCTCAGGAAATGCTCCGAATTGGTTTGCTGAGCTCCAGTTACCATGGGTTCTCCAGGGAAGTTCAGCCATCCCAGGTTTTCAGTCTTCCAGCTCTAGACCAGATCACTTGCTTTGGCCAGTTGCAGCCCTGCCTCTCCAGACTGTCACATTGTCAATCGCTTTGTTTATTTTATTGTCCGCCTGTTTTGGAAACATTCTCCTAGACTCCTGTCTGACTCATAGGTTAAGGAGCATGAGTAATTCTTCTGGAACTCACTTGGAACAGGAGGGAACCCTTCCCATTTGATTTCCGGTCCTAAAAAAAGACAAGATAGTTCACACAGGATGCTAATTAGTTTTCCTATTCAAGAGTGAGCATGGCCTAGCCCTGCTTGGAAAACTGCCTTTGTACTGTAGGGTTTAGAAATCTGAACACCGCAGTTTTTATTCAGAATTATAAAACAACACAAGAATATCGTTTCGTTGTGATTAGTTTTCCCGCTGAAGTTGTAGATTTTGTTACAGAGGAAATCCAAATGATCTCTCTTAACGCGACATGAAAATAAGGAAAAATAAATGACCAGATTTCACCTCTGGATTTTTTCCTTTTTAAATGTTAATTTTAAAAACATGAAAAGGGCCAAGGTTGGTAGGAGAAAATGAATTGCTTTCTCCTGACAGAGGCAGTTTCAGGGAGGCTGGGAGCAGGTACACACACACACACACACACACACACACACACACATGTATAGATGTATATAAAATTATATATATATATATATATAATTTTACAGGTTTTGTTTTGCTTTTTTTGTTGCCTCTGAATTTTTCTTGTTCTGCTGTTGGTGTAGATAACCTCTCATTGTCCTCTTCCTGCTGTTTTTGGCTCATTCTTTGAGTAGTGATGTAAACTCGATAAAGTTCTTTCACCCCCAAGTGGGTGTGGCTCCTTTTGGAGCCAGAACAATTTGGTGTCTACTTCCTGTAGCAGAGATGGTAAGAAAGTGGCTCCGTATCTCTTTGTTTCTAAACCAGCTTCAGAGAGGACTAGCCCCTTCGTAGGACCTGGGTAATCAAGAACTTTTTAGAATTGCCAATATGAAGTATTCCAGCACTGCTGGGGCAAAACCATACTGAAAATCCAAAATCACATCTTAGAGGCCAGATTATGGGGAGGTTTAACTTTCTACTTTGTATAATTTTGTACAACTTGAATTTTCCATCAGTGTAGAAAATATAAGGAGAAAATAAAACCAGTCAAAGCCTGACCATGTTTATTCAGAAATGGTCTCTTTATTCTTTTTTTTGTCTTAGCAGCTATTTGACTTTAGGCAACTTATTTGACCTCTCTGTTCTTACCTTTGAAATGAAGATAATCATACACTCCACATAGTACTGTTACAGCATATAATATATGTAAGTACTCATATTAAGTGCACATAGTAACACTTCATAAGCTTTACTATTGTTGTTGTTGATGTTGCTCATTACCAATGCTGAAACAAAGCTACTGACTGGTGCAGAACCAAATCTCACCCTTTTGATGGAAGGCAGAGTATTAGTCCCAATTAGAAAGACATCCTATCAGGAAGATAGGAAGGTAAATTCATGAGTTTCCCCATTTCTCCAATTCTTTCTCCAGAGAGCAGCTAGAAAGATCAATGTCCATTCCATAATTCCTCTAAATGTAAGTTAGCTTAGGCCATCTCCCGCATAAATCTCTCTGAAGACTTCCACAGCACTTTGAAGAAGTTGGACTCCTTGTCCTCCTGGTCCCACATGATCTGCCCCTGCCCACTGGCCTGGCTCCTCTACTCTCCCACCAATTCATTAAGCTCTGGCCCCCAATAGAGCCTCACCCCACGCTCCCAGGCTCACTGCCTAAATGTGTCTGCTTAAATGTCACCTCCTCAGAAAGGCCTTTCTTAGCTGCCCCCTTTATTATTCTCTTCATAGCCCCCTATTTATTTATTTTATTGTACTTGTCACAAACTATAATTAGTTTATTTACTTGCCTGTTGGCTTTCTCTTCTAGAGTGTAGGTGCCAGAAAGGCAAAGACAGTACCTGGGCTGGCACATAGTAAGTGCTTAATAAATACTTGTGAAAAAAGAAAGAGGAGAGAGAGGGAAGGAGGAAAAAAGGAGGAAAAAAGAGAAGAAGAGAGAGAGGGAGGAGGGAGAAAAGGGAAGGAAGGAAGGAAGGAAGGAAGGAAGGAAGGAAGGAAGGAAGGAAGGGGAAAAGGAAGGAAGCCGTAGGAAGGGAGGGAGGAAGGAAGGAAGGTAGGTTGGGAGTGCAGGAGGGAGGAGGGGAGGGATGAAGAGAGAAACTACAAAGGAAGGGAGAGGTTAAGTACTCGAGTGGGTAAGTTTAAAAGCCCAGTGACGAGTGGAATGTGGTGCCAATGACAGAAAGAGTAATAGTTTGGAAGGGAGAATAAGGTTAGAGAATAAATTGATGAATTCAGTTCAAATGTGTTGCATTCAAAGTGAAGGCAGGACACCCAAGCGAAACATCCAATAGATAGATAGGTGCAGTAGTGAAACTCAGGGCTGGAGCTGCCAATTGGAGAGTCATGAAAATGTTACTGAAGCTCTCAGAATGGAAGAAATCTTAAAGGGTAAGGAAGGAAAAGAGAAGCCATTCTGGGAACCAAAGTCTTTGAGTTCCAGGAGGAATATGATTGCAAAACTGAAACTTAAAGAAATACATGAAGGGCAACATCAGGAGGGAAGCCTGCAGCATGGGAAACCTCATCTAGTCCAGACACGGACAAGACTGGCAAACTGATGTCTCTATTCAAGGATAGTGAAGGTGGCTGAGAAGGCACATTCAGACAGGAGAAGATGGGAGGTGGTGTGACATCAGGGCCAGATGGAGAGAGAACGAGGGTTCTGAAGAAGAGACCAACGATGGTATAATATGCCTAAGAATTTGTTGCTAACAGGTTAAAGACTGCTTAGCTCAGTGTCCAGAACAAATGTGTAGAGAGAATGGAGGTGATGACAGGCAAAGTTGTGGTTAAAGGAGTCTTTTCCTTCAGGGTTGTCTGCTTCCATTTATCCCCTGACTGTCTGCTAGTGGTGCTCTTTAGAGCAGCGGTCACCAGCCTTTTTGGCACCAGGGACCAGTGCTCCTATGAGAATCTAATGCCCGATGATCTGAGATGGAGCTGAGGTGGTGATGCTAGTGCTGGGGAGCGGCTGCAAATACAAATGAAGCTTCACTCGCTTTCCTGCTGCTCACTCCTGCTGTGCGGCCCGGTTCCTAATAAGCCACAGACTGGTACCAGTCCGTGGCCCAGGGGTTGGGGACCCCTGCTTTAGAGGTACCATGGAGAGGAGAAAGAGTAAGGGCCCTGGATTCGTACCACACACCACCAGCTGTCTGACTCCGGAAACAGTTCCTCTCTGAACCTCTGTTTAAATCTTTCAGGTGAGGATGGTAACAGCTACCTCCTAGGGTTGTTGTGAAGATATTAGCCTGTTGCACATAGTTAGTGCTAAACAAATGAAAATTCTCTTTCCCACCCAAGACCTCTCCCATTTCCCCCCTCCCATTCTTATCAGACATTTAAAATTTAGTGGAATTACATTAGTTCTTCTAGGGATGTTGGCACTGAAGCTTTCTATACACGTGCGGAATTCATTTTTTAGTTACTCACTCATACTTTCTTCCCTCGAACATTTATTGAACACCTACTATGTGTTCAATGCTGGCCTAAGTGCTGGATGTACAACGGTGACCAAAACAGGTGCACTATACTTTCAAAGCTTGTTAGGGAAATTAGCTTTATTGTTCTAAAGTATATAGACGAGAGTAAGTATATAGCATTTGTTACCAAACTCCAGCGTGTGTATCAGAATCATCTGCTTATTAAAACGGATCGTTGGGCCCCACTCGCAGAGTTTCTGATTCAATAAATCTTCAGTGGGGTCTAGGAACTTGCATTTCTAACAAGTTCCCAGATGCTGCTGCATTTGAGAACCACTGGAGAAGAGTATTAGGGAGAAAGGAGAATAGAGCATTAATAGAGTATTAAGTCAGAAGAATCTGATACTTCTTATCCCTCAGATATGTTGTTCTCCTTGATGAGGACAAGGTGGCAAATATTCCAGTTAAGCACACAAACTCCAGAGGCTTGGGAAGGACAGAGGCATATGAAGGCATAGTAACACTAGCTTCCAGATGCTGGAGCCTTGCTGCCTTTGATCCCAGTCCATCTCTTCTCTGCCTGCAAACTTTGTGTCTTTCAAGTCTCTGTTTAAATCAAAACCATTTTCCGACAACTTTCCTCACTTCTCCAGGCAGATTGTGGTCATTCTTCACTCTCACAGCACTTAATGTATCTCTCTATTATGATAACTGTCTCATTGGTCTATGGATTTGTTTATTAACCTATATATTTCTTACTAGACCGTGAATGCCTTGATAGGTGGAATAATGTCTTATTGATCTTGGAATCTCATGTAACACTTACAGGTTTATTGACTGCCAGACCAACTGATTGGCTACATGGATATGTTTAATGAATATTAAAATGTATGTGGTGCCAGGAAAAACTATCACGTGATTGATATTGAGAACTGGGAGCAAGTACTTTTTTGTCTGACAAAGATGGGATCTTTGCTCCTCATTAGCCACAGGATCTTGGATAAAGTATGTCTCAATCATTCCGAGCCTCTGTTTCATCATTGGTAAAATAAGGACAATAATCTTAGCATGTATGTAAGGACTAAATGAAATAGTACGTATGAAATGTTTAGCATGATGATTGGCACATAGATATTAGTAAATAAAATAAAATTCATTATTTGATAAAATAAAGCAGAAAAACAACTGAAAATGAAAATTAATTGGGCTAGGTAAAAAGTAACACTGTCAAGTAAAGCTTTTTACAATATTTGATTAATATTTATGCCTAATTACTATGCAGCAAAATACTATTTTGCACATCACTTAAGATACGTCAAATTAACTTTGACATTTATTTTTCCAACACTAAACTCTGTTCATTGCGTTGTTCAGTTAAGAAGACTGAGGACTAAGGAAAGCCATTTGACTTTAGGGTGTCATTTGAAAAAATGGGTATATAGGAGGATAAGGAAGTTTTTTGAAGAGAATAACAGGAGGCCACAAATATAGACGACTGTTTTTGAGAAGTGTGTCAACAGAGAGAGAGAGAGAGAGGATAGCAACTTTTTGTTGAGCAATGTATCTATAAAAAAATAAATGTTTCTGTTAACATTAGTAATTTATACGCCAGATTTGAAATGATCTTAACACAAAGTACTAGGCATTCTTAAATCTAAAGTCCTAATTTTTTTTTCTACATTCTGTTAAGTAAATATTCAAATACAAATAAGCTCATCTCAATGTTTCATTGCAATGGTTGTTCCTTTACCAGTGGATTCTCAAGCATATTCTTTTAACCGGCATTTAAAATGTTTCTATTTTTATGTTTGTAATTGTTTTAAAGGAAAGCCATTTTTAAACAGGCAGCACCTTATAAGAGGAAGAACACTGTTCAATAAATTAGATCCTACTGACCCAGGCAGGGTAGAAGAAGCAGGACTCTGTCATTGGCTGAATTGGTCTCAAAAAGAGTAATGCACAGGAAATGGATGACAGCAAATTTCAAAGCACAGCAAAAGCCTCTTTAATGGTGAACATAGAAAGTGGCACTTCAGCTTAAAATTCACTGAAACAGAAATAAAAAACATACACGAGGCCCTTTGGGTCTTCATGTGTACCAAAAAAAAAATATATATATATATATATATATATATGTATATGAGTGATATGTTATTCTATGGGGTTCTATGATAATCAGGTTTGACTGCTTGTTTTTCAAGGAGCTTTTATGTTTATATTCATTCTCGAGGCAAACTCGTGTAGTGCACTCTCCCTAGTGTGTTCAAGTGTGCACCAAGGACTTTCCTGCTAACAGAAACTTGGAGAGGGAAGCTTAAAAAAAAAGCTTTCTGCATTGCAGTTAATGGCCTCTTACTGCTTGCTTTGCAAAAAAATAAGCACAGTTTAGAAGCATGGTTAGTAATAAATCAGAAAAAAATTAAAGCATTATTTATGGTTTTTTTCTTCTTTTTGTTTGTTTTAGAGAACATGTTTTTTTCTAGTTCAACCAACCTGATAGACTCTTTGCAGAATAAGAAACAAAATTCAATGTTTATTTGACTTTTCCAAAGACTGCAGTACCTAACATTTTAGAATAGGATCTAATTTTCTAAACTCGATTGATCCATAACTTTCAGATGTAATTAATAGTAAACAGTCATTTGTAAGATGATCCTTTGGAAGTTTGAAAACATTATCTAATAGGAAAAAAAGTTGTTTGCAATGACTGGAGTTGCACACTAGGCCACGCAAGTCTAGTTAAGCCATTATATACTTAAAAGGACAGTGGGAATAAAAAGTGCCAAGGCAGCATTATTTCAGGGACAGAAAGAACACAGACATTAGAGCCAAAGAGACCTGAAGCCTGGTTTGAAATCTAGATTAGCTGCTTACCAGTTTTGCAGTGTTGGACAAATAACTCTATTTACCCCAGCCTCAGTGGCCTTACCCCAAATTTGTGGATAATGCTTAAATACCAGGGTTGCTTCTGTGAGGACAGCACATGGATTGAGAGCAGAGACTCTGAAACCAGATACCCGGTTTTGAATTCTGGCTCTGCTATTTACTTGCTAGGAACCTTGGAGAAGTTATTTAACTTCTCTACACATCAATTTCCTCATCCATAAAATGAGGATAAAATAGAGACTTACCTCCTGATTGTGTTGGGTAGAGTCCATATATAGTGTTTAGAATAATAATTGGCATATGGTAAGCACTATAAAAGTGTTAGGTATTGCTATTACTAATTGCTATTAGGTATGCTTCCTGTCTCTTCCTAAACAATAATAACAAACTATCCTAAAAAAAAGGTGCAGATAGATTTTATAATATAGAATTCTATAGTATAGAATTATATTCATAGAAAGTTGATTTAGTTCATGGTAATTTACCACCATATAAGGAAAAGAAATTTTATTCCCAGAATGTGCAAAAGAAGAAATGGAGAAAGAAGGGAGGATTGTGCCTAGCCAAAACCATAATTAGTTAAAAATTAATTCACTTAGTTTTAGAAGAATGTCAAGTGTTACCTATTCTTTACCTGGTACAACAAGAAACAAGTCTCTGCAGCCAGACATAGAAAGTATTGTTTTTAGAAAATGGAAAGGAGATCGCAGACATGCTTGGGCAAGATTATCATTCCACTCACTTTTAACTATAAAATAGTTAAAAGTGAAAAATCGTTGTATTGTACTTCATTCGTTCATCATTGTTCAATAGCCCTATTTGTGGAATATGAAAATATTTGATGCCTTGCAAATGAAGATGGCTGGTTGCTTAAAACCCTATCTGAAGTATTATATAGACTGGAGTCTTCATGTAGTCTTTCCCCTGGTACAATGAAATTGTTATTTATCAGATATATCCTTAACTCCTAGAATTAGGTGGTGGGGTGGGGTGGGAGGCATGTGATTTTAATAGGGAGGTCTCCAACGATTTTAGCTTCACCTGCTTGGAAAGGTTAATTCCTAAACATTGTAACACACCAGGAGTCATGGTCAACCTTCCAAGATGCCAGTATGGCACCTGTGACGGGGGAGAGAGTGAGGAGTACGTGAGGTAGGGATTACATCAGAAGAGCTAGTCACCTTCATTTTCTAAAACCCAATGTCCCTAGGAAACAGGAAGTAACTGAGACCATGGGGAAAAAAATATACCTTCCTCTTTGGGGCCCAGACTGGACTCTTGGTTAAGGTGGGGTATGGAATTGTGGTGTTATAGTGTGAACATTCCTTAGCTCCAAATGTTCCTATGCAGCAGGGTGTCTTCCCCGGAAACAGGACTTCAAGCTGGAGAATATCTGAAGATAAAGATAATGCTAAACACCAACAATATACTGTAAGTTATTTTGAATTTCATTTTGAAACTGAAACTTCACAATGCAAATCTTGGTATTTCTTAATTAGTTTATTGAGCTAAAAAGGGATTCCAAGGTCTAAGAGCAGATCACGTTGGAATTTTTCAGGGATCCCAGCCCAACCAGGACAAGTTATGTCAAGGGCCATCCAATATGAGGGTAGATAACTGGTGACTTAAGGGGAGAAAACCAGAATAACATGAAGCGATGCCAGAGAACACATGAGGTGTTCTGGGACATTTGGCTCTACTAGTTTCCTTTTAAAATTATTTCTATTATTCTTAACAGCTTTGTAGAAAGTTTACCCCGTAATCTCTTCAGTAAAATTACTGACATGTCTCTATGAGCACTTGGAACTTTGTCTATATGTACACATCTACTTACCAAATTTTAGTCACTCTGTATACCCAAGGATCTTACTTTTCATGTAGCATAATTTATAACATTTTCTTTGACTCGTTCTATATATTTATGATCTAACTTCATATTTAAATTTTTAAAGGATGGCAAAATATCCAGTTGATATAACAACTTATTTTCTCAAAGGTGAATCAACTTCCTATTCCTTATTGTTGGACCAAGCCAAACCAAACCAAACATACAAACAAACAAAAATACCCAACATACCCACTATAACTTTCAGAAAAGTTTGTTTGCTTCTTTTTATATCCAGTGAAATACTTTATTTGAATATATTGTCAACTCACTATGAGGTGATAAAACATAAAAATATTGATAATGGCAACTCTAAAACTGGCTTACAAATGATAGGAACAATGCGACTGTTTAAAGAAAAAAACAAAGAAAAATTTTTCTTAATTCTTTTGTCCTTATATTGTACTGTAACAGATTTTCCTGAAGACTGATAAGACCATTTGAAGGCCAAAATGATCCAATTGTTATGTTCTCTGAAATATCCATTCATTCATTCCTCTAATATTTACATACCTATTATACGTTAGAGACTATTTTAGGTGCAGGAGATATAGCAGTAAAAACACTCCTTCCTTTACAAACCTTACTGCATGAAAAATACAACAAATGAATACATAGTAAAGTGTCAGGTAGTGGTAAATGTTATAAAGAAAAGTAAAAAAAAAAAAAGAAAAGTCAAGAAGGGGAAAGATAGAGGATGATGGGTGGGGAGAAACGCAGAGGCTGCTATTTTAGAAAGGGCGGTTTGGAGAGTTTTCTCTGGTTGAGGGAGTGGGGTGAGGGGGCCGGTAATTGAAGGGAGTGATTCTTATGGTTGTTTATGGAAGGAAATGGAAGAAGCACAGCACACTTTTATATCTCTGCATTGTTTTTTATTCATCATTCAAACAATATTTGTTTTTGTTAATGTGCTACTACTTTGATAGCTATGGGAGACATGAGTGAACCAATACAAGCATGGTATCTGCCTCACAGAGTTTATGGGAAGATAAGAAGTTACAAGGGTGATAGTGCTTTGAGAGAGGAAGTATAGGGTGCTTTTTATGGCTGAGAGGTCAGGGAGGGCTTCCCTGAGGAAGTGACCTTTAAACAGAGAAGCAGGTGTGAGCCAGATTAATGTGTACAAAGGCACTGAGAGGGGGAAATTTACAAGCAGACAGATCACTTTACAACCTTGTTTTGTTGATGACTTTCAACTTTGTCGCCTATTCAATCTCCCAAGGATTAAGAAGTAACATCATTTGATTATATTTCTTTGCCTCTCTGTGGCATATGTACAAATACAAAAAGACATGATTTAGCAGTAGATGAAGAAAGGAAAAGACAGCACATGGGGCAAAAATAATAACAATACAACCCAAACTAAATACAACCAAAACTAAATGACTCTATTTGTACTCAAGATTTAGATATTCCTTTTTACAGTAAATTTCATTGTTAATCAATCCTTTTGATAGCTGGAGTGCCCTTTGAGACAGATAATTGGAGTAATAAATTTTCCAAAGACCATTTATCAAACTATAGTCATTTCCGGTTTTGTTTTTAACTGGACAACATATAAATTTTATTGTGTCTTTAACATAAGATTTATGATAGAGAAGCAGTAGAAGGAGGAGAAAACACAAAATCTTTCAAAAAAGAGGTACGTTTTATTCCTTGTCTATACCTGTTGATCCTTGGAAACTCTGTATGGTAATGGTGTAGGGTAGGAATGCTGTGGGCCCATTCCAAAGCCTATACTCAAAACTGTTTATAATAGAGAAAAATTAGAAACAACGTGAGAGTTTTATATAATGGTGCATGGTCCCTCCATGCAATGGGATATGCTGTAGCCATCAGACAGCATGTTGTGGAAGAAGGTTTAATGGCATGGGGGAATGCTCACAATAGATTAATTTTTAAAAGCAGGATGCCAAACAAAATTTCAGCGTGATAAAAATTAGGTCATAGTATAATATAATTACAAAGAAAACTCGGCAAAGAAAATACACTAGTATTTTAACAGGGGTTATATCTGCCTAATCAGATTATAAATTATTTAAATTTTCTTCTTCGTGTTTGTGTTTTCCAAATTTTTTGTCTCAAATGTATTGGTTTGTAATCTGGAAAAAAAAAAAAAGTAACAGATGTTCTTTGTTTTTTAACTGCAAAGAGAAAGGATGGATTTGAGCAGGAATCATTCTTAGAATGCACACACATTCGTGTGCAAGATGAGAGTTTTCCTTAGGCAGGTTTTGAATCAGTACCTTTTACATGAGTGAAGTAAAGCTTCAGAGTTGCTGCAGAGGATCCGAACAGGCTTTGTTGCTTGGAGTACTGCTTGGGGAGTGTTAACTTTTATTTAAAAAAAGAAAAAGAAAAAGAAGGCCAATGAAATAAGACAACTTTACAAGGAGAAATGCTTTATAATTAACTCTTCTATTATGAATGACAGGTTTAAATAATGCCCCTAAAAGCCTCACTTACATCTCACTACCCCAACCTCTGACCTTTCAACTGGAATGTCTGTGGTGCATTGTTAATAGCATTGTGGGCCTATTTGCCGGTTGTCCCTTTCTTTTGTTCATGGGGCGTGTGTGTGTGTGTGTGTGTGTGTGTGTGTGTGTGCGTGCGCGCGCGCACACACACACATTTCTGAAATTCACCTTTATTTTTATGGTCTCTGGATTTTGTGTTATGCTTAGAAAGACCTTTCTAGTTTATAAAGATTTTACCCATATTTTCTCTAGTATTTTTATAGATTTCATTCTTTACATTTACATCCCAGATAACAGTGGGTTATATTTTAGTGTAAGAATTAGGACAAAGAGCAAGCTTTATATGTTTCATATGGCTAGCTAGTTGTTTTAATAGCATTCATTAAAAAAATCAACCTTTTCCCCAAGATTTTAAAGTTCACCTTTATATTATACTCAATTTTCACCTCCTTTGAGTCTGTTTCTGGGTGCTGTGCCTTTCCATTCGTCTATTGGTATGTTTCTAAACCAATACCAGAGCTTTGTAATTTTAATTACCACAGCTTTGTAGTATGCTTCAATAATGTGTTAGGTCAAATCCCCCAATCCATCCCCTTTTTTCTTTTTCAAAAGTGCATTTTAATTTTTTTGAGTTAATACATTTCCTAAATGGTTCGACTTAACACTTCGCTTTACTTTACTAACTAGAATGAATTCTTCTTCCTTCTTAAAAAAATATTATCCAGAAAATGAATTTTAGTGCTTTTCATTCTAGCAAAGCAGGACAAAAAGTATGCCCGTTTGGTGAGGATAGTGACTTTTTGTTCTTCAGGGCTTCTGTTAAGAAACAATATGGTCACTGGTGCTTTAGCTCCCTCTAGCAAACACCCCTCGGCCAAATAGAAAAGCTCTTTTGACATTAGAGCACCAAGATCACTGGAATTTTGGCCACATCTGCAAGCGAGATCTAGTCTAAAGCTTAATTACATGGTCTAGGACACATTCCAAGTGAGGTATTATTGCTCTCCCGTTCGGAGCTGCTATGGCCATCTCATTCAAAAAAGAGGCAAGGAAAGTATTTTTAAAAGCAGCTGGAAGAGTTATAAACACTGATTAACCCATTAATGCCTGATTTTTTTAATTCCCATTTTTATATACCTAGATATGTCAAACTTGAATTTAAAAAATCAGACCACACATATACCTAGAAACCATTTTCAATTGGATTGGCTGCTAACAGATAGTTATGATTCCTTTTCTAATTTTCCTTTAAATAACAAATGTCTTCAAAAAGTGATCTGTATTTTCTGGCACCACGTCGACTTTGCTTGTTTCTGTCTCTGATTTCCCCAATATTCTCTGGTACATTTGGCTCTAGAAGCAATTTTAGTAAAACCGCTTTCTTACCATCATATATCTTTGTGTTCTAACCAAAACCTCTTCCTCAAGTGTAAGTTTCTTTTATCTTCCTTCTAAATCTGTCTATTGAGATTTTCTTCCCAGGGTTTCCAAACCTGGCTTTTCACTTCTTACTTCTCCTTCTTTTGCTCTATTACTCTGTATTTTCTCCTGTTCTGATCCTTTTTTCACTTTAGTAAGCACCTTTGGGGAATCTTGCTCAACTCATGCTCCCCAATTTCAGAATTACCTATCTGAGCCTGTGCATGCTCTCCCTCTCCCCCTCAAACCCCTTCCTTAGTAGCTGAGAGCATTCACAAAGGCCTATGTAGAAATGGGGTGGAGGGTGAAGACCTACAGAAGAGAATCATAAAGCAAATGGGCAGAGAGAAGACGCGGCGAGAGGCCATGTGACCCCAGAGAGAGGAGATGAGAACTGTTTTATGCCTAATGGTGTCTCAATTCTAGTCCTTTGTGAGGATTTGCTGTGCTTATTCCATGAGATACATTTGTCTCTTCCTAATTAATCTGTCACTTGGGGTTAAGTTAGTTGAAGAGGCTTTTGTTTCTTGCTTTCCCTAAGTGTGAGACAACACTTCTATCCCTGAGACATCATCCTGGGTATTCTCATTTCTCCTACATGAAACCCCAATCAATTGAAGAATTTAAAAAATAATACCACTTCTGAATTCATGACAGCAACTTTGGATCTGTGACCCCTGAATCTATGTCTTTAAATTATTAAGTTTCTTTGTTCTCCAAAGGACGGGGCAACTTACTGAAGTTAAGAGTGTGAGCTCTGGGTCAGAATGCCTAAATAGCCTGAGACCTCAGGACCTCTCTGTGCTTTGGTTTCCCCATATGTAAAATAAGAATAATTGAAGTACCTGCCTTATAGAGATTTGTGAGACTTGAATGAGGTAAGGCATATAAAGCTCTTAGAACAGGGCTGGTGACATCTACACCTGCAGTAAGTGTTCTTGTTATTGTTGTTATTTATAGCAATACATTCCTCTTGGTTGTCCTCAAGAATTTAACATGTCCATCTCAGGACTTCTCAACTTCCTTCCAAAGAGAGCACAACTGCATAACTCCCTGGTCCTGTCATTTTGCTTCTCAGGTCTGTTTGACTTCAAAGCCTGCACTTATTTCATTAGACCAGCAGTTCTCAAATCTGATTGCATCTCAGATCCCAATGATCTTGAATCTGAATCTTCCAGAAAGGGACTTGGGAATCTTTAGTTTAAAAAACTGCTCAGTTAATGCTAATGGACATGACCATTGAATCAGAGTTTGAGGAACCACTATAGATTACATTACTTTATGCTCACTAACTTTATCTCTAAAATGGGCACAGTAAATATCTATTTTATATCATTAAGCTAATATATATTGAATCTTTACTGTGTGCCAGGCATTGTGCTAAGGGCTTTCTGTTTATTATCTCACTTAATTCTCACAACAATTCTGTGAAGTAGATAATTGGTTATTCCCATATTACAGATGAGGCCACTGAGGTACAAAGTTTAAGTTAGTTGATAAAAATCATTTCAGCTAGCAAGTGTGGAGAGTCAGCATATCAACTGCTGGGGTTAATGTCAAGATTATATTAGATAATGTATTTAAAGCACCTAACGCATAGTACGTGGTCCATAAATGTTTTATTTCCTTTCCTTTTATCTATATGATTCTATTCATGACCAGGGAATTTTAGATTGAGGACAATATTGTGATCTTAACAGTGCCCAGAGAATTGAAAATTCAATATTCTGAAAGGTAGACAGTAAATAGGAAGTAGGTACCAGTGGAAGATGGAGGTGTTTAGGATCTCCAACAGAGAGAAACACAAAGGAAAGTATAATTATGTATAGAAGAATAGGTGCATGTGAGGAGAAACAGTAGCTTGGCCACTGCGGCCACAGGATTGTTGTGAAGGTAGGAAAAGTCAGGGTGGTAAACCTTAAAAAAGGAAAACCAAAGTGTGATGATAGAATCACATCATCTCAGAGGGGCAGAGTCCTAAATAGATACCTATTCCAGCCCCTCTCCCACCACATGGTCATCCAATTCTTACTTGGACACTTTCCGTGACAGTAAACTCAACCTATCAAGGCAAAGGAAGCTTTAGTTTTTAGAAAATTCTTCACACTTATTCATTCTAGAGTTTCTATTTACAGGTCCCCTTTCCACCCCTTAGAGCCTTGAAGAATGTCTAATTCCTCTTCTATTTGACAACTCTTCAAATATGTGAAGACAGTTACCTTGTACCCCCTGGGGCAAACCCTTCTGCTTCCTTTAATCTTTCCTCATATAACTTAGTTCCCAGCCTCTTTACATCCTGGTCCCTCTCTCTGTGCATGTAGAAAATTTTTCTTCGCCAAGCCTTAACTGGAGAGAGCCTACTGTCATCCTGATGGTAACTGGTGTGGCATAAAGGTTTTGAAATTAAATAAACCTGGTTTGAATTATGGCATGCCCCCTATTGTGTGACCTTGGACCAGCTGGTTAAACTAGGAGTTTCAGTTTCCTCATCTGTAAAACAGGGCTGCAGGATTAAGGGAGAAGATGCAGAGAAAGCATTTAGCACAGAATAGATTCTGCACAAATGTTAATTCTTTCTACCCTTCCTTCTGGTCAACATGGATTCAGTAATCAGCATCTTTAGGTTATGGTTAGTTAACCAGTTATTTGTCCAATTACCTATACTAGAATCTAGGCTCATGTTTATCTTGTCCACAATATCTTGACAAGTGCATTGCTAAAATCCCACTTACACAGAATGGTCTCCTCATGAAATCAGGGCAGAGACAAAGTTAACAGCAGTATGATTCCACTTACATATAAACTTAGGAAAAGTAATAAGCTGCCAATGAAGTTGGTTGACCTTGAAAACAGTCAAACTCAAAAAGTCAAGCCACAAGCACTATTGGGCAACTGCTCTGTGCCTAGCAATGAGCTGGGGATGGGCACCAGTTTCACAATGGTTAAAATTCAGTGTCTCTGTTCAAGGAACAAGGCTAGAATTCTAGAATCATAGTCTGGGCCACAGAATTGAGTGCAGTGATTTAGTTCCATTTGTTCACTATCCAGTCAACGAACGTTTATGGAGCATTTACTCAGTGCCAGGCTCCTACCTCCAACCCTCCACTCTACCGCTGTTAGGTACTAAAGGGGCACCGGGTGAGTATAAAAAAAGAATAGTCCTTGTATTCAGGGAGTTTGACATCTAGAAGCGTTGGGAGCTCTTTGCACTAAAAGCCCTCTCCTAAGTGCTGAAGATGCAAAAAAAAAAAAAAAAAAAAGGACAGATTCTCTGTCGTATTCAAGTTGTATACTGTTATATTTTCTGTACTTGTTTCTTTCTGTCTCACTCCAGGGACACATTTTTTGCGGTGGAGACCGCGGCCAATGGGACGGTGTCTGCCACACAGTAGGTGGTCAAAGTCTGGCTACTGGAAGGAAATGCAATGGAATCGCTCCGGGCTTCAGTTTCCTCTTTTGAACGAGAATGACGGCTCCAGCGGGACGCCTGGAGGTCAAGAGTAACGAAAAGAACTAAGAACACTTGGATGGAAAAGCCTTCTAGAAATACTGTGTTCGTTCTCTCTTTTGGACTTCAGCAAACCAGGGTGCTTCAGGAAGGGTATAGCGCTCCTTCTCCCTAAAATTGATTTCTTAGATGGAGTTGTGGTAGGGAAGTGAGGAA
This sequence comes from Pteropus medius, assembly GCF_902729225.1. Taxonomy (NCBI): domain Eukaryota; kingdom Metazoa; phylum Chordata; class Mammalia; order Chiroptera; family Pteropodidae; genus Pteropus; species Pteropus medius. Next base: position 5,038,026 of record NW_024342470.1, read on the forward strand.
ATACAGCTTTTAGTCAGGGTGCTCCGAGTGAAGGAGGGGAAACAGAGGTGAGATAGGTGAGCCTGATGCAAGCCTGGGACCTAGAGAAGGAGGACATCCTAGGCGACTGCAAGGAGCACGGCGTCTTCTCCCGCAGTGGCCACGGTGAGCTTGAGACCTGAAAGGAAAGGCAGAGGGCAGGGGCGAGGAAATTCAGAGAAAGCGCGCAGATTGGTCCTTTCCTCGGGGCGTGCGCTTCTGTGTGCCAAGCGATTGGTGGCGGGAAAGTAGCAGGTAAACCGGCCCCCTCCGCCTCTCCATTGGCCAGCGGCCTCTCTAGCAGCCACACAACTGGCCAGCAGGACACCGAGCCGCGCGCTGATTGGTCAGAGGGGACCACCGAGTCCGGCTCCATTTGGGCGCTCGGATTGGTTGGCGGAAAGAGGCAGGTATCCGGGCTCCGCGGCTCCTCCATTGGTGGGCGGGGAAGGGGGGTTGGGCACAGCGATTGGTGGGCGGGGGGCCGGGCCTGGGCCGGCGGGGAGCGGATTGGTCGGAAAGTAGGTTAGTGGTGCGACATTTAGGGAAGGCAGAAAGTAGGTCAGGGACGGAGGTGCCTGTTTACCCGCGCCGGACTCACCGCCGCCGCCGCCGCGGGATCGGAGTGGGGGCGCGGGCGCGGGCGCTCTCGGAGAGCCACGGTGAGTGTCGGGATGGCGGTGGACAGCGGCGCGGCCCGGAGCACCCCGTCGGGGGCCGTTAGCAACCTAGCAGGCGCTGCGACCCCGCCGCCGCCCGGGGCGCAGCCCGGCCACCGGGGAACCCTGCCCGACGTGCCCGCTGCCGGCCTTAAAGGGCCCGTGCCCGCTCCCTACCCCCACCCGGGCCGTGGGGAGGCTGCGCCCCTTAAAGGCGCCGCGCCCGTCCGCCCCCATCCTCCCTCGCGGGGGCTGGTGCTGCGGGCTAGGGCGCGCAAAGGTGCCGCAGGCGACCCTAAAGGGACCGGGAAAGTGTCCGCGGGAGTACCCACCTCCCCTCCGCGGGCATCGCTACCTGACGGGGATAGGGAGCAGCTAGCAGCCTCTTAAAGGGACAGCTCCGCTCTTTGGGAGCAATGACCGGCTGAGGGCAAGTCCTAGGATGTATCCCCAGGACCTGCGGGGACCCTCGAGAGGACTATCCTTGACCGCTGCCCTGCAAGGGCGTTGGGCGAGCGATTCCGCTTCTGCCCTTCCTCCTCTCCTTCACTTCCCTTTCGGGAGCCTGCAGGGCTGGGTGGGGGCGGGGAGGGCGTCTCCGTCGGGCTTGGGGAGTCCGAGCTTGCCCTCCCCTTTGGCCCTATCGCGGGGGCTGGCGCAGCAACCCGGGAATCCCCGGCTCGAGATGGGGCCGATCCCAGCCTGCGAACTTTCGGCCGGCCTGCGCCGTCTGGGTCCTGGGCAGCCCCGGGAGCGGCCCCAGTGAGTATGCGAGCAGGTGCCCCACGGCGCGGGGATGTAGCCCGGCGTCCAGGTGTGGGCCCGCCGCAGGCCGGGGAGCCCTGGAGCCCCGCTGAGGGCGCAGCAAGGCTAGCTTGAGCACCAGGTTTGACAGATGTCAGAGAAGAAAAAAGGTTCCCGCTCGCGATTGCCGTGCGTTGACAGCCAAAAGAGCTTTCGTTTGTTCGGAGGAGTGGAAGAATAGAAATGAATGCCGACCTTGTGAGGCGCCGAGTCAGCCGCCCTGAGGGGTCTTGAGAGCCGGCCGCGCGGCACACGCAGGTGCCGGAAGGCAGGCGCAGGGGAAGAAAGAGTTACACCGGACATTGGCATCGGTTGTCAAGTTTGTGCTGGCCGGCGGGGGACCAGGCAAACACCCCTCATACCGCATTCCTTGTCCCCTTTTCCTTCCCCCGCCTCAGCGCCTTCCCGGTTATGTAGCGTTGTTTTGGCATTTTGGCGTTTGCGGTCTCTTCTCCCTCTTACATAGTTGCTCGTCAGCAAAGAAATATTAGCCAAATTTTACCACCCAGCTTCCAGAAATAAGATTCGGTATTTATAAAGAAACATTTCTTGACCGTACCTATGTTTCCAGGATCTACTTTTTTAAAAGATAAATGTCATTTCCCACAACACTTTTCTCGCTATTTGTCCTTCTAACATCTGCTGCTGTTCTCTCCCGTTTAATCTATTTTCATATGATAACTATTATTTTAATTCTTCTGGTCCCATTGATATCAGGATCTGTCAATTTGGTTTGGTGGAGTTTTTAATTAATGTACTGGTTGAATCATGAGCTTAAAATAATCATTGCTGCTCCTGAGCAGTTTTGAATAATCTCATGCTCTCTGTGCTTGCAAGAGAAAAAAAACATCACTGCTGTTAAATTTGATTTCCATATCAATGAAACTCCAAAAATATTTTTTAAAACACATAATTGAATCTTTCAGTCCACGCTCTGTTACTGAGTTCACTTTATTGATAAGTCTTTAAAACAGTTTGTTGAACATATTTAAAAGGCTTTAAAATTTCTTAGGCATGATTTAAAATTGTATCACCTAAAGCCAGATCTGTAGAGACCTTTTGGTTTTGAATGTAGATGTAGCCAGTGAATAATGATAATAATAATAATAAGTTAAAACTATAGTTAAATTTATACCTTTTTCCAATCCCTAAATTTAAAACAAGGGGGAGAGAAAGGAGCAGGTGTGATGGAAGAGCACTAGCTTGAAAGTTAAAACATCCTGATTCCAGCCCAGAATTAGGCTTTTGGGGCTTTACCTCTTGAGGCAAGTTGCTAAACCTTTCTGGGTTCTATTAGCCTCAGATGGAAAGTAAGGCAGTTGAACAAGGTGATCTCAAAGGTTCCTTCTGCTATAAAGTTCTGTGCATCTCTAAATATTTAATACATTTGAATTCAGGTTGGTATTTACATGTTGGAACCTCCAGAACATCTGAGCTGAAGTCCCATTTTCAGAAGAAACTTAAACAGATCAACAGATGGTGTTTTAAAGAATCCATTTCAAATGATTTATAAAATGATGACTTCTCAGGAGTTTGCTATTTGCAAAAGAGGTTTGCCTACCACAGGGAGGAAAAGGAAGTGACCATACTTGCAGATTTTTCCCTCTACACCAACAATCTCTACCCTATTTATATACCAGATGATGGACAAGCACTGTAGAAAGACTTGGCTATGTTAACAAAACTGCATAAGAATATGTAAACTAAATATTTAATATCTTCCTTTGGTATAAGGGTTGCCTTTCTTCTGTGAGCTTCTATTTATGATTCTGTCATCAACTCTCACTATGGTGGGAGAAAGACAATATTAAAGAAGCAGCTTCTGTCCCTTGCAATGTTACAATTATAGGTATTGATTTTAGTTAGCCTGATGGTAGACACTTGCGAGGAAGTAAAAAACTCCTTTGTGGACCTTGAGGTTTAGTTAGGAGCCCAGAAACACAGGCATGTCACCTTTCTCCCATAGATCTTTCCTCATTGCCACTTTATCACAATACCTGGACTTACCCCCAAACACCACCCTGGCTTTTCTCCTCTCCTTCTCTTGGAACAAGACCTACTCTGACTTAAGCTCCCTCAGTATCTCTTGCTTCCTGCTCAAAATGTCCTGTCTTTTACCCTGTGCCTCCTCCTCTCCTCTCAATTCAGAAAAAGCAAGTGGATATCTCTTCTGTTCCCTCTTCTTGGACCCTCACTTTGGGTGGGAGCCTGGATTCTGGTAGAAGGACCTAGGACTTGGGTTTGGGCTGTATGGCTTTTGACACTCCCCCCGGCCCCACCCCCACCTCCCTCCCCGCCCTGACTGCAGGCTCCTTCTCTATGGTGTAGTGACAGTGCCTGCCTCATGGAGTCTGTATGAGAATCAAGGGAGATGATGCATGTAAAATGCTTGGCACACAGGAAGCCCTCCCTTCGTGCCTGCTGTCACTCCCTCCCACCGCTGCCAGGGTCCTGTCACTAGAATATCCTTTGTACCGTTTGTCTTCATCCTCCTTACCAGTCCCAGAAAAACCTTTGTCTTGAGAGGAAGGATGAGAGGGAAAGACACAGACCTGTGATGGGCCTGCCCACAGCAGGCAGCTTTCATATGTCTACACTTGGTGCCCCTGAGTCTGTATGTCTCTCTTTCTTGCCTGGCCGGCAGCCTCTCACAGGACTGTGAATGTTCACCTCTTCCACGCTGTCATCTCTTCCATTCTTAGCCCCCACCCTAATTTATATTTCTTCTCAAAGATTTCCTTCCAAAAACTTTAAGTCTTGAATTCTAGGGGCCCCGCTCTTGGTCCAAAATGGTCGTTTTGGGCCCCTTTGCAGCTTTTACCCTGCCTGTCTTTCCCTCCTTCTTGAAATCCCTTCCTTCCTCAGCCTTTGGATTGTGATGCTTTTTTGATTCTCTTCCTGCATACCGTAAAGGTAGGTGTCTGTCCTGACCTCCACTCTTCATATTATTCCCTCACCCGGAGTCCCATTTTTAGTCCTGATCTGTCTCTCCTGCTTCAGCTGCAAGCACTTCCACTATACACATTAACAGCAGCCTATAGCCAGCATTTGTGCCTTGGTGTTACAGGTTGCAAACTACTTGCAAGCACTGTCTCATTTCATCCTCCTAACACCCTGGTACTTGTACCCCCTCACTCCCAAGCTGTCCTGAGAGGCAGTTTGGTTGGGTGGTTAAGAGCATAGACTTTGGAGCCAGAGTTCATATCCTAACTGCTCCTTACTGGCTTTATGACTTGTGGTCAAATTGCTTTGCTCTTTGGTGTCCTCATCTACAAGAGATCACTGTAGTCTCTATCTCAAAGAGTTGTGGTGTGGATTAAATGAGTTAAAACTTTAAAAATACTTGAAGCTATTCATGGCACATAGTAAGCACTCAGTGAATGTTAGATGTCTGTATTGCTGCTCCTTCTTGCCAGTCCATATCCAGCCCACCTGTCTACCAGGCCTTCCTGTGTGCATAGGACTGTCCAGTCAAACTGAAGGGCCATTCCATGCCCCAGCCTCCTCAAATTGAAATCGTACTCTGCTTTAAGACCCAGCTCAAATGCTTGGTCCTCAAGGAGATATTTCTTCATTTTGATTTTCTTCCTCCCCTTGCCTGGAAGCAGTGTGCCCCAGCCATGGATCTAGCTCTAATTCTCTTAGGTACTGCTGTATTCTATATCATATTGGGCTGTCTCTGGGAATGTCTCACCAGCTTGCTCAGGCCAAGCACTTTGTGGGGAGTTCATTTTGGTTTCCCAAAATGACAGGCATAGGGAGCCTTCAGGATATGCTTGTCCAATTCCAATTAACAGTCTGGAGAGAAGAGATGGGAAGGCATAGGCACTCAAGGACTAAGCAGGTGGAGGGAAGGGAGATACACCTGCAGAGAGGTGGGGGCATGAGATGAGGGATGCGACAAGGGCATAAGTGGACATGGTCATGAGTAATAGGTCTACATGGAAGGAGAGCTTGAGTTGGGGACATAACATTTAAGAGATGGAATTGGATAAGCTTTAGTCATCTTTGTTTCAGGGGAATGTTGAGTGCTGGCATATGATTGCAAATGATTTTTACATTAGTACATGCTGTTCTTTTAAATAGTATAAATTCTTGTTTATCCACCCTGGTTAAAGAAGGGGATGGATGCCCTGCTAATTTAATATTCTGGTTAATACTCTACCGGTTGGATTTTGTATATATACTGAGTAAAACATTTACATGTATTTATGCCTTCGACGACTAGTTTGAAATGTGTGACCCGGACAAATTGGTTAGCTTCTTTGAGTCTGATTTACCTCATGTGCAAAATAGGAATAACAATGATGGTAGTAGCAGCTAACATTTATTGAACATTCTCTGTGTCAGTCATCATATGTTTATTCACTTGTTTAACCCTCATAACAATCCCATGAGGTAGGTGTGATGATTATCCTCATTTATCCACAAGTCAGGTGGTTTTATAAACTGCTCAAGGTTACTCATCTGGTAGGGGGTGGGACAGGATTTGTGCACAGGGACTCCAGATTCTGCTTTCTAATCACTGTAGCAGATGCCTCCTGAGAGGAACTATTGGATTAGATCCTGTATGTGAAGCACCCAGCACCATGCCAGGAGCCTACTAGGCCCTCAGTGAATGGTGACCAGTCTTATTTTTGACAGATGTGTTATGCACATCCTTTTAAGCAAGACTAAAATCTTTGGCAGTGGGACACAAGGGCTTGTGAGCATTATTCTTACATCCTATTGTGCATTTCTATCTCTCTTGCTTACTTCTGCCTTTCTGTGGCATTGCTCTTACACAGGCAGGCCTTGCATGTGGCTCAGCCAACCTCTCCCCAAGCAGCTTCTTGTGTGAGATGAACCTCTGAACAGAACTCATTACTCCCTGCCCCCATCATAGCCATCTGCAGAGCTCCTCACTGCGAGGAGACCTTTTCAAAGTCTCTCACCTTCTTCCTCCTCTCTCCCAGCTCCTTACCCTAAAGACAGACATCCACAGCCCGGGTGTATGTGTGTGTGTGTGTGTCTGTGTGTATTTAATGCCAGTTGTTCCCCCAAATAAAATTATATAGTGAGGGAAATATTGTTTTATGTCAAGAACCTGTTACATAAAAATGTGTTATATAATGTTCAAATATATACTGCACAGGGAAGTTAGATGCCACTTTTTTCCCCCCAAAGAATAAAAAGATAATAAACATAGGCTGCACTGAATATAATTAATCTTGGATTTGGAAGACGTGCAAAGACAAGCTCTGCCCTCGGAGCTATCGTTCTGAACTTCTGTTATCCTCCTTGAGTGCTCCAACTGTAGGATGTACGGGAAGTTGACCTGAATCTGCCATGGAATGCTATTGTGAGATACTCTGGAAATTGTCTTTTTTTAAAGAGGAAAAAACACCTTGACATCTCGCTTACTTACATGTCTCTCGTGTATAAGCAGAGGGAAGAAGTTCTTTTTGCTCCTCCTAGTTGGACTACCCAGGTCATCTTCTAACCAGTGTTCTGCTCTACACTCTACTTCCTTCACTTCTTCCCACACGATATGGCCAACTTTGCCTTCCAAGAACAACCCTGTGCCCATCAGCATGTGATTGACGCCCAGTGTCCAGTCCTCCAGGCTCTCCAGAGTCTCACCTTGTTCCTTCTTACCAGCCCTGCTCCTCATCCCCAACCACCATTTCTATCAAAGCCCAGTGCCCGAGGTTTCCTTCTGCTTGTCTCTGCCCTGCCATGCCAGGGGTATCCCGTGCCATACTCTCTCCTGGTATATGTTTTTGCTCAAGTCACTCCCTTGACCTAAGAGGCTCTCTTCTTTGCCCCAGCCTGCCTTGAGTCTCATTTCTTCGGAAGCCTCCTTGATGACATTTGCCCTTTTTGCGTGCCCACACACGCTCTCTCTCTTTTTACTTTTCACTGCCAGCCATTCATTCAGAAGCATTAGTAGTTCACATTTAGCAAATTATAATATCGTATCTAATCAGGATGGTCAGTTCTCTCATTTTTAAATTGTTTCATGAATAATTATCTTGTCCTCACTTCCCACTCTCCAACTCTACTCATTTACTCATTCAGTGAAGTTTATTGGATGCCTATCATGTGCATAGCACCGAAGGCACAGCAGTGAACAAAACAAAATCCTAGTAAGAGGAGGCAGTCAATAAACAGTTAAACATGTTAACTCCTGGTAGTGATAGATGCTAGGAAAGCAATCAAATAGAATTAAAGAAATAGTAGTAATGAATGATGGGAACGAGGTTGCTTTAGCTGGATTCTCCACGGAGGCCTCTCTGAAGAGGTAACATTTGAGTTCAGCTGCAGGAAGATCTGGGGAAAGTATTCCAGGAAGAGGGAACAACAAGTGCAAAGGCCCTGAGGTTGGAGGTAGCATGATTGTTTTCGAGGAAAGTAAAGGCCAGTGTAACCGGATTATGAGTTCCTTGTTTACAGATGTCTTATCCTTCTCGTAACCCTTAGCCCAGTGCTAGAAAGGCCCTGTAAATACTTGCATACAGAATTGGAACATTTGCCCTTGGTTATATATTGTATAAATACCAGTTTGCTATATTCTGCTCAGAAGGCTTTTAATAAAACATTATATTGTATATACACAAATTAAGAGTTTGTAGGGCTTTCTTATAAATATACTCTTAGTGTGTATCACCAACTATTACTGTTTTATTTATATTTAGTGTAGCGTTTCAGAGCTCCGATTCTGTTTTACATGCACAGTCACCTCAAAAACAGGTTTTGTTCCAAAAGTTCATTTGTAAGGCAGTTGATAGGAATTTAGGATAATTTTTTTAATAGAAAAAAATGAACTAAATGGTGGTTTAGTTCCTAGGCAAGCCCACAAAAGCCATTTAGTGCTGACTATAGCTGAAACCATACTGTTTAGTACTGAAGCATTACCAGAATTAATTAAGCCTCCTGAAGCTGAACCCCCTCATCTGTATAGCATTATAGGTCATTTACTTTTTGCATTAATTTACCTTTGTCACGTCTCCTACTATTTTTCCAGTCTGTCAAAAAGTTTTATAAAAGGGATTTTTACCTTTGTGCCTTTATGGTTTTATTTCATGTGTTATAAATGAGACAGTGGTGTGGGGAGTGGGAAAAACCCTGGACTGGGAGCTGGGAGATGCTCAGGCTCTAGTCTTGGCTGAGCCTCTGTCTTGCTGCATAACTTTAAGTTGCCCCCATTCAACTTTGATTTTGCAGGTCCTTCTTGGCTATAAAATCTTGTTTCTTACTGTGACAGGAAAACACACGTTTCATTTTTGAGCCTGCCTTCAGATGGCTACTTCCAATTTCTTTTTGATGAAGTAGATGGCATACAAATAATGAGGAGCTCAGAAAGTTTCCATGTATGGTGCTTAACAGTTACGCATTCAATATGAACCTTGATTTTGATCTGCTATCTTTCTTGATGAGTTGAAAGAAATTTTGTCCTAGAACTTTTGGTCCAGATAAGATTCCTGTGTTCTTGGCCAACTTATCTTCCATATAATTATGTAAATCATTTTTTTTTTTTCTTTTTAACTCTTAGGGATAAAAATGGGGACTATGGTTTGTTGCTTATGAAATATACTTATAAATGCCCTTAGGGAATGGAATGAGTTTGCAAGAGAGAGCAGAGCTGAAAGAGTGTGGGATCAAAACAATTTTAAATGTTAAATGCAAAGCTATTTTCAGTAAGCTGCTGGAATAGGAAAAAAAAAAAAATTTTAAGGCTTTAGACTATAGAAGAGATTTCTGCTCCAAAGGAGAAAAGAACCTCCGGTTTTTCAGCGGTGAAAACTACTGATCCTTTAACTAACTACCGTCTCTCCCTTTCTCCTTTCCCACCTCTGAGTTTTGTTTTTGGCATCATGTGCCAAATTTGCTATTTGAGAAGTTTGATATTTAAATGACGTTAGTGGCAGAGCTTAAGCAAGACTTAGGGTGTTAGGGACTTAGAGTTCAAATGATTTAGCGTACAGAATGTTATGTTGTGAACATCCCCAGTACATTCTAGAGTGAGGGAAGCCTCATTGGGAGTAACAGCACTTTAAGCACTGCCTCTGTTTGGTCAGTATATTCTATCTATCTATCTATGTATCTATGTATCTATGTATCTATCTATCTATCTATCTATCTATCTATCTATCTATCTATTTATCTTGCTTGAAGGCATAGCAAAGAGTTCGTGCAAAAAGTTTGAAGCCAGAAGGTGACATTATACCTAGCTTTCCTCCTTAGATGCCGGAATATGAGCAGGAATTCTGTCTGTTTTGTTTTCTGCTGTATCCTCAGCAACTAAGACAGTGTCTGTGCAAAGTAGTCCCTCAATAAATAGTTGCTGAATGAATGAATTCATCTTGGGAACACCTCAACTCTCTTTCCTTCTGTAATAGTACAGGCTCATGAACTTGGTCTTGCAAGGGACTTTGGAGTTTAGGTCACCATTTCCTTTTGGCATCTGTGTTTTTCTTATTCTTCAGGTTGGCCATATGTCAGTATATTTTAACTGATGATCGGGAATTAACCAGCAGTGGTTGTCCCTGCCCTGCTGATGTTCATCTTTATGTTATCTTTAATTGGCTTCAAAGTACAGCAAATCAATAGCTGAACGACATCAACTTAAAGAAAAACTTGTTATGTATTTGTTTGGGCATAGTACTACTACACATTTATTTACTCGGTCAGTATATATCTGAAGGATCGTATATCAGTCACCATGCTAGACCCAGAGAAAGAGCAGAAATAGTTGTTGTGGCCAAAGAGCCTGCAGTTTCATCTACTGGTGGAAGATAATCCAAGGCCATGTATGATGCCAATAAAGTGGTCTAAATTATAAGTGCTGCAGAAATTTAGAGGCCGGAGAGAGCTTTGCAGGTTGTCATGGTAGGGAGGAGGTTTCGTGGAAATGATCAGGTTTAATCCAGGCCTTTAAGGATGGGTAGGATTTAAATTCACAGACCAGGATAGCACAGGCGTTTCCAGGGAGTGGATGGGTGGCAACGTAGCACAACTGAAAGCACAGAGGTAGGAATGATCAGTTCGTATTCATGGACATAGACTTGCCTAGAATGGAGGGTTCTTAAATAATGGTAGGAAGTTAAGTTTGGAAGATCATTCAAGGCCTAAACCTGAAGCATGTCATTTCAGATGATAATAATTCTAATATAGTTCTTATGATGTTCTTAGCATTTCACATGTATTATTGCATTTAATTCCTACAGAACCCCATGAAGTGGGTCTTATTATTAGCCTCATTTTAGAGATGAGGAATCTGAGGCACAGAGTGATCCAATAACCTGCCTAAGTCACATAGCTGATAAGCAGTAGATTCAGGCTTAAAAAACAGGCCCGGAGGTTCTTGATCAGTGGACCCTGCTGTCTCCTAGTATCCTCCAGATACAGGATTTGGGTTTGGTTGGGGCTTTTTGAGTCATGCACTGAAAATAGACAAGGCTCTATTTAACCCACTCCATTTTGTAGATGAAGAAACAGTGAGGTTAAGTTGCAAGTCAACGTTTACTTAGTGAGGTAGAGCCTGGCAGGCAGTGGAGAACCACTAAATTTGTTTTATTATGATTACTATGATAGTGACGTGAAATAATTCTCCCTGCAGCCTTAGTCCAGTATAAGTGTTCCAGCACTAACTGCAGCAGGGACCTGATAGGAGGCTGCTAGCTGAATCCAGACAGAGGGTGAGAGGAAGCCAGAACTGGGAAGTAATTGTCAATTATGTTAATCGGCATGGCTGTTTTCAGTCACCCTTTAGATTTCTAGAGTGCGGGGAACATCTGCCTGTGTGAACGGCTTTCAGGTATGTGAATCTGCACTGTACTGTGACCATGGAACCTTAGTTAATGAATTCTCCAGAAGCAGAGCACCATTAATGAAAGTCAAATGTTTAAAAACAAATACTCACATTTTCTGCAATGAGCGCCGGATTGGGGGCTAGATAACCTATATTCTAAGGTGCTTCCATTACTTAAGCAACAGATAGCCTTAGCAATCACTTAATGTCTCCAACTGGCTTATTCCTTGTCTGTGGGACAGGTATAACGATTCTTGCCCAGCCCCTTACTGTGTGGTTCTGAAGCAGGAGTGAGATAAGGAAAGGTTTTGAAAGCTATAAATTTGCTCCCTGGTTGTAGGGAGCAGCTCCTAGGTTTTAACAGTGAAGGTGTGCTGGCCTTACAGGGATAGCCTGGAGGGTGCAGAAGGAAGTTCCCTGCCTCCGGGGCATGTTTAGGGATGTGGCGCTGTCCATCAAGTGGGTGCTGATAGACCTCGCTTTGCTGGGTAGGGCCATATTTTAAAGGTGATGGTATATTTCAGCCTTAGAGATGGGGAACCACAGCCTGGGCCTGGATGGAAAAGTTTGACATAGATATCTAAGTTAATCTATTCTCTGCATAGACCTGTTAGGGTTATAATGGGCAGCTGTGAACCAGAAAAACAAGTGTCAGAGTATAGCCAGCTGACCAGTTGAGCATTCTTGGATGCTTCACCTATCCTGGGGCATTAGGCAGAAATCCAGAAGAACCTTGATCAGCCTTTGGAATTAGTGGGCGAGCCAGTATGCTGGCCAGCTACTACCCGGTTACAAAGCCTGTAGCAAACTCTTGACATTGAAGGATGGAAAATTTGCCAAATCTTAATTTTTGTTAGTATTGCATGATGTATCTATCATCGTCGTCATTGTCATTATTATTATTATTAATTATTAATAGCACTACTTAACCTTTGAATATTTACCATCTGCCAAGAACTGTGTTAAGCGCTTACATGCCTTTCCCCATTTAATCCTCACCATAGCCCTGTGGGGTGGGCACCATTAGTCCCACTTTCTAGTTAGGCAGACTGAGACCTAGAAATACCTCAGAGAACTCACAGAGAGTGGAAAAACTGTTATTCAAACCAAGGACAGTCTCAGTCTGAAGCGTCCACTCTTAACAGCTGCAACCTTCTTCTTCCCTTTCCTGGCCCCCTGAAATGTTTCCTGTCTCTGGTTTTGAGGTTTCTGACAGCACTGTGGGTCTTTGGAAGGCATTTTTGGTCGACAGACATGTTGCCACATAGTGGTTTCAGCTCACTGTGGCTCTCCCTTCTTCACAGCCATGGCTGACATCTAGCAGCTCTCGCTGGCTGCTCTGTGGCTCATCAGCAAATGGATGCCAGTGATGAATGCAGCAGATTGACTAACTCTTGCTGGCTAATACACGTGGGGAGTTTTAAAGAGAGGGAAAGAAGACAGCAAAAGAAATTGCTCTGGGTTGGTTTTTCAAAAAAATGTGGCTGGAAAACTTGTAGTCTGCTCAGTTTTCATGTTGATGCTCATGAAAATCTCCCCACAAAAGCTTTTCCAAATGTCATGATCCTGGTAACACACCATTTACCTCTGTGTATGATTTACAAAGCAGTTTTTACTGCATGGTCTTGTTTAGTCTTCACAACAACCCCCTGAAAAGAGATATTATAAGGACAAGTCGTACGGGCTGGGAAGTACCTAGAGAGCTACTGTTCAGGCTCCCAAAGCTAGTCGGTGGCAGAGCCAGGACTTAAACCCTGCTTTTCTGATTTAACTTCAACTCTCTTCCTCTTTGCTTTATCGAAAGTGTTCTTAAATGTTCTGATTTACTGTATTTAGAAGTCAGCAGGCACTTTAAGTGAAATATTTTGTGCTACACAGTTACTGAATCAGAATAAATAAAAGTCACATGATTGGTTGTTGTGTTGGGTTTAATTGCTTTGCACCTACTTTGTATGGTTCAAAATATACATAGATCCTTTGTGGTATGTTATTGAATCAGCAGTTCTAGCTTTAAAAGTTCCATGGCTTTAATAGATGATAAAACATGGAGTTTATATTATTCCTTTAAAAACTTGACCATGGAGTTCTTGGTTAGGAACACAAGCTCTTATTATCACATTGTTTCCATGGAGAAATTAGCCTTGGCTCACATTATTCCAGCTCTCAGTGCCTTTTCTAGGAATGGAGTGCACTGCTGTCAGAGGACTGGTCATGCTTATTACGTAGCACTCTCTTCCCTCCTGTTACTGCAGAAAGCTGATTTGTTTTTCTGGGCCCTCTCAGTTTTTCCTGTGACCTGAACATAAATTGTCTTTGAGGTCCTAGTTTCATTTTTTAAAAAGTTTTCCATGAAATAAGCCTGAATGGAACACTTTCTTATGTAGTTTTGAACATCCCCTTTACAGTATTTCATTGGCGACAAGGGGCTATGCTAAGAAATATTGGACTGGTCTCGCTCAAGCTTCTTTTATTAGTTGCGACACGGTAAAGTTCCTGTATTAAAGAGATCCATAGACACAAAGGCCGAAACCAGGTAGAAGCTCATTTCTCTCTCATGTGCTAGTCTAGAGTAGATAGTGGTCTAGGGCTTCTATCTTTAATAAGTGGCTTCCACTTGGTGGTTGAAAGTGGAAGCTTTGGTTTTTACTCTTTGCCAGGGGAAGGTATCAAGGGGCACGCATGCAGTCATTTTAAGGGCTAGGCCTGCAAATAGCATCCCAGTGGCCAGAACTTAGTCATATGGCTACATTTAGCTGCAAAAGAGGCTGGGAGATATCTTTAGTTGAGAGGCCATGCATCCAGCAAAACCTCTGTTTTTAAAGGGTAAAGAAGAGATACAACATTGGGGGAAGTTAGCAGTCTGCTATATCATGGTACCAATGGGAGAGAGTAAATAAAATTTGAAGCTGGTGCCAGAATAGCTGGAAAGATATCTGAGTCCAGGGTCAGAATCTGAGTCCAGGCAGGCACACAGAAATCAGGGCATATGCAGCCATCTAGAGGCCAGGGCAGCTCATTGCTCAGAAACTAGGCAGCCAGGTAGAACCCAGGTGCTGGAAGGAATATGAATAATCCAGAAGACTTTAGTTGTTAGAGGAAATTCATCAGTGTGAGTGATATAATAGAAAGAGCACTGGTTTAGGAGTCAGAGACCTTCGTTTGAGTCCAGCCCTTCCACTTCATCACCTGGAGCAAAATATTCCAATGAATATCTGCTTTATCATCTAAAATATGGGAATAATGGTGATGGCCTTTCCTGTCTTCTCAGCTTAATATGAAGATAATGTGTGGGGAAGTGGTATGCAATCTGCAGCCTCATGGACATGGGCATAGCATCTGTGTTATTCACCTTTATGATACTAGCACCCAGCCCAATGTCTGGCATGGACATTTCTCGAAGTGTGAAATATTATGAGAGGTAGGGAAAGTGCATTGAAATGTGAAATATTATGAGAGGTGGGGAAAATGCATTGTGCTAAGGCCTGACTAAAGCCTTGGGGCTACATGTAAAACCAGGTACCCCACCAGGATGCTGGCAGATATCAGAGCAGCTCCTAACCAGGCTAGCATGTGACACATATATGTCCTTGGCAAGGCCATTTGCTTACTCCACTATTTAGGTAACAGAATACAACAAAACTGGAGATAGGACTTTTATTTGGATGTCATGGTCCATGAATGTGAACTGATCATTTTAAAATGGTTTGGTCCACCTGCACATTGGAAGATGAAACCTTCCCAAGGCCACCAAAACTTGATTTCTTGCTTCAAAATAATCAGATGCAGTTATAAAATTCTTCTGTTGATTTGGAAAAAAATGTGTGGCTTGTTCATAACAGTAACTATTTGTTGGAAATATGAGATAGGTAAGAGGATACAAAGATGAGCTTAATGTTTCTGTCTTCTGGGCAATTTCTAATCTAGCGATAGAGATTTTTTTCTTTTGCTGAGAAAACCAGGGTTCAGTAGAATAATCAATTATTTTTTATTTCAAGAAGGCTTTCTTTGATTCATTTTGTTACTTAATTTGTTAATTCACTGAAGGTGCACTTCTTTCTTAGAACTCAGTGAAGTATTTTTAAATGGACTTCACTGGAAAAAAAGCAGGAATTGAAATTATATTTACAGTATGCACTTTACTCGGTTAAAAACTCTTATGCATGGAAGGAGGGAAGTGCACCAGAATGTTAACAGTGGTTCTCATCTCGTGCAATTAGAGATCATTTTTATTCTCATGTCCTCTGTGGTTTCCTATTTTTCAATAACAAGCATGTATTACTCATATACTCATCAAAGTTCAGTTAAAAATTAGTCCCACAAATTAATACTCTTCAGCCAAATCAAGAATCTTTATTTTTGGCAACTTGGCCTGGGCTATAAACCCTCATGTTAACTCAGATCTATGTAGATGACTTTCTGACTGAGGCATTAAGGAACTTGTTATAAAGAGGATGTTTTCCTTTTGGAAAGCAACATAGAAAGCTAAGGGTTTACAATGTGTTAGGAAAGATATCTTGAGCAACTCTCCTCCTAGAATTTGACTAGCCTTTATACAGTCATTTAAGAAAATGACTTTTTCAGGTTTCCCACTCACTATGTGACTGTTTTATCCTTTATCCTGTACTCCTGTGTCCCTCAGGTACCCTTGACTCTGTTATCCTGGAGCGGGTGACCCTGTCCTTTATTCTCCCATGCCCTTTCCATTTCTAATTTTCTTAGTTCACATCCCCTCCATCTGCTTATGACTTGGTAGATCTGTTTGTGGCTTCATCCCACCATTTTTATAGACTGGAGAGAGCTAATTGTTGTTCTTTTTCCTGTAGCAGCTTCTCCTTGCTCCTTGTCATTGCACAGGTGGAGGGCCTGAGCAGTGCTCCTGAGATGCAGTGAAGAGATGGGGTCAGGCCGGCAAGGAAGGGGCAAGGGCACTGAGCTGGCTGAGAACCTTGGGGAAGGTATTGGGCAGGACAAGATCAGGCATGGCTCTTGGAGATAACTGCTTGGCGTTTGAAGCCAGGCTGTCCCTGAGCTATGTATTCCTCTGTTGACATCCTGCAATGTGGTAGCCACTGTTCTAGATACTGGCTGGGGGCACAGTGATAAGCAAGGCAGACCTGGCTTCTGCTCTCATGGTTATAATAACAGATTGTAAAAATGGCCCCAGAGGTGGTTACATGTGCCCATTTGTAATGGGGCATGAGGGCCATAGTGGGCATGATTCCAAGGCCTGACTCCTTGTATGTTCGTAGCGCTTTCTGTTTTGGAGGGATGAAATTATGGAGACCTCTTGGTAAAGCTGAGCTGCTTCTCCCATTCAGTCAGCCTGGGCCCAGCCAGGGCCTACAGGAGAGGAAAGCAAAAGCTAAGGCGGCATGAGTTCAAGGCTGGCTCACTTGGTCACTCCACCTGCCTGTCTCTAGACTGCCACAGGTATATGTCCATCTTTTCTGAAGAGTGATGAGCCAATTTGCACATAGCAGTCCATGTTCGTGCGTGCTGCAGCGTTGTCTGAAGGCAAGCTCGTGTTTTCTCCCTTGTTTTTGACTTTTAATGAAGACCAGACTGTCAGTGTCCCTCCAGTGGGATATTGGGCTGTTACCTGCAGGAAACTAGTTTTAATTAAGTTCTTGCTGCCTCTTCATCAGCCAGCCACCCCCGAACCTTTTCTTGAAGGCTCAGAGTCTGGCCTTTGCATGTATTTAGCATATTTTTCTATGCTATTGCTCTTTCTGAAACTCCTGATGACCAGCTCTCATAGGATCTTTCTGCATCACTGCTTGGCTTTTGACTACCCAGAAAAGCCTGGAGTTGGGCAAAAGTAAGCAATTTCTCTGAGCATCCTTGTTGAGTCTTCTCTTGTTATACTTCTCTATCAGATCTAGGACTTGGCCATCTGTCCTGTTCTTTGTGTCCTTGGGCAAGTTACCAGATCTCTCTTGAGTTTCAGTCTCCTTATCTATGACAGAGTGATCATTGAACCTGCCTCAGGAGATTGTGAGAATAATCCAGTATATAGTTGAGTGTGACTATTGCAGTAGCCTCTGAAGCAATCTCCTGCTTCCAAACTTGCCCTGCTACCACTTACTCTCTGCCCAGTTAGCTAGTGAAGCAGGGGTGGGGTCAGATCAGGTCATGCCTCTGGCTTAGAACTCTCTAGACAGTAGCTTCCTGTCTTACTCAGAGGAAAAGCCAAATCCTTAACATGGTCCACAAGCCTTCCTGGTGTACTTCTCTGATCTCCTCTCCCACCCCAGCCTCTGGTGTATAGTTGAGCACACTGGGTTCTGCATAACTCATTGTTGTTCACGTGAATGGCGCCCCCCTGAGTTATGCAGTGCACAACTCATGCAGCTGTATGCACTGATCCTGCCTGTCCCTATCTCGTTCCACTTCCGGCTACATCAGAATTCTTGTTGTTCTTCAAATATGTCAGGCATGCTTCCTGTTCAAGCTCTTTCCACCGGACTGCCCCTCTGCCACAAATGCTCTCCCCCCGGATATCTGTATGGCTTGTTCACTTACCTTCTTCAGCTCCTTTCTGAAATGTCACCCGATTTAAAGTTTTACCACCCAGCCCACTGCCCCCCCAGGTGTTCCCTATTTCCCTTTTCTGCTTTATTTTTCCTCCTAGCACTTATCACCATCTAACATATTCTACAGTTTACTTATTTATTTGGTTTATTGCCTATTTTTTCTCAATAGAACATATACTATGAGGGCAGAGACTAGTGTTTGTTTTGTTCTATGCTCTATCCCTAGTGCCTAAAACAGTGCCAGACAAATAGTAGGGGCTTGATAATGAATGGAATGAGTTTTCAATAAAGCAAGTGAAGTGTTTGGTACAGTGCTTAGCACATAGTGAGCACAACCCAATAAATGCTGGTTGCCACTATTTCTATTGTTATTGATTACCCTTTGGACCAGCTCGCTCCCACTTAGCTTTCTCTGAGCCCTTGCTCAGCCCCTTCTTGGGTTGAATTGAATCACGACACCTCTACTCCTTGCTGTTCTTCCCTCTGTGCCTTTTCTTTCTGTGTGGCATTTATCATGCCATGTTAGTGGAGCTTATCTTACTCCTTTCCCTGTTTGAGTCCAAATTTTTGCAGGGCAAAGACTGGCTTGTTCAGATTTGTGTCTTACGTGCCCTGTGCCCACCAGTTGGCATGTAGTAGGAGCTCAGGAAGTGGTCACTGCAGGCGGCCAGGACAGGTGGGAAGAGTTCTTGAATCCATCAGGACCCCTACCATTGGTCTTGGCTCCAGCATCACTGCCTAATGTTCGCATTCCTCCTCTCCCAAGGAGGCTCAAGGGAGAGTTTGACAACCACTTAAATGATGGAATCACTAATGTTATATTTAGAGCAAATATGCTACATTTAGAGGACCTCCTGTGCATACTTCTTTGGATGATTACATATGGGTGACCTACTCATTCTGCATCTGAGAGTTTGGCCCTTTGACTGCTCAGGCCTCCAGGGGTTGGGGTCATTCAGTGGAGACAGTGTGAGCAACACCGGTGTGTTTGGAGGAGGACTGGTAGAATGAGAGAAAGCTTGAGCTGGCTCTTATGGGATTGTGGGGGGTGGGGCGAAGCATGGCTTCTGGAGGTGACGTAAGGACAGGGGAGCATCCCCTGTCCACTCTTGAGAGAGGGGTGAGTGCTTTGTGTAGCATGATTCGGTAGATGATTTGGGCCATATGAGAGAGGACCTTAAATGCCAAGGCAATGAGTTCGGCTTCTTGTATTTGGCAGGGGGTGTCCTGAGTGGGGATTCTGATGGGGTAGGGTAGGAATCAAGGGGAGCAGGAGTTATGAAGAGGAGCTTTGGAGTCATTTTTCTTCTGTCCAGAGACGGAGTTTTCTTGTGGGACCCACAGGTGGCACAGTAGTGCCAGAGGCCATGTCATTGGGGACCAGCGTTGGCAACCACAGGGCATCTGAGCTTCAGCTGAACTAACAAAGTGCAGGAGTTTGGCATGGACTGGGGTACAGGAGGGGGCTTTTGTTCTTTGGGGGCAACTGTTGGTGTCCTGGCATCCCTGGGATTTTCCTGTGCGGCTCTGATTTGGCTCACTTATCCATAAGCCACTGTTGGGTCCCTGCACTCTGTCCTGGGCCAGGTGGTCCAACTCAGCAGTCAGTCTTGTACCAGGTTGCTCTACAGAAGAGCTTCAAACCCAGAGACAGGCAAACTCTTATAAGTGTCAGCTCGGCCAGTAACTCTCTGTGTGGCCTTGGCCAAGATGCTTGTTCTCTTGGGGGTTCACTTTCCTTATCTACCAGATTAGCAGCAAACAAGCTAAATCCCTGTGTTCTAGACTAGAGCCCTTTAAACTCCTCCTGCCGTGGGTCAGGATTAGCCTCGGAGGCTTGGAAGGGACTGAGCTTTCCGGTGGTGATCCGGAAAGGACTGGGCTTGACACAGAATGTCGTGTGGGTTTTGAAAATTGTTTACTCACCCAGGGATTGATACATTCTGCAAACCTAGAGAGGTTTCTCTTCCCATTCCCCTTGCCTGCTTTGGGGTGGAGTTCCTGAAATGACCTTGGCTTGGTAGAGCCTCTCCTGTCTCCCATACTACACTCCTGTGTCCGGCCCCTGCTCCACGCGAAGAGTTTTCATCTTCTTGTGGCTAAAGCCATCCTCTCTGCCCCTTTTTACTGAGATTTCTTCTTAGCTTTCCTCTAACTTTCCCTGCAGCTGACTTCAAACCCTGGGCCTAATCTATTCAGCTGGGGCAACCTTGATAGCACAAACACGTAACCCTACACATTTGCACCCCTGTTACTCTTAAGATTATGTCCTTTTTCCATGTGGCTCCCTAGTTTTTATTATGCTCATTTAAGATGGCTGCATAATATTCTATCAAGGGAATGTCTTCAATAAGCCATGAGCTTGTAATGGGGCATTTAGATTGCTTCTAATTTTTACTCTTTCAGCTAATGCTGCATTAAGCCATCTTTGTGTATTACAGAATCATTTTATTAGGTTGGCATTTATCTAGCTAATGGCAATGGCCCAAGATTAGATAGAGAATCAGAATTCCTTTTTTCAAGAAGAATGTCATGAGGATATATTAAGATTTAAATATATCTTTAAATGCCAGGAACGTCTTTGTCGTGTTTTCCATGAATGAGAAGCAAGGTAATGGTGATGTGAAATTAGATGTAAGTGAAAGGCTGTGTATTTATAAGTAATATGTGACTTGTTTGTTCCTAAGTGTAGAAGTAAACCAGTACATTCTCTTAATAAGTAATTTACCTGCTCAAACTGAGGAATTTTGTGCCCTTATACCTTTGAAGCTTTGATTAAAATAATAACAAAATAAACAGTGAGATCACTTCTTAAGGATGTTTTTAAGAAATGCCCTAAATCAAGGATAATTAAATAGAATTTCTTAGAAAAAAACAAGTCTCCCTAAGCCAGAATGAGCCTGTGGGGATGTGCTCTTAGCAGTGGAAGCAGGTTGCACACTTGCTGAAAGGATTTGGTTTTTCGTTGGCCATTAGGAAATGACTTAAAATGAAACTGACAAACAAACATCGCCGACTTGGTCCCCAGTATTCTTTTAAGCCTGAGCTCTGTGTTGGCTTTGGGATGATGGGAAAGGCTTCCTCTTTCCTGCTGACCTGTTGTTATTGTTGTCGTTTCATTCTCTGGGTTGATTATGTAGAGCCATGCTCTAGGGTTTTGCATTTCAGCTTTATCTAGCAAATATTTACTGAGTTTTTACAGTGTAGGAAATAAAAATTTGGGAAGAAAAACCTAATACATCCTTGTTTCTGAGGATCTCATGAACTGGGAGTGGTCAGCCCCATCCTATTAGAAAAGGAAGGAATTCCATATCATTGGGCAACTGGGGAATCGAGGAAGGTATTATGGAGCGGTTGCTTCTGTCAACACCTTTTAAAGGACTGGCTGAGATAGGGCTGGAGATTCTTAGCAAAGATAAAAGGACTGAGTAGAGGAAATGAAGATAGGAGGACATGAGGGTAAGTTTGGGGTTTGGCTGAAGCAATGGGTACGTGTAATTGTGGTCATAGGTAGCACTTTATGCCAGGCATAGTGCTAAGAGCTTTATGTATATTAACTCCTTTAATCCCTACAGTGCTCCAATGAGGTACTATCATGTTTCCATTTTTACCGATGAAGAAATAGATATAAAGCAATTGATTAACAGCCCGAGATCATACTGCTATAGAGCTAAGATTAGATCCAGTTGGTCTGGCCTCAGAATCTCTGTTTCTAACCACGAAGCTGTTCTGCCTCTGATATAGAGGAAGAACACACACAGAACCAGGAGGTAGGCAGACACTGTGTTTTAGAGGCTTGTAGTACCAACATTTAGGAGTGCAGAGGTGGAAGAGGGCCCAGAGATGGAGATGAGAGTGGTTGCAGAGATGGGAATGGAGGAGTTTGTTGAGAGCCTCGAGGAAGAAGGAGTTTCAAGGAGGGGAGGTCGTCAAGGCCCACAGCTGCAGAGATTTCTGGGAGTTGAGACTGAGAGCAAGCCCAAGCCAAGGAGAAAGCCAGGAGGGCCTTTGGTGAGAGGACAGCCAGGCTGCAGCCATGAGAAGCTGCTGCCTGGGCTCTCCTGACTATGTGGCGCTGTTCATTCTGGGAGGATTCTATATTTTGAAGATGGCAAAGCAGAGATAGGCATTAGGTATTCATTGTCCGTGTTCTTTGATCAGTATAAAGAGGCGAGCATGACAGAGAGGGGCAGGTGAGAGCTGGCATTGCTAATTTGGCAAACCCGGTGGCTTTTCTGCAGCCTAATGATTTTTGAAAGATGTTTGCTATGCTGAGGCACGAGTGTGACTCCCTCATCTGAACGCTGTGGCAATTGCTATTTTTCTTGGAAAATTGGGCCCATGTGGGCTCTGTGTGTGGTTTATTTGAGTTCCATTTTTATAGCGTTATTACCTTGTTTCCCATGATGCAAGAGACTTCTCTTTTCTCAAGCTTTGTTGTGAAAATTGTTTCTTAAAAGGCACAAAGTGATCTCTCATCATTTGGGTGGTGCTCTCTCCACAGCAGCACTTCTCTACAGACTTGGCACACACTTTTCATCGCCCCTGACACCAGTTGTCATGTTTTTCTAATCGCTGGCAATTTAGTGAGAACTTTTAGGCAGCTCTTGAATTTCACTACCTAGGTGTTTGCCACAATTTCTTTCAAAGGAGTTTGTGCATGTAAATACCTGCAGCTTCTTCCTCTCTGAAATGTGGCCTCTTACCAATGATCTTGCTAGGGCCTCATACCCAGTCTTGTCCTCTGGCCTTGAACTGATAGCAGTAGTATTTATGGAACCTGAGCTGTTACCAGGCCCTGTGCTAAGAGACTTATGTTCATAATCTTAATTATTCCCAGTCCCTATAAAGAAAGTCTATATTACTTCTCCCATTTTACAGATGACGAAAATGAGCCTTAATGAGGTAGAGTGACTTGCCCCATTTCATACAGCTGGTAAATGGCAGAGCCGGGCCTCAACTCAGGCCTTTCTGACCTTGAAGCCCATGTACTCCATTCATTCAATTTACTCATTCATTCAACAATGAACAGTTGTTTACAATATGCCAGGCACTGTTCTAGATCCAGGGGATATAGCAGAAGGAAAAAAATAAAAAGCAAAAATTTCTGCCTTCAGCCTACATTCATATTTGGGGAGATAGAGAAAGAATAATAAATAAAATATACATTGTGCTATATGGTAATAAGGACTATGGAGAAAAATAAAGCAAGGAAGTCAGCTAAGAAGTGTTGGGAGGATTTTAAATAGAATATTAAAGAAGGCCTCACTGAGAAAGTTAAGTAGCAAACAAACCCCCAAATCTCAGTGTATCAACCCAAGATAACTTTATTTCTTGCACAGAAAAATTTCAGTGCGGCTGCTCCTGCTTAGCAGTCATACGTCCTTGTGATTATTGAAGGACCCACATGCCCTCTTTAAGGCCTTCAGATTTCTTTCCATTCAGCTGGAGGAGAAGGTTTTGCGGGAAAGTTTTTATGGGCCCGCCTGACTGTCACACATTTACTCCTAACTGCAAGGGAGGCAGGGAAATGTAGTTTACCATATACCTACCAGATAAAGGGAATGGGTTTTGGTGAACTCATAGCATAGCGTATGCCAGAGGGAATGAGGTGAAGAAGTGAATTGTGTGTTTAAATGGGGGAGAGTATTAGGCTATGGGAACGTCAGGGTAAAGGTGGCCAAGGTGGCTGGGGCAGAGTGAGGAGAAGGTGAGGGCAGAGAAGTAATGGTGGCTAGGACTTGGTTGCATTGTCAGGACTTGGTTGCATTGTGAATGATGAGGAGAGCCAGTGATATTTCAGGATTTTGAAAGAGGAATGACATGATCTCAGTTACATCTTGAACGGATCACTCTTGCCGCTGTGTTGAGAATAGACTGAGGGAGGAAGGAGGACTCAGGGAGAGAAGTCATCGTCTATTGGACTTATCCAGGTTAGTGATGAGAACAGCCAGGTCCCGAGTGGTGGGCATGGTAGAAATGGTAAGAAATGGTTAGATTCGAGATCCATAATAAGAGTGGAACAGGTCTTGCTATGGGATTTATGGTGGGCTGTGAGAGAAAGAGAGGAATCAGGATTATTCTGAGGTTTTGGCTTTGCTTAATGACTATTTGCCTCGCTTTCTACCCTCAGAAATAAGAGGAGGAAAGTATTTGAAAAAAAGATACCTAGATGCCCGCTGGGCCCTGACCCATCTCCCATAGCGGTTCTTCTCCACAGCGCTTTCTTCAGCACAGACAGCAATTCTCATTCATAACTGCGCATTCAGACAGAGAGAGGGCATTCCTAGCTCCTAGCACAGAGCACAGACGAGGCAATAGTAGCAGTGGTCTCACATCAGTCTCTGGGGTCTCCAGGCCAAGCCTTGGGATCCCCTTAGACTGATGTGGAAGAGGCCTCATGTCCCCTCTGGGTGGCCGAGAGATGCCTATGGAGGCCACTTCCAATCCCTGCTATCTATCATGTGAGAACTTAAGTGTGTTTGGAAGTGGGAGCAGAAACAGTTTCCCTGGTTCCTCCTTGGAAATCATGACCTGCCAAGGCAGAAACTAGAGATGGAACTTTTTAATAGACAGTGATCTCAGTGGGAGCATAGAGGGAAAGAAAGTCTATGTTAAACAAAGCAGGGCAAAAGCTGTGGCAATATATATTGCATGCCTACAAGGCGCTGGGAATGGCCAGGTATTTCAGTTTCACTAGAGAGCGAAACAAATATACTGTTTCTGCCTCAAGACAGAGACAGACTCATTTGGCTAGAACACAGAATGATTTGTTGGAAAGGGTTATATTTACACCTAAGTATTTATTTATTTTTTTATAGATAGTGAATGGTATTGTATTTTTAATTTTGGTGTCCACAAAGTCTTTGCTAGTATATAAAAATACAATCGCTTTTTAAATTTTTATCTTGTATTCTGCATCCTCGCTAAACTCACTAATTAGTCCTAAGCATGGTTTTTTTTTTTTTTTTGTACATTCTACAGGATTTCCTACCAACACAGTCTGAGATTATTTTATTTTTTTTCTTTTCAATCTGTATCTTTTTATTTCCTTTCATCGCCTCTTGTGCTGGCTAGGACTTTTAGTACTATTCTGAGTGAGAGCGGTGAGAGTGGACATAACTGCCTGTTCCCATTCTTGGGGAGAAACATTCATTCAGTCTTTCACCATTAAGTGTATTGTGAGCTTTAGGGCTTTTTCCAAATGTCATTTGCACTTTGCTGGTATGGGCGTGGGTGGGGCATAAAGTTTTCTGTGGCGTTTGGCTGAAATAGAGTAGTTATTATCCGAAAAGTTTTCTGTCTTGCTGGAGGGAGCAAGCTTTTGTTGAGGCTTTTTTGTCTGTGCCTATTGGCATTTCCAGGTTGCCAGCTTCTTCACTTTTAAGTCTGGGACATATGAGGCAAAAAGAAAATGCAAGGAACTCACCACAGTGTCCTTCCTAGGGTCCTGAGGTTCCTAATTGGTCTGCCTTCTTCACTCTACCTTTCAGAATCTTCTTATGTTTGTTTTACAAATAATGCCCAGGAATTTTAGTTGTACAGCAGGTGGAATAGGGAAAAGTAAGTCTAATCCATCTTCCTAGATGTGGAAGTGTTTGGGAAAATTAGAGAATATAGGTTGGGGCTAGTCTTTAAAAGGCCTAATACCAGGGGTTTGGCTTCGTAAGCAGTTGGAGGGCTGTTGGAGGTTCCTCTACAGCTGTGTGGAGGAATGGTTGAGGGTGGTGTGGGGGGGTGGGCAGAGAGACCAGGAAGCTGTCTCCTGGATCCAGGTAGGAGATAATGAGGTTCTAGACTGTGACAGTACACATGGGGCAGAAGGAACAAGAGGAAGGTCACATGGGCAATGAGGAAGTGCAAGGAGATGAGGCTGAATCTGCGGATTCTAGCCTGGGCACCTGGCTATGAGATTGGGAAGGAGGGGAGGAGTGTAAGTGCAGCAGAGGGGATATATTCTAGGCGTTTTAGGCCTAGAAAGTTTGGACTAACTCTGCTTCCCTTCAAGGAAGCCTGGCTGCTGTGTACAAATCCAAGAGCATGCATTCTAGGCAGAGGAAACAATGTGGGGAAAGGCACAGGTACTGGAAAAGCATAGTGGGCCTGTTGAGACTCCAGCTACCCGAGGCATAAGTAGGGAATTATTGGTTCCATAACTGAGAAGGATGCTATAGGGGTTGACAAAAGGAAGAGGTTCCACCGTGGGAGCTGATATTGCCAGTGGTCTGTCTGGCTCCTTGCCTTCCGTGCTTTGTGTGTTGGTACAAGTTTTCTCCACTGCAGACAGGCCACCCTCCCTGTAGGGGCACCATTGCTGTCAGCCCCAGTTTAACAAATCCGGTGAAGGGAGAATTCCTTTCTCTGCATCTGTATATCAACTCTGGAGAAAGGCTTCAATTGGCTCGGCTTGGGCAATGTGCTTATCCTTTTGGACCAGTCACTGCTGCTAGGGATTGGAGTACTGTCACCTGGGCTGAATCATTTGCCCACCCCCACTGGGGCAAGCAAGGGCTTTTTAAGAAGAAGGCAGAAGAAAAACATCTAGAGAAGATTAAAAAAAATATATATATATATATATATATATATATATTTACTATGGCTTACTATAATGTGATTTGAAGAATTTAAAGTATGGCAATGTAAGAACTCTTTGGAGAGTTTTAAGCAGGGGACTTGATAAAATTTAGGCTTACTTAAAATTATTGCAGGTACTGTCTGAGGTTGTGGTTGGAAATAAGCAAATGACTAGAGGTAGGGAGACTGATTAAGAGGCTGCTGTAGCTCCAAGGAGAACTGATGAGACCTTAGTTATTTCATTTGGATTTTACCTCCAGCCACAGCATTAGTGAGGTGGAGGAGAGGGATAGAGTCCAGAGACAATTAGGCGAACAGGGCTTGGTGACCAGCTAGATGGAACAGCGAGAAGAGGGGCTTAAGGCAGAATCACCACCACCAGGAGGTAAAGACTGTTCTCTGAAAGGCTAGCTTTCTCTTTAGAAACCAGTTATTAAGTGTTAGCAGACTCGACATATCTTATTGCTTTCTGAGAAATGTATTGTTGGCTTCTTGTGGTGCACTGACTGGAAAAGGAAGCTGATTGATTGCATTTTTCTCCCTTTAAAAAGTTTCCTTTCTTTAAGAAATCAGATAATAGAAGATGCAGTCAGGACTGCCAGTCAAGAAATAAGTGGATGGAGAAGGACACTGGCCTGAAGACCCTACCTTTCCAACCAGTCTGTTCCTAGGCTACTTTAAAAACATTCATCCTTTTGGCATTGTCCTTGCTAGAAAGACTTTTAAGGATGTTTAGTAAAAGAATGATATAATCTGACTTTTGTTGTTAAGAGCACCTCCCTTATTGAGAATGGACTGTGGGTGGAGGTAGGAGTGACATCAAGGAGAGAAGCAAGGATACCAGTTAGGCGGCTATTAGAGTAAAATCTAGGATGGTAATGGTGGAGGGGGTGAGAAATGATCATAAGCTGAATACGTTTTGAAGGTAAAAGCCAGTTTGAGTGAGGATTGGATGTGGAGTAAGAGAGAAAGAGAGGAGATGAGAGTAACCACAGACCTTTTGGCCTGGGCAACTGGAGGACTGTTGGCTTAAATTCAGATGGGTAAGATTCTGGGAGGAACAGGTGTGTGGGGAAGGTCTGGGGTCTGTGTGAGACATGTTAAGTTTGAGACATTGAACGTGTACACAGACCTCGTGTCCACTTGACATCTTACTTGAAGCAGGCAGTAGGATGTACTAGCCAGGAGTTCAGAGGAGAGGTCCAGGCTCGGAGAGGAATCTGGGCATATCAGCATAAAAGTGATATTTGAATCCCTGAGGCTAGGCGAGATCACCAAGGGGGTGATTGAAGGTATACAGAGAATAGATGAGAAAAAGGACCGAGCCTTGGAACACCGACATTGAGGCAGGGAGATGAAGAAGAACCAGCGAAGAGAAAGAACAGTCACTGAAGTGGGTGGAAAATCAAGAGTGCTATCCTGGAAGGCAGGTGAAGAGAGTAGTCAAACAAAAGGGAATAATTAACTGGTAGCAAAAGCTGTAAGATGAGGACTAAGACTTGCCCATTGGAGCTAGCGATATGGAGGATAGGTCAATGCGTGCTTTTGTACCCAAGCTTAACCTTTTAAATAAGTCATAGTTCCCGCCTAGAGAGAGAATACAATTGTGCAAAATGAGGTTCATTTAAGATTGATTGAAATAAATCTAAGGTGTGAAGATATTACAAATGGGAGTCCAGCAGAAGAGACAAGACTTCTGGCTTTTATGGGGAGGGTCGAGATCAGAGTCATTGAGGTCTTCATTTGTTCATTCATTTATTCCACACATATTTTGGGGTGGCAGGGACTGGGAGGAAAGGAGAAAGGAGAGTTATTGCTTAAAAGGTGTAACGTTTCCGTTTTGCGAATGAAAAGAGTTCTGGGGATGAATGGTGATGGTTGCACAACAGCAGGAATGTATTTAATAACACTGAGCTATACACTTAAAAATAGCTAAGCTTGTAAATTTTCTTATGTGTATTTTATCACACAAAAGAAGAAAAATCAGAGAGAAAAAACTTATTGCCCACCACACTTCCTCCCTAAGAACTGAGAACTTGATCTGGAATATTATGTTTGAAATGGATGGCTTTTCAGTAGAAGGAGATAAAGTGGAGAGAAGCAGAGGAAGACATTCAGCTACGGGGAATGCTGGGAGGGAAGGATATATATATATATATTTACTATGGGCTGATATATATATATATATTTACTATTATATATATATTCACTATCAGCCCTTTTTGTCTGGATTGTAGGATCCACTGGGGGTGACCATGCAAGCTGAGCTTGCAGAGTCAGACGAGGCCAGTTGATACAGGCCTGGCAGCCTGGCTCTCGAGTTGGGTTTGCCTTCTTAGAAGAATCTAAGGAGCCTGTAGAGGTTTCTGCCCAGGGGAGTGCATTTGGAAGATTAATCTCATTAATCCTTCCTGTTAAACCATTGCCTAGTAAAAGCAGTAGGATTGAGGTAGGCATTTGTATGGTGAAAATTGTAGGCTAGCAGAATTTTAGATACCCAGGCATGTGTTAATGAACAGAGTAGATTTTTCTTCCACCCATTTTACAAATATTTGTTGAGAACTATCTAAATGCCCGTAGTGTGCCGGCAGTGGGCGTAAGGGAAGGAGTGAATTTACCAGATCTTTTCTCTTGATAAGCCTACAATGTAGGGATCCCCATTCCTAAATAAGAAATGATGCTACGTTGTGCCAACTGTTGCCATAAACGTCTCATCAGAGTTCCATGGGAGCTGAGAGGAGGGTGTGCTTGGCCTGCCTGGGACACTGGCAAGGCTTCCAGGGAAAAACCATTTGATGGATTTGAAGGAAGAACATCATTTTCTAGGTAGAGAAGCAGAGATAGGCATCTTGGGAAGATGATAAATCAAAATTTATTGAGAGTTATAAGTTTAAAGAAAATGTATATTTTCTTTTAAAACTAAACTCAATTTCATTGGCTTTTAGGTGGTGTTGACTAGTGTGCATGCTTTTGGATCCAAGCTTAACTTTTCAAATGTGGAATCCTAGGACTTCATTGGTAAGTTTGATGCCTTTTTACTAGATCATGCTTTGTTTTGAAAGAGAAGCCCAGGAAGGAGTGAGATAAGCTTTTTGGGCTTGAGAAGGTGGGCGTAAGATGTAAGGAAGGTGAGCTGAGCAGCAGACCCATAGGAGCAAAAAATTCATCCAAAGGAGTCAAGGGCAAGAACTTTGGCAGGATCCGCTGGCATCTGATCGTTCTAGACCAGGGTCAGCAAACTTTTCTGAAAAGGGTGAAATGGTGAATACTTTTGGCTTCATAGATAATGTGCTCTCGTCACAGCTACTCAATTCTACCACAATAGCGTGAAAACAGCCATAGATGATATGTAAACGATGGGTGTGGCTGTATTCCAGTAAAGCTTTATATACAGAACAGGTGGTGGGCTGGATTTGGTGTGTGGGCCATACTTTGTCCACTCCTTTTCTAGACCCTGAATGCTGGGCTAAGACACTTGGACTTTGTCCCATAGGCAGTGAGAAACTATTGAAATTATTGTGGGCAAAGAAGTGAAATGGCAGGACTGATGCGTTAGAAACATTTATCTGATAGCTGGATAAGAGGCATGGGCCCTATTCAAAGGCAGCAGCAGCAATCCAGGCATGAGGTCATGTGGTTAACAAGTGGTTAAAATGAGACCACAGGACCAACAGAAGAGATATTGCAAAGCGAGAACCATAGGCTTTGCAGACTTCTTAGACTTTAAAGACAGGAGCCAAAGAAGATGAAAATTTAAACTTGGTAGTTCACTATGGTACCATTGACAGAAATGTGGATATTGAGTGTGGAAAAGGGTGGTTGATGCATCTGATTTTAGATAAACTAAATTCAAGATGACAGTGGTTCATTCACAGGAAATGTCCCGTAGACAACTGGAAATGCAGGCCTAAAACCTGGAAGGGTATATCTGGAGATAAAGAACAGGAGCCATAGGATTAAATAAGTTCTTTCCATCACGAGTAGAGGCCTGAGCCTTGGAAAGTGTGCATAACTCTGGGATGGAAAGAAGGTGGAACAGAACCAGAGGCGAAGGGAGGAGAGAGTCCTCGGAAGGGAAGAGGACCAGGGAGAAGAAACCTGAAGGAAAGCTCCAAATTTGGGACAATGTGGTTGCAGAAATGTGATGCTGCCAGAGGGAAAGCGGAGAGGAAGCCAGGTTGCACAGGTCAGACATAAACAAGGAATAAAGAATCAGAGACATTAGTAAAGTAGACCACTCATAGAGAGTTCGGGTGGTAAAAGAAGGGAGATATGTAAGATCTAGTTTTTTGCGTGTCAAAATAACCTAATCGTTAGCTTTGAGGCCGGCAAAGCATGCTGTGACCAGTTCTGATTTCCTTCTCTGGAGGCAAACTGTGTTTGGGAGTTCGTGTGTACCTTGGGCTTGCGATTGTGTTCTTATATTCCCTTTGAGGTGTGGTGTTCATAACTCTGCCACAACTTGTACCACATAATCTAGCCCATGTTTGGACTCTTGCCATGAGACAAGATGTGATCTGTTGGGGAAATAGTTGCATTGCCTAAGCTGGAGGACCAAGAAATTAGCATAAAACTTTTTACTGCAGAGTCTGCCCAAATATGGTAATTTGAAATAATTCCTCAAGTCATTCTACTAGATATCAATTTGTGCTCTGAATATTTCAAGAATACATTCTTTGGTTTAAATTCTAAATGGTTTTTAGCTTAGTTTGCGTGAATATAGCAGTTAAAGATAGCATGATACAAGCAACAGGTGTAACTGTTTTAGAGTCACCATTTATTGAACACTCACTATATACCAGGCGCAGTGCTGAGTGCTCTATAGCTATTATTTTATTTCATCTGTTCAACAACCTGTGATACAGGAAGTAGTACTCCCAGTCAGCAATAAGGAAATCAGGTCATAAAAAGGTTGACTGATGTGTCCAAGGTCACAGGGGATTTAAGCCCAACTTTATCTGACCCTTGGTTTATGCTACTCCCTGTTTTCTCCCATCTGAGTCTGGAATTTCTTCTGCTTCCGCTGAAGGATGAGAGACAGATCGAGCTCTTCTCGTTAACTATTCAGAGACTCTAGTGGATGTTTCCACTTCCTAGGAGTCTACTAAAAGGGTAGAAGTGTGGGATCTCTGGAAGAGACTAAGGCCAAATCTCAAAAACTTACTTTAACTGTTTCCCCAGATACAATCTTCCTTTAGTTGGAAAAGGTGGCAGCTTTGGGCTCGGAAGGGAAATAAATACCACTAGTAGGCACAACAGTCAGATTCCAGTCCTAGTTCTATGGCATTATAATCTATGTTCTGTTTAAATACTCGGTATTTCTCTCTGCTCACCTCCAACTTCAAGCTCTAAAGGCAGAGTTCTATTTTGTCTTGTTTACCTCCGTGCCCCCAGCATCTACATGGGATCTAGCAAATAGTATGTGCTCACTAAATATTCATTGCTTCTAATGAGTCAGGTGACTTGGGACAAGGTGCTTAATCACTGCGTGCCAGGCACTGCTCTTAGCACTGTGGTTCTAGTGGTGACACAGGACAAGTGCTCTTAGGTAGATATCCTAGTAGAGGAGACAGACAACGTAGATGTATGAGCTGTGCAGTAATGTAAGGCCAGGTGGGCATGATCATGCCGTGAAGTAAAATAAAGTGAGAGGAAGGGGTGGAGGATGATGGGGCTGATAGTTTATTTAGGGTCATAGGAAGTCCTCACCGAGAAAGGAAGAGAGACAGTGAGGCTGTTGGGGAAAAAATCATCATAATGTTCTTTGAGGTGATCATAGATATGTCAGCTGAGCCATCAATGCTTCATTTAAATTCTTTTGCATGGCCGTGGTTGCTAACACCCAACTAATTGCTCCCCTCATGTCTCTGACCGTGCTGCTCACTCCCTTCCCTTCCTTGGTTGCGTTCACTCTCCTTGTCTGGCCTGCTCTCTCCTGGTTGTCCTCCAACCTCAAAGACCTCGTCCTCTGTACTCTGCTTTGCTAGTTTTCTTTTCTTTGTCCTTAACTTAATAAGGCTTTGCTTGATCCCTTTTGTGTTGCCCTAAGTATTCTCCCTGGGTGATCTCATCCACTTCTCACCTCTATCCAGAAGTCACCCAGATCTACATATCCGGCCCGGAACCCCCTCCCACCCCTCACTCTTGGCTGCTGCCCCGCAGGCACCTCAGACTCATCCCTCTGCTGGTGATAAATGTGTCCCTCTGTGTGTTACCTGCCTTGGTGGGACTATAAGCCTTCGGTTTGTCTACCGTAGGAGGCATCCCTGGCTTTGTCCTTTTCCCTCAACTGTCACTGTCCATCAGTTACCACATCCTGAAGAGCCCATCTTTCTAATTTGTCACCTAACTCTGCCCTCTGCATTCCTTCATTTAGGGACTCATCATATGGATTTTTTAAATCTTCTTCATTGGTCTTCCTTTGTCCATTTTTATCCTCCCTCATTCCGCCCGCCTATGCCTATCAGCATGATGTTTCTAATTCACACATCTGATCATGATCAGACTTTCTTCCACTTAGAATCCTCCGAGGGTTCCTTATTGCTTCTCGAATAAAACCTAAGCCCCATCAGCAGGCCTGTAATCCTTTCATAATCTGGCCTTTGGCCACCTTCCTCATTTCTCTTTTTCCCTAACCCATATTTCTATTTCAGCCCAACCTTCCAACAGCCATCACCTCTTGGTGCTTTTGCCAGAGCTCAGCCCTCTCCTGGGAATGACTGACCTCTGCTTCCCAGTTTGGTAACTCAGCTCAAGTTTCTACTCTTCTGAACACCTTCCTTCTCTACCCTGTATTCCTCTGTGACCTGGAGATGACCTTCCTCCTGGCTCCTAGAACGCCCTGCATTTCTTTCTCTCCCAAAGCACTTATCAGCATAACTTGTTGATTTACTTACTGTTACTCTCAGTAAACTGAGCTCCTTAAGGGTGGGGAAACACACACACACACACACACACACACACACACACACACACGTGTGCATGCTTTCCCTCCCCCCGCCCTCCCTCTCCCCTCCCTCTCTGTTCTTGGTGCCAGTACAGTGCACCTGGTTCAGGAAGTGTTTGTTGAAAGAGTGAGGATAGCAAAGTCTGTTTGTGCAGCCAAACAGTAGATTTATAACACGATCAAATGTATTTGAAATTTGAGGATCACTGGCCATTGAGTTTGGTAAGGCCACCCTCTTCTCAGTTTTTAGTGCGGCGTAGGTTGTCCTGGGCTTGGGTTTGTGGCTGCCTGTTGTGTTTCCCAGCATACTTAAGCCTTGGGAATAGGATTTCTCTATATTCTTTACCCTGACTTTTTAAAAAAAAACTCCTGTTGTTGATGGGATAATAATAGCAATTCAAAACAAAAAATAATTCATCAAGAAATGCTCAGGAATGAGGTCCACCCAGCTTCATCATGGTGAATCCCAAATTTTCTAAATTAACCAAAATAATGATTCTTGCTAACTGCTGACAGCTTTTTCCCACAGGCCAGCTGAGAATGCTTTTCTGATTGGGGGATGAAGATAGCTAGTGGTCCTTTGTGGAGGTGCCCAAGGGCATCTTTATTTCCATTTGGAACCTTGTAAAGTTTCCAGCAATTCTCTGGCTCTGGCCCAAGGATGCCAGGTCCATGTCTGGATGCCACATGGGGGCTGGCACAGTGAGTGCGTCTAGGCAATAGCCAACACATGCTCATGTTTTCATTGGGGCCGTCAGCTTAATTCTTCTTGCATCTTCTTCACTTCCTAGTTCAGTCACAGAACTGGGATATTGTGCTGAGATGCAGCTTTTATTTGGGACTTCATGGTAATCTAGGAAGGCTTCCTAGCAGAAGCCCTTCTTGACACAGAGGTGCCCTGCAAACACCTGGGACTACTTTCCTTGCCTAGAATACTTACGATGTCGCTTTCCCTTTCCGGGACTTTCCATAAACCATTCCCTCAGCATGGAATGCATTTTCCTTCTGGTTTCCTAGTTCATGCCTATTCACTCTTCAGATATTAGCCGATTTGCCTCTTCTTGGGAAGCCTTCCCCACCTCCTGGTAAGGTCTTATCATCCCCATTACCATTATCTTTATATACTGCTTAGCAATTGCTCACTGTGAGGCCGGCATTGTCAGAGTGTTTGGTGGATAACCACTTAGTATTAGGGCCTCGGTAGGTGTTGGCTGAGGTAAGTGTTATCATTATTATCCCACAGATACCATTTGAGGAAACTGAAGCCCAGATCAACTGAAGACACAGGAACAGGGGTTCGCCCCCAGTGCCTGACTGGGTCGGTGTGCTCTCACCCATTCTTCCGGACTGCACAGATCCCTCTGCCGTGCACTCCGGCAGCCATCCTCCTGCTTATTCACGGCTCATCACAGAGGCCGTTTTATATCTGTTTGTATGGCTATAGCTTCATGAGTGTTTGACCTCCGCACTGGGCGACCCCCATAAACGCAAGGATGGCAGACCTCTAGGTGGGTGCTCAACAGAGTTGACTGACAGCCTGCCTGACCGCCCAGATAGCCACTCACTCACTCACTGTTCCTCCTTGCCCCTGGCATCACGAGAGTCTGGGCTGTGAACATAAAAGGGGCTCCCCAAGGCCCTCTGGGTTTTAGCCTGCACCCTCACCTCCTGTTTCCACGTCAGAGCCAACTGTCCCTTGGCAGGGTCTGTTTCTGTGCACAGTCCCTTAGTCCTTTTCCCTAACCTGCAAACCCTACCTCATCCCTTTGTAAGGAAGTTGACCCCTTTCTAATCCACAGAGCCAGCCCCCTTTCTCTGCTCTTCTGGACTGGCACACACTCTGGGGATGGCTCTAACCACCATGGGTTGTCAGGACCTGTGTGCCTGCCCTCCTAGGTTTTCTGGAGTTCCTCAGGACCAGCCCTGCTGTGGTCTTTGTGGCAGGGCAGTACCTTGTGTAGTCAGGGCTGAGGGGTCTACAGAAGGGGGTAAATTGGACAGAAGGTATTACCTTAAGAGAAGCTGGTTCATGGTATAGTTTGCGTGTGTTTGTACCTATGCTGGTAGGTGTGTACGGGTATGTGTGTAGGCGTTCGTGTGTTGCTCAATGTTTTACTTGTATAATTTATCCTTATACACATTAGAGACTATGTCTCCCTCTCTCAGGGATCTAATGTGGGATTTGAATAATAGATATTTCATAGCTGTTGGCTAAATAAATATTTTCTCCTCTCTGGAGCCAAAGGCGCCTCCCCTTTCCCCCACCGCCCACTGTGGTGCTTCTTCAGGCCCCTCTTCCCAGACCCTGTTCAGATCGCAGTGATGTGAGAGCCCCGTCCCCACTCCAGCAGGCAACTGCTCTGCTCAGGCCGACAGCCGGGAAGCTGAGTTCCCCAGGGACATGTCACAGGCCTCCAGGGCCCTTTAGGGCCAAGCTGGCTGAGCTCCCAGTGACTCACACTGGTTTTGAGCGGGCAAAATAAAAAAACAAAAATGGCTTCTGACCAAGTAGGGAAATTGGACATGGGCGGGCGGGCGCGGGGGAGTGGGAAGACGTTAGCCACGCCTTCGGTACATTTGCTAGCCACAAGCTGAGCTTGGCTTGAAGTGCAGATGGCCTCCAGAATGAGGACACCTATGAAAGGCACTGGTCACACTGGTCTCTGTGGGACCTCAACCCGCTTCAGAATGTCAGCTCTGTGACTGTTAGGGATGTGACTTAAGACAAACCTCCCAAGATCTCTAAGCCTCAGTTTCCTGACATAGTAAAATGGGATGGTGACATAGTAATGACCCTTATGAGGTTCTTGTGAGAGTGAAATGAAAACGTGCTTAGCACTGTACAGGGCATGTAGAAATCGCCAAATACCTGTTATCATTATCGTTTTTAAAAAGTTGTATTGTAAATAATCACTGTAAGAAGAATTTGGACAAGATAGAGAGTCTAAAATGCACTGTTAAGGGCTCTGAGGAATAAATGAGATGGTATATAAGAAAAGCACTTTGTGAATTGCAAATTATGTGCAGTACTATTAGTAGTACAGATATATCTGTTGTTGTTTTGGTTTTGGGGAAAAAAGGAGCACAATTTTATGAGGTTGAGTCTAAGTTCGTTGTTTTTGTTTTGAAGGGAGATTTGTCAGATAGGCCTTTATGGGAATTTTGCCCAGAGGCTGTGTGACCCACATTGGTGATCCTTGGCACCAAATGCCTGCATAATACCTGGCATGAAGGAGCATTTCTGTGATTGCTTTTAATATTTTAAATGTTTTATGATAAACATTTAATACATAGTAGTATAGTAAGTTTTCTTATAGGTTCATTGACAGTAAATTGTGGGAATTACCTCTGGACCTGAGAAATCCTCACTCTTAGAATTTCGTGCCTAGTATAACTGAATAAATTTAAACAATTTATTCAGAATCGAATATAGACAACTATCATTATTTTCTCAATGTTAGAAATATTTTCTTACTGTCAATAATTTGACTCTCCTGTGTTTATCTCCATTCCGTACTATGTCCCTGCCTTCTCCCATCCTTCCGAAAATAAAATTGAACAGAAATTACCCATTTAAAAAAACGTAGATACTTTCTAGCAGAGGTCGAAAACTCTCTTCTCATTGGCTGCATCTGGCCTGCAGATGTATTTTGTTCAGTGCTCACAATGTTTTAAAACTTTTTAATTAGTGGCTAACGTTTTAAAATTGGTGGTTATTGCCTAGAAATCCAGATTTCCAGCTCTTCATGAAAAATTGAAGGTCTGGCAGCATTGGGTCTATCCTCCTTCACGGCAGTGTAGAAGAGTGGCAGCCCTCCTTGGGGACTTGTCTTGGGTTTGCTCAGCCCTGCCCACCTGCTGCACCTTTACCTGACCTGTAGGTATTTAAGTCTGTAGTCTCTGCTAAACGTAAGGAGCACCTCTTAGACACTGTGTATCAATTTAGAATTATTTTCATTAGCAACTTTGATCATGGATAGGAAGGTTCTCTCACTTGCTAAGCTGTCATTTTTACACACCCGGAGTGGCTAGTGTTTTATGTAGCCTCTTTTGGTTTTAGTAGAGTCACGTTCTCTCTCCCTGTGGGAATTTCTCATTAACGATTTTTAAGAAGTCTTCAGCAAGAATGTTGGATAAAGCAGGATATAAAATTTGATTGCCTCTTTGAAAACAGGTGAACTGCTTTAAATCAATAATTTATGACATTATAAAGACACTTTGTCCTTTCTGTTAGCCGTCTCGTTGAAATGGTTATAATTTGGCAGAATTCTTGTTGAAGTAGGTGAGGACTTTGAGATTCTCGGTACTGGATACCATCCCCACAACAGTGTTTTCTCAGGCAAGCCCTTGTCCCCTTCTAGCCAGTGGGTGCACAAGGGACTGGTGTCCGTATGCGGAGATGGGAGAGGAGGTGCTGCATCCCACAATGGTTACTTTCAGGGAGTCCTTGCAAACCCTGAAATTTAAAAAAATTATTATTGTCCTCTGAGCTTTTACTTTTTTTCATCATGAAAGAGTATACACTTGTAACAAATTCAAACCCTGAAGTGCTTTAATATAAAGGAAGAAGGTCTTCTCTGACACCCCTCCCACTCCCAACCTGCCCCAAAGATAGGCGCTTTTGAGACTTTGTTGGGTACAGTGCTAGACATTTTCATTTGCTTGTGTCCCCCCAACCCTACCCTCCTTTACCCTCACCCCTAACTTTCTCGTTTTTACTTTTGTTTTGTGAAAATCGAATCTATGCATACTGTCCTGCAGCTTTCCTTTTTATAACCTACTTCCAGTTATTATAGTTATGGTTACCTTACGTCTTCATGTTCATATGTACAGATAAATGTGCCTTATAATTTTTAACAGTTGTTCTCCATGGTATGGATGCATTTTAAGTTTACTTACTCATTCCTGTATTGGTAGACAACCAGGTGGATCATTGTTTCTGATCTTTTGCCATTGCAACCATCGCTGCAGTGGAAATTGTTGCACACACCGGTGAACTTTTACATTAGATTTTCTACAATATAGATACCCAGAATGTGGGACTTTTGGCTTGAATAGTTTGCCATTTAAAATTAGAATCAATATTGCCTAACTGCCCTCTAAAAAAATTGTGCCAATTCATGCTTCTCCTAAGAGTATACAATTATAGCTCCAATAACCTAGTTTTTGCTTTAACATGTGTAAGGAAAAGAAACTTTAAAAACTAACAAATATTCCATCAAAATGACACATTTGTCTTAGAAAAGCATTCAAAATTCTTAAGTCTATAGATTTAATTAAATGATTTTCATACCTTGATTTTGGTGATGCTTATCATCCTGTAAGGTGATTAAAAATGTTCCCCAACTACTGTGACAAGTTTAATTATTGAATACTTATCTAAGGATGGCAGTTGTACCAGATATCCTTTGGAAGGCCAAACCACTGCTTCCTTTTTCATGGCTCTCCCAGGGCTGCATGGTCCTTCCCACCAAGGCTGGGTTAGCATTTAAATGGACTGCAGCAGGGAGTGCCAGGCCTTAGGCCCAAGAGACTTGAAGAGGCGGAGGTGGCAGGTGATGTAGTGAGGTACCTGAGGATTCCCACACCCCCTCCTTACATCCAAATGCCGGGTTGTTCACAGGTGTATTTTCTCATAGCATCCCTACGACCTCCCTGTGAAGCAGGCACTTCCCTCTCTCCCCTATTTATATCTGGGGACACTTGGGCTCAAAGAAGGTCTGCCTTATTGAGTGCCGTACAGCTGATAAGTGACAGTGCATTAGACACACAGGTCTTCTGATTTCAACGGTAGTGGAGTCAGACCCCTGTGAGGCTTTCTGCAGGCAACACACCATGGAAGCTTCCTTTACTGAGCTGAGGATGGAGAAAGGAAAGGGAAGTGACATTCTCAGACTTCCTGTGGCCACTTTTGTCCACAGCTTTCTCCTGGGAGTGTTGACATTTATGGTCATGTTTTAAAACATTCCGTTAGCATTTGGGAAGGCTCTGTGAATTCTTGATGAGGGGCCTTAACTGATCACATGTGGTTGAGACTGCTGATCCGGAATATAAATCTTTCTTAGGAAGGTCAGATCTTGGGAGATGGTCAGCTTACTGCCTGCTAACAGCATGTGAAATTTTGAATTCCATCTTCTCCAGAGGCCTCCTCTCTGCCTCTCTGACCTGGTGTCTGGCTTTTGCTAACAGATTACCTTGTATTGGCCAAAGCTGCTTAGCACTAACCTCACTTCTGAGCCTGCGGGTAGATTTTGCTGTCCTCCCTGGATGCCTCCAGCTTCATTAGACCTAGGCAGAGTGTTCTGCTCTAGTGAAAACAAGAATCTGTGGGATAGACCCAGTTCAAATCCTGGTCTCATCACTTTAACTAGCAGCATGAACCCTTGGCTGTTAACCTCACCTCTCTGAAACTCAGTGTCCCCTTCTACAAAATAGGGATATTAATTCTATCATAGCGGCATTTTGAGGAATATATGAATTAAGATTTGAAAGATGCCTTTCAGATATTCAGCACAGAATTGACACTTTATAAATGTAAGTCTTCTCTCATTTTCCTGCTGTAGAGAGAAGCTTCTCTTCTGGAGATGCCCCAAACTGGTGGCTGCTGGCTGGGGATCCTGGAGTCAGGGGAATACCATCTGAGATGTCACACTGTATACTTTCAGGAGCTCACTATTTGATAGGAGAGCCCAATTAGCAGAGATGGCATAATGTGTGAAATAATAAAAATCAATTAATAGAGGGAAGATTAATTAACCCTCCAGGTAGGATAGGGTGGAAGATGTCATCAAGCAAGTAAGATATTGAAGGTTGAATAGGAGCTTGAGTGTGTATTGTGTGTGTGTGTGTGTGTGTGTGTAAGCTTGACAGAAATTATATATATGTATATATATATGTATGTATGTATATACATATATAATTAATAGGCTACTTTACCCATTAGTAATAAAGTTACATTGTTTTTCTGTGTATACAGTAACTTCTCCTGACTCTTACCAATACACTGATGTATTCAAATTCATCCTCTCTTTTCTCTTTCCTTTTGCCCCTCTTTCTGCCTTTCCTTCTGCCTACCCTCTCTTAAGATACTCAGCCACTAAAAATTTCTTAAAGAATTTCTTTATGCTTTAGTAAATTCTCAGAGTATGATGTTACTCCATTCTGCTAAGTTTTTTACAAGAGCTTTGGTGCAGCAAATTTTTTCCATTCCTTTTTTCTGCAGTATGAGTAAGTTCTTTTGCTTTCTCGGCAGTGAACAAACTACCAGCCATTTGATGTTTACTGCTTCAGTCCTATATACCAGAGCCATGTGTCATCCCGTTTAGTTGCTAAACAACTTCATAAAACAGGGACTGTTAATTCTTTCCAACAAGTGAGGAAACTAAGGCTTAGAGAGATGAGAGAGGTTAGTATACTGAATATTACACAAGTAGTGGGGGACCAGTTCAACTCTGGAGTTCTTGCCCCTATTCCCTGCTGCCTTGCTCAGGCTCTTGCACACAGTAGGTGGGTAGAAACATCTGTCTGAAGGAATGAGAGACCTGCCACATACCAGGCAGTTCAGTTCATTCTGCTAGTTTTGTAAGCCACTTGGGAGGTGACAGCACTTTTCACTTAGCTTCTTACCTATAAATGGGG
This sequence comes from Pteropus medius, assembly GCF_902729225.1. Taxonomy (NCBI): domain Eukaryota; kingdom Metazoa; phylum Chordata; class Mammalia; order Chiroptera; family Pteropodidae; genus Pteropus; species Pteropus medius. Next base: position 5,078,991 of record NW_024342470.1, read on the forward strand.
CCCCAGAATCACGCAGCAGTAATAATAGATGAAAAACACCATTTCCCATTCCTTTCACTTTCATTTCTAAAGTACATGTAAGCAGATAGGTTAGACTGGTAAAATGTTATTTATTGCTTCTTCTCTGCCCTTCTCAAGGACAGCCTGAGGAAGTGTGGGTGCAGGGCTCCAAGAGCCTGGCCTGGGCATCGGACATTTATGTTCCAGCTTCAGTTCTGCTGCTAACGCCTCGGTCACAGTGGGTAAATCACACCCCTCTGCAGAACTACGTTTCCTCAGTGCAGTTTGGGGCTCGGTTGGTCTCTAAAGACCCTGCTCACCGTATGAACTCATATCATAGAGTGAGGTTGTGCAGTGTGCTGGAAGGAATGTAGGCACCAGCGCTGGGAAGACCTGGTTTTGAATCCTGCTCTAGTCTCCCAGGCTCTGTGACCCTGGGCAGATCACCTAACCTCTCTGATACTCATTGTCTGCATCTGTAAGGGATGGCAGATAGGCCCTGCTTCCAGGAGCACGCTCAGGAGTCTATGCAAATAAGGGCAGCTTCCTTCCCTCTGTCTCCGACTCCTGAGTGCTTTGGTTTTAGACTGCAGTGAAACCCGAAACAGCTTCATCTGGTGCAGTGTTCATTACACCTTGCAACACTGTAAGATTTCTCGAAGCTCTTTTGTGTTGTTAAGAAAACCCTCAAAGGAAGGTAACTTTCTACCCCATTGAGCTTTATTAGTGCTTCGGTGACGGCACCTTATTTTTTCCACCCTTTTCCCACTTGCAGACAGCAGCTGCAGCGTGAGTCAGTTTGCACGTATATAATTTCTTTTGAGCGTCTTTGCTGAGAGAATTTCATTCATTTAGCAAATGTTTGCCATGCCCAGGCCTTATGTTAGGAGGTAGGATGCAGAGAAGAATAGACTTACAGTACCTGCCCTCAAGGAACTCACAAGGAGGAAAGGTACAAATAGACCGAGGTGACATATGGGCTTGTGCCGTCATCAAGGCATGCAATAAATAGGGTTCTCTGGGAAAAGGAAGGACTAAGTGGCTCTCTCCTGGGGAGTCAGGCGGGACCTCATAAACAAAAGGTGACTTTTGAGCAAGTCTTAAGAGATGAGTAGGAGTCTACGCTGCAGAAATCCAGGCAGAGCATTCCAGGCAGGAGGAGCCACAGGGCGCAGGCCAGAGCCCTGGGAGAGGTGACACCTGGGTGCATGTTGGGAGCTGGAGCCCAGAGGTGGAGGAGCTGAGTTGCCAGGTTCTGGTAACCATCCTTACAACTGAGACCCCAGACCTTTCTCCTGAAACCCTACTTACATACTCACTGCCCACTCAACATCCACACTTTGATGTTTAATGGGCATCCCAGACCTAACATAACTAAATAGAAGTCTTCATTTTTTTTTTTCTTACAAAGAAAAAAAGGGGCGAAAACATAACCCTGATCTTCTCCAGTCTTCCTCATACAGTGCGGCACCACCACTTATCTGGTTACTCAGGCCTGAAATGTAGGCATCATATTTGATCTTGCTCCTTCCCTAACTCCTCACATCGTCTGTTTGCCACTCTTGACAGCTGTTCCCTCAGAGTATATCTTGAAAGCCATCATACTCCCTGCCTTTGTCCGGATGTCCTCCATCTCTCAGCAGGTTCCCCTGCTTCCACTCTGGCCCCACTGCTATCAGTCTGCCACACAGTCAGGCAGAGTGACCTTTTAAAAAGTAAGTAAGATCGTGTCATTCTCCTTAGAACTCTCCGATGGCTTCCTAGCATTCTTAGAATAGCATCTAAACTCCTTGATATTATCCTGCCAGCCCCTCCTACTTCTCTGGTCTCATCTCTTCACATGCTCCACTTTGCTCACTCCATTCCAGCCACTGTGTCTTTCTTGCTGTTCCTCTTTGTTGCCTTGAGGCCTTTGCACTTACTGTTCTCTGCCTGGATCACTCTTCCCCATCTTTGCCTGGCTCACCTTCGCTCCATTCTGGTCTCTGTTTAAGAGGTCTTTCACCTGTCTAAAAAAGTACTACCCCACCCTTTACCCCATCATTCTGTCCTCTTACCCTGCTTTATTTTTCTTCATTAGCACCCATCACTGCTTGCCTTTACATTATATATTTATTTGCCTTCTTTATTGTTCGTCTTACCTTAGACAAACAATTTACTAGAATATAAATCCTTGAGGGTGGGTCCTTGTCTTACCTGTTTGATTTACCACTCTATCTTCAGGGCCTAAAACAGAGTCTGGCACACAGCAGGATATCAACACATTAGATAGGCAAACAAAAAAATGAATGAATTCATGCAAGTTAAGACTTCGGTGTTTATTCTGTAGGCAATGCAAATCTAGTAGACACCTCTCAGGAGGTGAGTGACGTGGTCAGCACTTTTATTTTAGAAAGCCAGCTGGTGGCAGTATGGGGGCTGGACTGTAGGAGGAGGCAGCAAAACTAGTAAGAGGCAGTTAAAATGGTCCAGGAAATTGATACTGAGCCCTATGTAGAGCTGTGGGGAGGGAAAAGAGGGGACTAATGACAGGATGTAACGATCTTTGAGTATCTCTGGTTCCTATTGGGAGAACTTGGTATAGCAATTCCTTTATATGAAAAACAAGAGCGGGGTGAGCTAGTCTGGGAAAAGGCTGGCAATACTCCATGGTGTTTTTCTCCCCAAGCAAATGTCACCCCCGGATTGCATGTCCTATCAAATGGTGCTAGCTCTTTGAGGAATGACTCTGCTGCTCTATAGAAGCCCCATTTGCTTTTCAGCAAGAATGTACTCAAGATGGTGGTATCAGTGAGTCTGATTCTCCTTCCTGCAAATGGTCCTTTGATCTTACACACTGCAAACCATACTAAGTCAATGGTTCTTTCTCGCAATGGGTACATTTCTCCATATTTAACTCCAAAGGAGAATTGTACTAATAAATTCTCCTTTTTATAAGAATGCCTAGGCTGCCCAAGTTCCGGGCTAGGTTTGCTGATAACTTGAGGGTTCAGCATCTCCCTTACCACAAACGTGCACAGTAACTCTTATTCTTTCTCCGGTATCAGGGAGTCAGACTGACGGTGGGAACACATTCCTAGCTCAGGCATAGCCAGGCTGTCTGGTGTTGCCTCTTGAGAACTTTCTTCTTCAGCTTGGATTATTCCTTCCTCCAAAAATCTCTAATACTCTCCAAGTTTTAGTGAAAGGCCTTTAATCTCCAAGTAAACACTTTCTTACCTAGCTTGCTGAGGTTTCCCCTCTCTGTCACTCACCAGAAGTATGCCATCCCAAGCCTTGGTCCAAAGTTCCTCATCCTGTTTGCCGCGCCCTGTGAAGTGAAATGCTGTACCATCTGTAGAGCCAGATGCCCACCTCCCACATCTCCCGCTCTCTTCCAAAGGTCCGGATGTCGCCAGGATAACATTAATAGCTACACTATAGAGCTTCCTGTGTGCCAGGTACTATGTTAAGCACTTCACACACATTCTTTCTAATCCTTACCACCCTGCAGGAGAGAGTTTCATTATTTTATTTTATTTTATTTTATTTTATTTTATTGCCGTTAAGGAAGCTGAGGCTTGGCAGTGCTGTGGAGTTTAGTAGTTAAGAGCATGGACTTGGAGTTAAACAGACCCAGGTTTGAATTCCAAGTAACTTGGGCATGCTAACTTAATCCTTTTAACCTTCTTTTTTCAAATCTAGAAAATGGAGATAATATAGAGAGGGTCCATAGGGTTGTTGTGAAAATTAAATGAAAGTTATTTCATAAGTGGATAAGTACTTGTTTGCTAGACTTTGTGCTGTCAGTAATAATAGCTCATCATAGATACTGTAGTCATCATCATCATCTTCATCCCAAGGCTACGTGGCTACTATGTAGGTGCAGCCAGGATGCCTAAGACTTTCTAGTCCCTGTTTGCTCTCTTGGTCTTTTCTGGTTGTGCCATTTGTTCATATGACAAATACTCACAAGCCCAACATTTTTCATGAGACATTTTCCCGGAAGCCTGCCCAAGGATCCCAGCTGAGAAATTCAGATCCAGAAGGTTAGCTCATGTGCTCTTTTCTCATCCTGTCGCTCCTTATTCACTGCCATGAAGAGTTTTCTGTTTCTGTAGTATATTGTATTTGAAGGTTGTTGGGCCATCGGGGTAGCATTTGGAAATACCTGTTTGATTGATACTATTTGCCATTTTCATTTCTTTCTCATATTTGCGATGAGTATTCACACACTAGAACTAGCCTGGCCATTTTGATGAGACCGACTTGCTGATTTGCACATAAATTCAAGCCATAGCCTGCATCTATCAACAGACCTGAGAGGCTTTTTTGGCCCCAAATATCAGACTCATAGTAATGTCATTGTGATATATAGATTATAAAGGTGCATAAGCTTAGCTTCAGCAGGGTTTTGTGTTCTAAATTCAGGTAAATGTAAATATCTACTTTTCAATTAAAAATGTTTTGAAATCTCAGTCTTAAAAAGTATGCTCTTTTTCCTTTTTTAAAAAATTCCAGTTTTCAAGGTATGGGTATGGGAAAAGGCAGATTCCAAACACCTGTATTCCCCATTCTTCTAACTTGCTTGTAGACCTCTCCTTGGAACCTGTCCAGCAAACTGTGGAATAAGCCCGCTATTTCTAACAGTGACAGGAACATGGGTGTCATTGCCAGTGGCCACGCCCCCCCCGCCCCCCGCGCCTGTCTTTGGGGCTCCTCAGAAAGACAGTGATGAGCCTTCCATAAAGGAGGCTCCCAAATTCTTCCTCCTGCTCTGGCTGTAGTGCCATTTTCCTCTGTAGACAGATGCGTCGCTTGCATTTTGGGCACAGGAACTGAATCCATCATATATTAGATCATTTAATATAAAGCTCTTTCTGATGCATAGTTTTTCCTCTAAAATTTTTCTTTTTTTCTTTTCCTAAATTATAAAAGCAACAGATGCTCACTTCAAAGCCAGGATTAGAACTCTTCACGCCTGGCTTGGAATTCCAGCTCTATCAACTTGTTAGGTGTGTGGGCTTGGGATAAACACTCACCCTCTCTGAGCCTTGATTCTTCTCATTGTACAAGAGAGGGAATGATCTCACTTCATAACACTGCTGTGAAGATCGGGGTAGCTTAGTACATAGACTGCTCTTCTAGATATTTGGCATGGATTTGTTCACTCGGCGAATATGTATTGAGCACCTATGAGCCAGCCACCATTCTAGTTGCTCTGGAAACAGTCGAGAACAAGACAGAGATCTCTGCTCTCATGATGCTCACATTCTAATCAGAGGAGACACAAAGAAACAAGGTCATTTTAGAAATAGAAATTAGAACCCCCGGGTGGGGTGTGGGTCATAGGAAGGGCTACTGTAGTTTGGATGGACAGAGGAGACCTCTTGGAGGGAGGCCCCATGCTTTGTGGCTCACAGGTCCCAAGTTTTCAAGGACATTCCTGCTTTTAACAGTTGTGCCCCTCTAAATATAGGTGACAACTTTGAGTTAGGAAAATCTGACCACATAGCGTATATTAGTTCTCTTTTGGGTGGGACTTGTTCACGAATCAGCTCTCCTTCGGAGGTTGAGCTCCTGGGGCTGGGAACCATGTCGCAGGGCCTTTTGAAGGCCTCCCGGCGAGCATGGGTTAGCACTCCTCTCAGACCACTCAGCCAGTGGAGCTGACACTGAATGAAGAGCCTCCGTGTCGGGAGGGAAGGTGATTAGTTTTTAGCCGGAGCCCATTTTGTTTCAGTGCTGCTTTGAGCATTCCGGTTTCTAAGGAGCTGGAAGTAATTTCTCTCTCAGTGAGACTGTGGCACACTGCAATCTCCTAATTCTCTGCGTGCAGTTTTTTAAGGGTTCTTTGAGGCCACATGAAAGCTGGGCAGCCAGTGTGGTCCCAACTTGTGCACCGGCATTTGAGCCACAGAGCAGTGAGCTCGACACTGATGCCAACCCCATTGCCCCTTGTAGGGGTATAGTATGGATTTTTAAATGGCCGTTTCAGCCTGCTGCATTGGGCAACAGTGACCCAAACCGATTAATGAGGGAGGCCGTTGAGCAGAGGGGCAGGCTAGGCTGCCTCTGACTCACCTGTCATGTCTATAGCCGACCTACTTTTGTTTGACCTTGATTTATTCAGTGCATTTAAAGACACTGTTGTGAATGCACTTCTGCTATCTGATTTAAATCCAACATGTGACAGCTCAGGATCTTAAACACACACATGACCCAGGCAGATGGATGGATGGATGGATGGATGGGTGGTTAGTTTTTCACTTACTTCTGAATTGTTATTTGATCACAAGGAAAGGGCTTAATTTCAAGAACACGGAGCAATTATTTGAGACTAGATACGATGCCAAAGCAGCAGGCCTTGATTCCTTTCTACAGGGCAGCTTAATCAGGAAATGGCCTAGATGGCCGCCTTTCAAGTAGGTCCTTGCAGTAGCTTGGCAACTGGCACAGGGTCATAATTGGAAGAATTTGGCTCGGAGTGTCTGTGGGTGTTTACAGTGCACTATAGGGCAGGGCTTTTTTTTTATTTATAGAGTATTGTGAGCAACAAGCAGCAGAAGGCTGAAAAGCCACTAAATCTCAATTTATTTTTAACAAATTCCATTTTTCTCCTCATCCCAGAAGGAGAACTGAGTTATTAAAAAAACAGTAAAAAATACATCATTGCAAAGCATGCCATATCTAATTATGGGGTTGCCATCATCAGCCTGCAGCCACACATTTTAAGGGCTTTGTAAATCAACCATCCATTCAATCTGTGAACTTATATGACTCCTATTCTTCATTTGGATGTAGAGCGAAATTATTGGCAAGTGAGTGCTGATCAGAAAAAGCTCTACACTGTCTAAATTAGGAGATGAGAGATATAAATATAGAATAGTGTACTTATGTTCCCGAAGGGAGATAAAATCATTCTTCATTGTCCATTATACTTAGCTATCCAAGCATGCATTCCATAGCACTAAATATCCACTTTAGGGTTGTTCGCTCATCGCAATGGTGGCTCTGTGCCACACAAAGGAGCTGTATTGTGACATCTCACTGAGCCCAACCCTGAGTGATTATTACCCACATACTCCTGAAAAGAAAGGAATCCAGTGCTTTTGGCCTGTGTCCTCATAGTGCATTAGATCTAGACAAGACTTCAGAGACCCTCTAGTTCAAGTACATCTTATTACAGGTGGGGAAGCTGAGGCCCAGGGAGGACAATGGCTTGCCCAGGTCCCCATAGTGAGTCAGGGCAGAGTTGAGCTAGGGCCGTGGTCTCTGTGCTGTTCTTTGACAGTGCCCTGCTGTGCCAAGTTTGGAGCCAGTCAATTAAATAGTTCTGATTTCTACTCTTGAGCGTTCACAGCCTCAGACAGGCATCAAGACAGTCGAATAATAACTATATGCATAAGTAGACCAAGTTATTTGTGTACAACAAACTGGCTAGTTGAGTGGAGATGGTGAAAGTGGGGAATTTGGGTATCTGTGTATCTATCTGGATACCAAGGGACAGGTGAAATCAGTTGTTCTCTGACCCACCTGGGAAAAGCGTTATAAATACCGTAATGTTTGTAATGGAAAAAGATGCAGCACATTTGCTGAGCGTTGGGGGAGGGAAAATATGGTGCAGCACTGGGTACCAGTGAAGGTAAATATTGCAGTTTTGGAGGAACCTTGAAAGCAGACCATAGAGGAGATGTCATGGGAGTCCCAAAGGGAGTGAGGACTGGGGCACAGGCCAGGTCAGGTGAGCTATGTGGAATGCTCTGTCCTATACTGGGATAGCATGCAGGCGCTATTTCTAGTTCTCTGGCCCCAGGTAGAAAAACAGTAACTGATTGTGGTGGTCTTTTTTCTGACCCTCGGTATTCGTCTTTGTTCAGCACTCTGGGCAGCCAATATTAATGGAGTAGAGCTGGCATGGGAGCTGGAACCTGTCTCTTTCTTGGACCAATGCCTGGCACAGTGCCTGGGCTAGAGTGAACTCTCTGTGTTAGTTCTCTCCTCGGGCTGGGCGCAGGCAGAGGGGGTGAGAGAAACCTTTATGAGGAAGAATGCTGTGAAAGCTTCTGGAAAAGTCACCTCTTGGCAATGCTGGAGGCCAACGTTTTTGGAAGATGTGAGGAGGCCGGGTGGGGGGTGATTTGGGCCTAAATTAAGACTGTCACAGTTAGCACCGAGATAATCAAGCAGGAGAGGAGAGATTGCAGGGAGGAAGAAGCAGTGGGAGCTAGCTACAGACAGCCAGCCAACTGAGGGTGAAGGACAGTGACAGGATGGGACATGAACCTACTACCATGGAGGAGGTTCGTGGTGGAGAGGGAGGAATCAGGGCTGCCAGATCCAGCAGCTCGGGAGCCCAGGTTACTCAGGCGGAGTCTTTGGGTTACTGAGTAAATTTTCTCTGAGAAGAGATGGCCTGTCCTCCTTCCCAGTGAGTTCCTAGCCGTCCTGGACAGTGGTTAATGTGTTGCCAGGCGTTTCCAGGTGGCAAAGAATGAAATCAGTGCATAGAATGTTTTCAGTGCCATCCCCTTAATTTTTTTTTCTTAATCTTTTGGTACCTCTAGCCACTTACCTGCTGTTGAGTTCTCAGAGTTCAGAATATATATTAGAAGTTAACAATACTTGGAAAATAACTTGGGCTTTAGTTTGAGAATTATATATTTTTTCCTTGGTTTCTGTATTTGTACTGTAGTTTCAATGAAGTCTAATAACATTTTGATTGATAAAATAGTTTCTAGCTAAAATTTTTTTTTTTTTACTTTTATAGCTTATAAAGGTAATAATATTCATGACGGAGGGTACCTCCTGAGTGTCCTTCTGAATCAACTTTCACTGCGTGAAGCACCTCCTTCCCTTTCTCTCTCCTGTTTCCTGCTCCAGGCTGTCTCCTCTTGTCCCTGCATACCTCATGTGTGCAGCTGGGCCCAGGAGACGAAGTACCCAGGTCAGGGGGTTGTGCCAGTAAGAGGTTCAGTGGTAAGAACATTGAAACCTTCACCTGAGAGGAGGTTGGGAAGTCGAACTGAAAAGACCCCCAGTCTTCCCGTCCACTGCCCGTGGAGTTGGCAGACCTGATCGCTTCGTAGTTTGTGTCCCCAGATGACCGTGGCATTAGTAATTGATGCTGTCTTTAAATTCTCCAAACTAAGAAAATGTTGGAAGTTTGGCCACAGCCCTATCATTTCACACTTTCTCTGAATTACTTTGCCAGGCACCCAGCAAGTGTTTAAGGAACACGTTTGCTTCATTGAGCCACTGCTGGTCACAGCCACAATCGCTGCCACCCCCACCAAATACTGTACTGAGAGCATTGGGTGAAAGTCCTGAAGATTGTGTATGTTCCGGGTCCAAAGTTCATCCTCCTTCCTTCAGGCCGATCAGCCACACCCTGGTGGGTTGGTTGTCAGCATTTATTTGCTCGTTATCAGAGTGATAGAATGGTCCTGTGGGAAGGGGCTTGGAGGTCACTTCCTCTGGCCGCCCTCCTGTGCAGGAAAATCCCATTTGTACTGTTCATGACAGGCAGGCCCCTCGCCCCCTCGGGCACCCACGCACCTCACACCAGGCATCCTGCTCCCCCTTTGTGAATGTGTCTGCCTCTAAGAAAACCCTTCTTTATTCTCATTCAAATCTGCCTCCTGGCGCTGTTTCCTCTTTGACCTAGTTCTGCCCTTTGTAGCAACAGAGAACAAAAGTCTGTAGGTGTGGCATGATTCCACTTTGGAAGTTTGGATATAGTGCTCAAGGACTGCTTCCCTTTTCCCCCTGCACCCCTTTTATCTCCCCCTCTCCAGGGTTTATGTTCTCCAGTGCCTTCAACTATTCTTTAGGTCATGTGCAGTGAATATTAACATTAGAGAGAGGAGACATTAATTCAGTGCTTACCATGTGCCAGGCACTGTTTTAAGCTCTTTATATGAATTGTCTTATTTACTCCTTACAGCCACCTTATAAGGTAGATAATATCAATATCCTCATTTTTCCAGTGAGGAAACTGAGGAACAGAGGTCGAGTCTTATCCAGAGTCACACGAGTAAGTAGCAGAGTGGAGATTTGGACCCAGGTGGTCTGGCTCCAGTTTCTGAGCTCTTAGCTGTGGGGCCATGGTGCTAAAAGTTAGCCCACGATACATTCGACTAGGTCTGGCCCAACTCTGACTTGTTTTGCAAGAAATCATTTGATGGAAGTCTGACTTGAACCATTTCCTATGAAACCTCCTCGGAGTTTATTCTGACAGAACAGACTACAAGGCAGAGGCCTTTGCACTGTCATCAACAGATGGGATCATCCTAACTCTGCTAAGCCCTGTGGGGTGGGTTTAGATCAGGGTGACAGATACTGGTGTTCGTATTTGTTTTCCTGAAAATCATAAATCAGGAAAGGATTTTGAAGGTGCAGGCAAGGGAGGTAGATGGTCAGGGCCAGACTGATCCGGGTTTGGGTGTTGGCTCTGCTCCTCACCAGCTGTGTAACTAGGTGCCAGCCATTTGTGGTCTCTTTCTTCTTCTGTAAGATGAAATAACAGTATCTTTTCATAGGGATGTTTTGAGTGTTAAATGAGCAAAGGCAAATGTGCCATGAAGTTGCAGTGACTGTTACAGAGCGTTCCCCACACCTGATACCTACCTCAAGTTTTGGTGACCAAGCCCTCCTTGTTCACCGTCCCACCCTTCCTGCTTTTGTGAAGTGGGCCCCAGCCCCTTTGCTGCCTGCTGCCGCCTCCTAGAGTGTAGGGGTGGGTCTGTGGAGGCGTGGCCCTCCTGGGGCAGAAATAGTCCCTACAGTCCCATTGGTCATCCTGGCCAGACCCCTGGCAGCCCAGGCCCGGCTACCCCAGGAGTCTAGGGAGCGATGACCCATGACTTCATCGGGAGTCCACTTTCCGTGCTCAGGGGCCCTTGGGCTTCTTCAGCCTAGGAACTAGCCACATGCTGGCCGAGCCAGAAGGGCTGAGAAGTGGGGTTAAGCCGTCTTTCTCTTTGTCAGTTGCTTTTCAGAGAGCATGCGTCATCCCAGTTGCCACTGACTAGAGATTTAAGCTTCACAGTGAGGGGCCTGGTCCCTGAAGTGTGAGCTCAGACGCCTGGAGAGAGAGCAGCTTGAAGCAGTAGAAAAAGGACTGAGTAAAACCCAGTTCTGTCATGACCAAAAATGGGGCCCTGAGCAGTATCCTAATCTCCCTGCAATGTAGTGTCTCTGTCTGAAAATTGGGGATGATAATAGAATGAACACCTAAGGTTGATAGAAGGATTAGATGAAATTCTGTATGGGCATAACAAAAGGTACCTGGCAGTGTCTAGCAATTAATAAATATAAATATTAGAATAGTAATTTCCTTTCTCTCCCACTATCTACTACTACTGCTTTTCTAATCGTTACTGCTGTTGATTTTCTATATGGCTTTGGGTAAATATCTTAACCTCTCTTTGCCCCTTCTCTCTTCATAGAAGATTTGAGCCATACTACTGATTCTAAATGGGTGCATAGAGCCCCCTATAGAACATCTTGGGAATGTGTAGGGTGAATTGGCTGTCACAGTGATGGGGGACAGGGCTTCACTGGGATTAGCAGGGATGCTAGATGTGACATGTGGAGAAAAAGGACCATCCAACATCCTACACAGCTTCCTAAAGTTCAGTGGGCATTCATGTAGGCGAAACCCTGTTTATTATAATTGTCTGAGTTTGGAATATGACTCTATTTTACACATAAACAAATAATTTTTACGTATTTTTAGTATGTGGTAAGTATACTTAACATTGTCAATAGGTTCTTGGTAACTGCGACCTTAAGCAAAATGATGTGTAATGAAACCAGTTTTATTATAGGCTAAATGATATAAACAAGTAAAAAATGTCAGTTATAAAAAGTCACAAGAATGTAGAGTACAGCATGGGGAATAAAGTCAGTCATGTTGTAATAACTATATGGTGTCAGATGGATACTAGACTTATCAATGTGATCACTTCATAAGTTATATAAATGTCTAATCACTTCGTTGTACACCTGAAACTAATATAATGTTGTATGTCTACTGTAATTAAAAAAATTTTTTAAATATTTTTTGAAGAGTTAAGTTCCTGTTGTGTATTTATGATCACAAAAACATCACCAAACTTCTAAATAAAGACCCAAAACATTTCTAATATTAAACATGGAAATAAATGTAAGCTATACATACATTTAAGAGAGACTAATAAAAACAAGTGAGAGAATTCTCTTCCATCCTGCTTATTAAACTTCAGGGTCACAGGTGGCTGGAGCCCATCCCAGCAGCTCAGGGAGCAAGGCGGGCACTCACCCTGGACAGATGTCCTTCCATCACAGGGCACAGCACAACCATACTCACTCAGACTGGGACAGTTTAGACACACCATTTCCCCTGACGTGCACATCTTTAGGATGTAGGAGAAAACTGAAGTACCTAGAGAAAAGCTATGCAGACATAGGGAGAATATGCAAACTCCACACAGACGGTGGTCCCAGCTGGGGATCGATTTTTTTCCTCATCAGCATTATAACAGAACGACATTGAATGAAACAACATTAGTCAAGTATGTGCTGTATATGGAATTTTCTAGGAACACAACCGCTAGCTATATGAGGTTTACCTTTTGTTATAAATAGGTGTAAGCATGTCATTATATCTTCCATCATGTCTTCTAGAGTTGCTGCACCCAACATTTGAATATCGACATACATATTATCTGATGTTAATTAACTATTTCCTTCTAAGTATTACAGTTAGCATATTATGTTAATTGTTTATGAAATAATAAGTGTTGGTAGGTTACATTATTTACAAATTTCATTTCAAGAGAGTGAAAGGAATGTTAAAATCTTTGTATGGAATCTTTGAAAGTATGAGAGGAAGTGTGTGTGTGTGTATGTGTGTATTAGCTTATAAATTAGCCAGAGAAAACAGTATAAATTCGAAAAAAGAAGAGTTTTATTTCTCTTACATGTGTAATGGAAGTCAGAATTTTTAACCGCATCCATTGTCAGAGAAATAAGGTGTTTCGATGTTTCCCCTATTCCTTTTAGAAAATACATAAAGAGTCTGAAACGTAGTTTTTATTACCTGTTTACATCTTTGCCGTCTCCGTTTTTTTCACCCTTTCCACCTGTATATGTATTTTTTTGACGTTCATGTGTAGATTTTTACAGAAAGGAAAACCATTGGGTTCCCCACTCTTTGCCAAGTTTGTTTTGGTTGTTTTGTGGCCTCTGTTTACACAAAAGAATTGTGCGATTTCGTAAATCCCCTATTCATATTCTTCACTTATTTTCCACTGAGGTATTTGTCTTTTTATTGAGTTATGTGAGGTTTTATTTTTGTTTTGTTTCATTTAATTCAGAAAAGATAATACTTTTTCACCTGTCCCAGAGCTCTGGAGTCAAGCTGACCTGGGTTTGAATCCTGGCTCTCCCACTCACGAGCTAAGGAATTTCAGGCAGTTTACTTGACCTGAGGAGTAGTTACTCCTGTGAGAACTAAATGAAACAACACGGGCTGGCACAGAATAGAAGCCCGATGTGTGGTTTCCGCTGCTGCCATTTTTGCGTTATTTTTGTTGACTCCTGCGCTGAATATCTTCTCAGAAAAAAATATCGCGAGCTCTGAATCCATGGTTTCTCAGATCCTTAGACACGTAACACTTGCTGTAACCAAAGCTCAGGAAAATGAAACTGAAATCACTGAAATTTTTTTTTTTATTCCTCATGTAGGAAAGAGACAGATGAAAGAAAACAAGCTGATTCCATTTCAGTTAAAGGAGGAACTTGCAGGGTTATTCCTGAGGTCAGGGCACACTCCCATGAACATCTTAGGTCTGGGGCCTGGCTGGAAGGCTTTGAGACTCATCAAAACATTAAATCATCTTCCTCAAACTGCTTACTAGGGCAGGCAAGTGGGCAAGTGCATTTCAGGAAGGTTTCCGGTTGTTCGGAGTTGAAACAGAGAGGATCATCTGGTTAACTGTGAGTTAACCAGTTTAAGCACACCTGCCATTCCCCTGGAACTTCTGGTTGATTCATGTCCCTGTTGATTCATGTCGCTGGTTTTGGCATCTTTGCAGTGCAGGCTGGAGGTGGATGGGCACAAGCCTGCCCTGCCCTCTTTCTCCTACTTGGGACAGAGCTTTTGCTTTTCTTTGCTGAGTCACTGAGGCAACAAAGCCTGTGTGGAGTCCGGGCTGTGGTGTCGGGCACATCTGGATTCATTCCCTATTCCCCACGTCTTGGCTGTGTGATCTTGGACAAGTTGCTGCATGCTTCTGAACTTCAGTGCCACCTACACAATGTTGATAATAATCCTTTCCTGAAAGGTCATTGTGAGGACCAAATGAGCTGTGTGAGGGCCAGCACCACTCTTGGCACATTTGATGCTCAGTAAATGAAAGGTAGTCACCGCTCCAGAAAGGTGTGTGACAGGTAGACCACAGCCACAGTACGGTCTGTGATGCAGCTTAGACATCTCACAGGCGCCTCTCACTTAACGTGTCCCAGACCAACGGCTCCTGCTGTTGGGTGGAGTCCTCCAGCTGTCGCATAGGACAAACTGCCTGGCGAGTGGACTCAGGTTGGATTTTCTCGTCCAGTCCTCCCCTTGATAGGGAACTTTGTGCAGTTCACAGACCAGCTGTTGCCCCTCCCACCAGAAAAGAAACAAACAAACAAAAAACAGGAAATCCCGTTGGCTGTTCCTTCAGAGTACACCAAGAATCAGCGTCTCATCGCCCCACTGTGGCCACTCAGCCCAGACTCCTCTTCTACCTCATATCCCCCCCACGATCAGCACAGCCTGCCTGAAAAATGTGTCTAGGATTCAGTCAGCTGCTTCTTATTGCCTTGACTCCTAAAACCAGGGCTGAGCCATATCATCTTTTCCCCAGACTATTCTAGTCTTTTCCTTGCCTGGCTCCTGTTCGCCGCCACCACACACACCCACACACACACACACACACCGTCACACACTGGTCCCCCACCCAAAATGGTCCCTCCGTACACAGTCCCCTCGATCCCGTCCCCATGGTCTCTTTCTAACAGTGCAGCCAGACTTAAAACCAAACAGGATCAGTCACCGGTCCTCTGACACTCTTCCAGCACAGCTCTTTGACTGTCTCTTCTCGGTCTGGAATGCTCCTTCCTCAACCCCTCCCCCACTCAAGTCTAGACTCCCTTCATCTCCAGTGTGCCTCCTGCCCTGTCTCTGACTCTTCTCCTTAGCACTTACCACCTCCCAGCATAATTTTCTTATTCATCTCCTGTGCTTGCCCTCTGCAGCAGAATGCGTACCAGATGAGAACAAGGATCTCTGTCTCCCGGCCCCCGGCCCCACACTGCTGTGCAGAACAGTGCCTGGCACTTGGATGCCCTCAGTAAATATTTGCTGAAAGATTAATGAATGATTGTGGGCCAGCACACTAACAGTGTCTGCATTATTACAAAATGGTTCTGAATTGAAATTTGCCTGCCACATTGCAATTTGTGGTGGAAATTTACTCAAATGACTAATTCTTTCACTGTAGAAATTACCTGGCATGTACGAGTGCTCAATAAATTGTGTTGGATGGATTGTTTAGGACGTTGCGGCCACAGTAGCCATCTGAGGCCTCCTTACCCATCAGCCAAAACCTGTGTTAGGTGGGACATAAGGGGGATGCCTACCTCTCCACAACCCCAGTACCTCTTAGCCAGTGGTTGCTGTTTCGCCCCAGAGGCCCACAGCTCTGGGCAGCAGCCGTAAGCCTGCCGTCTCCTGCTCTGCCTGTGGGCTCCGTCTCCGTAGGGGAATCACGGTCCTTTGCTTTCACCATCTCATCTCCCCGGTCAACTCCAAAGTTCTGTTACCACCCATGGGCTGAACGTTCTCATTATCCTGTTCCCAGCTTTCCATGGGAGCAGCTCTTTCTCTGTATTTTAGTTTCATTGACCATAAAATGAAGAGATTGGACTTTTAAAATACCACTTACTTTTCGAATTCTTACAAGTCTTCGGTGCTTCTTGCAAAATGCTGACCTCTAGGATGTTCCCCAGTCCCGCTCCCCGGTCCCTCTCTCCAGCCTTTCCCCAGTCGGTCTCCTCGGCTCCCTTCTGGTCCCCGGAGCTCCCTGGCCTAGAGCTCCTCAACTTTACAGTCCCTCATGTCCACTTGCAAGTCACTCCCAGCCCCCATGCTTCTCCCTCACCATTTCTGAGCAACTTCATCCCTAGATTTCCAGTGTGGTTTGCTTTCTTTGACATCAGCACTTAACCTTTCTACAGCCTTCTACCCTCCTTTTTTTCACCAGCGTGAGGTCATTCACTTCAGTAACCACAGTTGACCTGACCAGCTAAGTGCTTTTCATATATTGAGCTCATTCAGTCTGTGAGGAGGACTCCTCCCCCTTTTACATATGAGGAAACTGTAGCTCCCAGAGGTCATAGTACTGGCCCAGGACACAGCTAGTAAGTGGCAGAGCTGGAACATGAACCCAGGCTGTCTGGGCCCAGAGGCCCTGCACTGACCACCCTGTCCCACCTCCGTTCTTGTACCCATCATCCCCTTGCCCTTTTGTCCACATCCCACCTGCCCCTTGTCAGGGGGAGAATACCACCTCTTCTGCTGCTGCCGCTGCTTGCAGAGGTGCCCGGGAGGTCGCAGGCCTGGTCTGCCAGTAAACACCTGTTGTGTGGCCTCACTTGAGAGGCTCTGCTGCTCTGCACCCACTCCCAGGCACCCCTTTCTGGCCTTTCCTCAGGACCTTCCCCCTACTTTGCAGTTGGCCTTGCTCTCTGCCATGGCGAAAAGGTGAAGGCCGCTCCACATAAGATTCCTCAGCATCCCTTTTCTACACTGCATAATGTTCTTCCCATTTTCTGTCCCCTCAGCCTTCCCCACAGTCTCACAGAAGAGCTATGCCTTTTCCCCTCAGACTCTCAGCCCCCTCGGGTCCGCCCCATGCTGCCCGCCCCAGCCGCCTCCATGTGCAGCTCAACCAGAAACTCAGGGAGTTTTTCAGGCTGCCCCATCTTCAACTCGGCTCTCCCTCACCTGGCATCTTTCCCTTTACCACCAAATAACAGCAGTGCACCCTTTTGTTTCCTTTAGAACAAGATGCAGATGTTTTCCAGAACTTTCTTCAACTTCAGGCAGTAAGTTTTTTGGTGTAAAGAGTATTCTTCCCCTGTGTCTTTAGGACTAGATTCTCTTCTCTTAGTCTGCAGCATTAAAAAAAGGAAGGAAAAGAAAACAGGAGCCAGGTTTTTAGGTCTTCGGTTAATGAGCCTGAGTCATGGTCCTTGTTATCAGGAGGGAGGTGTGCTTCTTTGAATGTAGGAGCATGCCGAGGCTCCGAGTCAGGAGAGCTCTGCCGTTGGGAGGCTGCCCCCCATCCAGGACTGTACATCCCCATCCAGGACCAAGAGTTCTCCCAGAAAGCCCAGTGGGATTAGCTTGTTCCTCAGGTTGTTCTCCTTACTATACTTCAGGGATCAATTTAGCAAAGGTTAAGAAGGCATCCCTTTTATCATCCATTTAACATTTACTGAGCACCTTTACTGGGCTAGATGCATGCTATTTTCTGACTTTTACAGCCCTCGGTAGCCCTTCACGACTGGAATTCTGTAGACTCTCTTCCATCAATGGTTTTGGGGGTCTTTTCAACAAAGAGCAGCCTTGATTTGATTCACAAATCCTGCCCCTATGAGACCCTCTCAACTGTCCCTCCAAGCCTTGTATAGCTAAAGGCAATCTTTTTGATTTATGTTTGATTTCGGGATTCCCAAGCATCTAGAGCTACCAGTAGAACTGGGTGCACAAGTGCCACAAACAGTTCTCCCCCAAGCCCTGACAGCCACCAGAAAGACCCTCTCCTTTGCTCAGCACATACTCCCCACCATCCAGTCCACCAGGCAAACATCTGCAACACCTAATTCAAGTCTTACCTCATCCCTGGTCCCTTCTCCTTCCATTACACAACACCTCCCCCCCAAATGCACGCGCGCGCGTGCACACACACACACATATACACACACACACCAGCCAGTAAGTGAAGTATTTTCTCCTTAGTTCTGGTTCTGTAACTTACCTATGCCCACTCTTTCCTCAAAACACTTGACTGCCACCTGCTGGAAATTTATCATAATTGCTCCACAAATCTCTGCCACCTACAAGGGCGAAGGCACATCCCGGAGTCCTGCAATGTGGTGTGCTGCTCGCACTGCGAGCATGACTCTGCCTGTTGCAGGGGTCATGCCACCACGTCTTTATCAGTTAGACTGAGGGAGTCTTGAACAGAAGGACTGCCGATTCCTCCCTGTGTCCCCAGTGCCCTGGCTTCCCCTAGGGGCTGGAGAAATGCATGCTGGATGATCCTGGTGCAGACACCTGTTACCTTAGGCTCAAGGCACCTGTTCTCACTGGATGAATGTTCTCTAGATCCAACTGATGCAAAGAAAGGCAACCAAACTCCCCATGGACTGTCAGTAACCATCAGGATCAAGGGGGACTTGAAGAGGGTACAGGACCCTTTCAGCCTCTCACCTCTGCTCAAAGGTCACCACCATCTGAACAGACCAGAGCAACTCCACATTCATTTTCTCAGTAAACCTTGAGTCGGGCACCAGCAAGCACCATGTAGTGGGAAATGTGTGGAACGGGGCCAGGTGCCAGCTGCTGCGGCTCTCTGGGTGGGGGAAGGAAAGTACTTCCAGAACACTGCTGTGCTTCGGGCCAGCTCCTTGCAGGCTTTGGGGATGTGGGAGTGGCCGCACAGGGCCCCTTCCTGGGGAGTTTGGGGTTTTGTGGGGAAGTAGATCGATAAGCTTACAGCCGCCAGCAAGGGTAGTCAGGGATGTTGATTAACTATGGTCCGTATTTTCCTAAGCTGTGCCCTTTTATGAAGTCACATCATCAAAAGCCATTATCCCAGTGACATCTTGGGGTTTTACAAAGTAGCCTTAACAGAACTCCATTCAGCTGTCACTCCTGGGAGTGTGGGCAAAAGAATGGGACAGGCTTTCACTGGTGTCCCATTTTTAAAAAGGAAAAGCCCTCTGTTCTCTCACAAAGCTCGTTTCCCCAGAGCCATTTGGTAGAGCATTGCTGAGGACCCGTAGAAGGAACCTCCCCTACAGATACCCCTCCTTGCTCAGTCTGTCCAGATAAACTAGCTGGTATGTTTCCCAGCCTGTGTGAGGGCTTGCCTTTGCCCTCTCTGCCCTGGCTACCAGGAAGCCCAGAGACAACGTGTTGGCTTGGTTTCTGTAGCTTTCCTGAGCCAGGATTGCTTCATCATATAATTTCCCCGCATTCCTTCTCCCAGAGTGCTTGTTCGGGGTCTGTGTGTTTCTTTGTGGGAGTGGTTTTGGAGGCAGGACCAGCAGCAGTGTGGTGGTTAGAACCATTAGTGAGCCAGACACATCTGGGTTCTGTCCCCGTTGCTAGCTGTGTCATGTTAACGTAACTTTGCCTCTTCAGTCATTAGTTCCTTACCTGGAAAATTGGGATAATGATCACAATTGATGGATAGGTTATGGTAAAGATTAAACTAGTCCAGTGTAAATGCCACTGTTCCCTTTCCCTCCTCCCAGGTCAGGCTTGGTCTGCGGCTCCAGCATCCCAGTCTGTCTTTCTTTCCTCCTGCTCGTGTCAGGCATCGTAGGAGTGATACAGCAGTAAGAACTAGGTGACCAACTGTCCTGGTTTGTCTGGGATAGAAGGGTTTCCCAGGATGCAGGGCTTTTAGTGCTAAAATGGGAAGGTCCCGGGCAAACAGAAGACTTGGTCACCCTAGTAACAACCAACTCCAGCATCTCAGTGGCTTACAGTCACAAGGGTTTATTTCTTCCTCTTGCTGGTCTCCATCCAGGACCTGGGCTAAAGGAGGAGCCTCTGTTCAGGAAATTGCTGGTCTCGCCACAAAGAAACACACGTTCCAAAGTTGCAGCTGTCCCATCCACTCACATTCATCAGTTGAGGCAAGTCACAGGGCCAGGCCTGACACCGAGGCGATCTGCAGACTCTCCTCACAGGGAGGAGCAGCTAATAGTTAGAACCTTAATACGATTACATGCTCCCTTTCTTTTCTGGGCTGCTGGAGCAGGGAGAAGGGAAAGCCGAGAGAGGCTCCTGATCTGTGATTTGTTGTCTTGGATATGGTCATATTCCTGTAGACCAGGGGTCCCTAACCCCTGAGCCATGGACCAGTACCAGTCCATGGCCTGTTAGGAGCTAGGCCACAAAGCAGGAGGTGAGTGGTGGGCGAGCGAGGAAAGCTTCATCTGTGTTTGCATCCACTCTCCAGCGCTAGCATCACCGCCTCAGCTCCACCTCAGATCATCGGGCATTAGATTCTCATAGGACCACCGATCCCAGGCACCAGAAAGGTTGGGGACTGCTGCTGTGGATGGTATGTGTGGGTTTCTTAAGGGGCGACTCGGCCTCACCTTGCTCTGCTCAGAGGAGCAGCCATGTGTCCTTTTGGCACCTAATAGCGGATGATACTCTCCCTCATTCCTCTCAGCTGCTGAGGCATCTCTGCAGGGTGGCCTGGGCTGTGACTCCTCTTCTAGTCCCCTTGCTCCTTTGTGGATCCCCTAAAATTCCTTTCCCTGTGCTCCAAGGAGCATGAGAGGACCGAGGTGGGACAGAGGGTACCCCTAAGTTCTTCCCAGGCACATTGCACAAGTCCCTTCGTGCCCCTCTCTGGCCATCCAGTGAGCCTCCCTCCCGCCTTTGGAAATCTCTAGCTCCGAAGTAGGCACACGTGTGGCTGGCCCCTGACCCCACGATGACAGGCCAGGCTCCCCCAAGAATGCCTTTGCTGTGCGCCACTTGGATGGCTGCACAATGGCTGGCCCTGAGCCCCTGTCCCTTCAGCAAGGGCCCCTCTCACAGGTATCTTCGGTCTCTTGTAGCCTCCTCCCTTGGCCGAAACCTCTTTTGGAAGTAGTTAGCACAGTAAGAGGTTTGGGGTTTTTTTCCTCTTTTTTGTTGTTTTATTGTCTCACATCTAAGAACACCTTCTTGGAGAGAAAACAGTTTTCCAGAAATGATTGTTAAGTGTCACGGCTGATTAAGTTTCCTTAGGTTGTCCCAGCGTATTAAAAAAAAGAGGCCTTCTGATTTTCGTTTTGTAAAATATAGTGCCAAAATCCATGTTAGCATTTATTATTTCTATAAAGTAAATTTGAGTATTGGAAAAAAATGATCAAACTCAGACATTTCATATGAAGTTTGGTACATAGGACCTTCATCTAAGTCTCAGGGAAGTTGGAGAAAGAGATGTTGGGTCCTGGGAGACACCTAACTACGAGATGGGGCAGGGCAGGTGGGGAGCAGAGAGAGGCTGCAGGGTGTGAAGGGCAGGGCAGGAGCAGCCCGGGGCGAGGGGGGTGGGGGCGGGGGGAGCCAGAAGGCTTCTCTTGGAGGCTGACACCTGAAGGCACTTGAAAGGGAAGCAGGAGTACACCAGATGATGGCGTGGCTACAGGGAACCACACCTACAAAAAGCAGTGTGGGCACAGCTGAGGCCGAACAGCCTTGGGAACTTAAGTAGCTCAGTGGCCTGAAGCTTTTGGCGGCTGATGAGGGAGGTTAGGCTCCAGAGCAAGCAAGCTGTTGCAGTGGTCTGGTGTTTCCTACTAAGCAGTGTGGGGTTTTATGTAGGTTTGGGGCAAAGCAGTGAAGTCATTGAAGTGTTTTTAAGCAAGGGGGGTGTCTACCTCTGACCACAAGGAGGAGAGGGTGAGGCTGGAAAGGAGGGCAGTCTGGATAGAGGCAATGGCCAGCGGGCAGAGGGAGGTGACTAGACCCATCCATCATCAGAAGGCTATGCGGAGGCTTTGGGGTGTGAGAAGGAGAGGGGAAGCTGTGGATCCTCGGTTGCTGATTTGGGGGCTGAGAGGATAGTGTGAGACCTGGACTGGGAATCAGATTTAGATGGAATCAAATACAGTAAGCCTGCCTCCAGTGGCACTTCTTGGGGACTTGTGTCCATTTGCTACTGCTGTGTCAACTGAGGCTTAGGGACAAGAAGTCTGGAGGTCCTGGTCAGGTCGTTTGCACAGGCCCAGAGACTGGGGTTACCAGAGTCAGACAGCAAAGGGGAATAAATTAGGCAGACAAAATAGTTTCTATTTCTGGATATTCATTTGAAGACCTGTATAACCAAGAAAGACAAAGATAGGTAGTCCAAAGACAGTAAGAATGAGCCAGCGGAATGTGAAACACCAGAATTTGTGCTTCAGAGAGGTCAATAAAATCTCATTTAAAATCTAAGTCTTGCCACCTTGAGGCAGGGCAGGGAAGGAGTAGGATGGAGGATGCGCCCCTTGTCTTCCTTCAGAGCCACTTCCTCCCAGACTGGGGAGCACAGGGGCAGAGCGGAGAACTCTCTGTCCTGCCAGTAGGAGATGGGTCGGGCAGCACCCACATTAACACAAGCATGTGCCTTTTCAAAATTGATTTCTCCTTTAGTTTTGTGTGTGCCCAGACGTACTTGAGGTTCGTGGACACTTTCTTAAAAGTTCTGGGAGCGAGCTAAAATGTTTAAGGTATTGGTCCTCCTGGCATTTTGTTTGAGCTTAATGTTGCCAAAGACTTGTTTTCCATTGTTCCTCGTTGTCTGGATTTAGGCAACTGTTCTTGAGAGAAAGAGTTGAGTGTAGCTTCTAGATGCCCACCACTCTCCAGCTATATGACCTTAGCTAGTTCCTTCACCTCTCTCTCCCTCAATGTTCTCATTGGTAAAATAAAGAAAACAAAAGTATTTAACTCATAGAGTTATTTTCAAGTTTAAATAAGTTAATCTACATAATGCAGTAAGAACAGTGCCTGATGCAAAGTGCACACCCAGTGAGCATTCACTATTATTGCTTGGCCCAGTAGGAGAAATGAAAAGTATAATTCTCTTCCTTCTCTTAAGGTCATGTCCAAGAATCCATGTTTAGTAATTTAAAAGGCATTGTTTTTCACAGAAAATATCTCCTGCCAGATTCCTCCATGTGTTTGCAGTTTAGTTTAACAGGCAGCTGAAGGATGGGATTGTAAGCCATCCAGCTACTCCCTGTAATTAGGAGTCATGAGCCAGCTACCCCATCTCCCTTGGCTACTATGAAGTTTTTAAATCTATTTGCCCCAAAGTGACCTGTCGGGTTTTTTCTTTCCTGTGGGCACACTCTAGGCTTCTGGAAGAAGTTGACTGCCTAAAAGGAAACTACAAAACATGAAAACCGCTTTGAGGTGACCAACAAGTCCAGTGGCTCCTTACTCCTCCCAAGGTGGATCTGAGGTTTAAGAACTGTCACTTCAGGTAATAAGTCATCCTATTCCCTACCTGCCCCTCCCCCAGCTTCGGTGGTAGTTCTTCCTTCAGGAAGTGTGGTTGCTTCCAGGCCCTGAAACTTGGAATATTTCACCTCATGCAGTTTGTCCAGCTGTTCAGAAAGAGGGGGTGGGGACTAGAGGTGGCACCTCATGTCTGACATGCAACCCAAAGGGTCACCAAGACCCTGAGCTCTGTACTCATTCCTGGTCTAATTAATGTCAGCAATAATATAACAACAATGGCAGCCACCCAACAGGGCCCTTAATGTGATTAAATGATTATAAAATGCTCCTCGAAGAATAAATCAAAATAGCCAGGAAATTTCTGAAAATGAAGAGTAAAAAGAGGGAAAGCATTTGTTCTACCATATATTAAAATGTATTGTAAAGCCACATAATAAGTAGTGTGGTACTAATATGAAAATAACTAAATCAAAGAAACAGAATAGAAAGTCTAGAATTAGATAATAAATCAATAAATAGGATATATGGTCTAGCAGGGATCCACAACCCCTAGGCCATGGACTAGTACCGGTCCTTGGCCTGTTAGGAACCGAGCTGCACAGCAAGAGGTGAGTGGCAGGCGAGTGAGCAAAGCTTCATCTGTATTTTCAGCCACTCCCCAGCACTAGCATCACCGCCTCAGCTCCACCTCAGATCATCGGGCATTAGATTCTTATAGGAGCACCAGTCCCTGGTGCCAAAAAGGTTGGGGACCGCTGGTCTAGTAAATGTTGTTGAGACAGTTGTCTATCCATTAGAGGGAAATAATACATTTCCAACAATAGGTAGTATACCAAAAGTAATTTCTAAATAGTTTAAAGAGTTAAATAAAAAAAGTAAAATTATAAAAATATTGAGGAGGAAAAAAATGGCTTAGATGGTAGAGGCTCTGTTCATCCCTCTGGCAACCAAATAAAAGTTGCAACAGAAACAGGGAGCAAGCAGCAAGGAAAAATCACCTGGTATCTAGATGAACAAGCCATACAACTAGGGAGAAATCCAAAAAAGCACCCTGAAACGGCAGAAGGTAGGACTGGGCAAGGATGCAGGGCTGCCCGATCTGGAGCGGCTGAGTGAGACGGAGGCTGCGGCAGCGGCAGGCGCCTCTTAAAGGGGCTGCGTCTGGGAGCGGATTTTCATGGTGACGGACCTGCTCGCTCTGAGCACCAGTGCCTATTGGGCTGCGCGCAGTGGGCACCAAGGACTTACAGGGAGACATCGTGGGAGTGAGGGCCTAGGCGAGACTCGCTAGGTATAGAAGTGCCAGCTGTATCCATTGTTCCTTGTTGAGCCCTCCCCCATCCCATTGCGCGCACACAGTGCCACCATAGCTGTGACGTCATCAAACTGGATAACAGAGGTCTCTCAGCCCAGAAGGATTACTTCACCTCCCCCAACTCGCGGCCCTACCCAAGCCACATCCAAGTATATCCTCAGCGAATCAGGTGCTCCTTGCTGAGCAGCACCTAGACTCACACTGGAGGCAGCTGGCCACAGTTTCTGGTGTGGCCTTTCGAGGCAACTATAAGAACAGCCTCTGCACATTACTTTCTGAATCTTAACAGGTGGCCATAGAGAGGCACAGGCTGGGGCTAAACTTTGCCTGCAACTGAACCCCTCTTAGGACTGTGCCACTGGACACCTACTTCACAAATCTACACTAATAAGACCAAGAGACTTAGGAGCTTTTCTTAGTACATAGAAATAGACACGGAAAGGCAGCCCGAATGGGAAGACGAAGAAACAGAAACCATATGAGAGAACAGAACAGAGATCCAGATATAATAGAGTCAAGTAATGTAACAGATGCAGAGTTCAAACACGGGTTTTAAAGAAGCACAATGAACTTTTGGGAAGTATAGATAAATTCAGTGAGAACTTCAACAAAGAGATAAAAAACAAAAATGGAAATGGAAATTATAAATGGGAATCAGTCTGACATGAAAAACACATTATTTGAGAAGTATATGAAATGGAATAAACAAAGTGAATAAAGAAGAGGATCAAATGCCTTATCTAGAAGACGGGAAAGCCAAGGACACTCAATCAAAATGGCAAGACTATAAAGATAATTTAAGGAGCATATGGGACACTATTAAGGGTCCAAATATACATCTGATCAGTGTATCTGAAGAAAATCAAGATGTTTAACAGCTGTTTGAAGACATAATGATGGAAAACTTCCCTAACCCGGTGAAGGAAATGGACATAAAACCCCAGGAAGCTCAGAGAATTCCAACAGTCAGGGATGCAAAGAGGCCCACACCAAGACACGTCATAATTAAAATGCCAAAGGTTAAATACAAAATATTAAAAGCAGCAAGAGGAAAACAGATAGTTACCTATAAGGGAACACCCATAAGACTGGCAGCTGATTTCCCAAAAGAAACTATGCAGGACAGAAGGGCTTGGCAAAAAAATATTCAACATGATGAAGACCCAGGATCTCCAACCAAGAATACTTTATCCAGCAAAGCTATCATTGAGAGTTGAAGGACGGATAAAGAGCTTCCCAGACAAAAATAAGCTAAAAGAATTTATTACCACCAAGTCAGTATTACAGGAAATGTTGGAAGGACTTCTTTAAGAAGAAAAAACATGTATCAAAAATGGGAATAAAGAATGGTAACAACTACATTCCTATCAATAAGTACCTTAAATGGAAAAGAACTAAGTGCTCCAACCAAAAGATAGAGTGGCTGAAAGGATAAGAAAACAAGATCCCTACATACGCTGCCTACAAGAGACTCACTTCAGATTGAAAGACACACACAGACTAAAAGGAAGGGGATGGAAAAAGATACTGCTTTGATGGACCTAGAAGGTGTTTAAGTCAGACAGAGAAATATAAACACTATATGATTTCACTTATATGCAGAATCTAAGGAATAAAAACAAAGTAATCAAAAACAGACACAAATATAGTGGCCAATTTGATGATGGACCGAGGGGAGGGGGGCTTGGGGGTTTGGAAGAATGGGGTGAAGGGTTAAAGATGTACAAATTAATAGCTAATGGATGGTCATGTGGATGGAGAACATGGCATAGTAAATGCAATTAGCATTAATATGTTGGCTAGGTGGAGAGTCAGGGGAGGGAGGGAGAAATTGAGAGGATCGTTTTATGAACTATATCAATGTCTATGAACTATATCAATGTATACCTGAAACTAAAATAAATAAATTAAATATTAGTAAAGGGAAGAATATTATTATTTTGGAGTGACAAACGCTTTTTAAAATGTCACTTTTAGTGTCACATGCAAACACCATAGCAAAGTTAAAAGCAAAGCGGGGGGGGGGTGTATTTACAACATGACAAACAAAGAATATATTTCTAATGTACAAATCCTATGATTCAACAGCTATTGGGTACTTACCATGTGCTAGGAAGTGTGCTGTGCACTAAGGGTACAAGCAGTAAACCAAACAATGTCTGCTCCCCTGATGCTTATAGTCTAATGGAGAGAACAGCCGGTAGTAAAGAAAGTAGATTACTGTGGGCCAAATTTTGATAAGGACTATGGAAAAAAATTAAGCACAGCAGGGTAGATTAAGGAGGGTTGACAGGGAGTTGTATTATATGGATAGTCAAGGAAGCTTCATTAAGTGACATTTGAGCAGAAACATAAAGGAAAAAGGGGAGAAGTAGTTGAATTTTGGATTTTTTTCATGTTGATCTGCTGGAATTTGTGATAGATTGGATGCAGGTTGTAAAAGGAGTCAGGATTGACTTCTAGGTTTGGGACCTGAGCAACCAGAAAGGTTGAAATACTGTTTACTGACATGGGCATGACTAAGAGACTTGGCTTGGGGAAAACCAGGGGTTTGTTTATGAATCTTTCAGTTTGCGATCTCTGTTGTATATTCAACGGGAGAGGTCACGGAGGTGGTTTGTTATACCAGCTTGGAATTCAGGGAGAAGTGTGGGCCAGATATGTAAATTCGGGAGTTGGTGTAGGATGGATAGTATTTGAAGCAATGGAACTAGACAGATCTCCTAGGGAATGAGTATAGACAGAGAGAACAGCCATAGGACCCTCATTTAGAAGCGAGGGAGATGAGGAACCAGCTAAAGAGACCAAAAAAGAGTGGCTGGCCACTGAAGTAGAAGGAAACTGTGGCATCTCTGAAGCCAGGAGACAATGAGGCAGGAGAGATCAGTTTTCTCAGATGTTGCTGACTGGTCAAGTAGAGAGCAAATGGAAAACTGGTGATTCAATTTGGCAACGAGGAGGTCAGTGGTAACAAAAGAGACTGTTTTATTGGAATGAAGGGGACAAAAACCTGATTCGAGTTAGTTTAGAGAGAGTAAGAGGAAAGGAACTAGAAATGAGGGAGTAACTGGAGAGGAATAGAGTTCAAAAAAATTTTTTCCCCTCAATTTTGAAAATTTTTGCAGTGTGTTTTTATCCTAATGAGAGTCATCCAGTAGATGGAGAAAGGGGATGACGCAGGATTAGGGGCAGGGAGAGACTTCTGGATTGATGGTCTGGAGTTCGGAGAGAGGACGAAGTCAGCACACGTGGGGTACGGGAGTCCTAACCAGCAGCGTCTAGGTAGGCTGGTAGCTGCCATCGCTGTCCTCTTAGTGAAGTAGAAAACAAAGTTGTCTGAGAGTGAGGACTGGGGAGATGTCAGAGGTTTGAGGAGAAAAGATGAAGTATGACATTCTCCATTAGCAGCGTGGGAGAACACATGGAGTGGAAGTCGGGGCCCTCTGGGCAGCACTGGGCCCCTGAGATGAGAGGCAAGGGATTGAAAGTGAGAGCAGTCGATTCCTCGTATGTTTTTCTCTCCCAGCAGTTTCAGGGGCCAGGTGAACATGAGTTAGCAGGCCCATCAGTACTGAAGACAACATGGTAGAAGAAACAAGACATGAGCAGGCACAAAGGAAAACTGAAATGCCTGTAATATAAGAATATACCACCTGTAATCATTTAAAAATACGAGTAAAAGAGGTTTTGCTTTTCCCTTCAGAATGATAAGAGCTCTTATTGGAAGTATAAGTTAATGGAGCTTTTATGGAGCACAGTGTTTTAGTATGTTCCCAAACATATGACGTGTGTCTCCTTTTGACCTGGCAGTCCTACTTTTAGAAATTTATAGAAGGAGATAATAGTTCAAGTGCATGGAGATAAGTTCACTCCAGAGATGATTGTGAAAGTGAAAAGTTGGCACATTACCTAATGGGCACATTACCAGGGAGGCCTGGTTCACTAATCTGTAAGCATAACAGTAGTGAAAACAAGAGCTCACACTTACCTCTTGCTTTGCAGATGAGGAAACTTGGGCCCAGAGCAAAGGCGTGACAGCCCCAGTCACATTGTTTGGAGCTCAGACCCCAGCTGTGGGCAGTATACAGCCCCTTTCAACTTGGTTTGGAGCTGGAGTTCCTTGCAAGGTACTACTTGTCAACTTTTTAGGGGGGCCAGCTCATTTTGTGTTTTTAAAATATGAATTCTCAAAATGTTTTGCAAATTTATTTACAGTGTCTTTATTTCATTATGCAAAGTTTTCCTTGCCAGGGATGCTGGGCACAAAAGGACAGTTGGGCAGACAGGACAGATCTTGCCTGGGCCACTGATAAAGAGGGACTGTAGAGAGAGACCTGACTCCCAGGTCTGACTTTAAATATAGTCTGGAAAATATTTTCTGCTGCCTTACAACTTTTACAGAAGTTGTAACAAAGATACAAAGATAGCAAGTCTATCATTTACTTCACTGATCGGATTTATTCATTGGAAGAAAATGAAATTAGGACTGTCAGAACATCTGGCACACGTGGTCCCCTCAGAGGGAGGCACACTGGCTGTAACTTCCAGAGCCTTGGGCTCTGGTTTAGTTCTTCTGCAACCTAGCCTGGCTTCTCTGGGCTTTTCCTCAGAAAGACAAGTGGGTGAGCCTAAGTTACCTGTAATAACTATTAAAGTAAGTACGAGGCTCTTCCCGTTCCTGCCATGGCCCTGTTCACTGGGTGAGAGATGTGCTGATGTGCTGGTGCTGTCAACAAGTGCCCTGCCCCGCCCCCCGCCCCCTCCTTTAGAAGAGCACATAGAAATAAGCATGCCTCTGTGCCTCCTTGTACCAATTCCAGACTTCCAATGGCGGACCAGAGAATGGACATTTCTTCAACAATCAGTGATTTCATGTCCCCGGGTGCCACTGACCTCCTCTCCAGCCCCCTCAGCACCAGTGGCATGGATTGCAACCGCAAACGGAAAGGCAGCTCCACCGACTACCAGTAAGGCCCTTAGGCTCTTCCCCTGGCTAAACTTGGTGTCAGTTCATGGGCATGGGACATCTAGGGGCCAGTTACTGTTTCTCCTGGAAGAAGGATCCTCTTTCTGCAAAGGGATCAGAATGAAAGATTCAACTCCAGGTGGCCACACAGTTGGTTTTTTCCCTTTATCTTTCCCTGGATTGCAAGCAAGAGGGAGCCTCCAGCAATACTGAGGCATTTATTTCCCCCTTGTGTCCCCAAATTATTCCGCATCAAGGGAAAAAGAAGAGGCTTAAAGCTAAGTTCTTCCTTTTACCCCTTCCTTCATCTTCCTTTGCTCATTGTGAGCAAGATGGCTAGTCTATGAATGTAGCCTCAGTGGTTTCTGAGAGAGCTTTGCCTGAGGACCTCTCCTGAGAAAGACATCAGTTGCTTAATATTTGCGGAATGCTAAGTAAAGGTCATCTCTGAAAACAGTATAGGAACATGGATGTTGTCCTTAAACATGATTGAAATTAGTATGTACCTGTTATATTAAATAGTATTTTTGTTTCTTTTTAGACTTGATGACTTTTCTTTTGAGTAAGTAAACTTTCACACTTATAGACAACTCTTCTATATCTATACAAACACCTAGGGAATAAGGCAGTGGAGACCGTTCAAAGGCACGCTTTGTTTTGTTGAGACAACTGCATAGACTCTTACCCAAATGTCCATGTAAGAGGTTTTCTTTTGTTTAGTGAGGGAAAATCTCCAAAGAGGTGTCCCCCCACAGCAGATGTCCTTTCTGCTGAAGTTCACAGGTCGAATATGGGGAGCACAGTGACTGGAGGTCAGATGCCCACTAGGAGATGCTATGATTAATATGTAAGTTATCCCAGATGATTTAGAGAGCAAACACCGAGGGGATGGAGTGTGGGTGTGAGGACCGGAAGGTGTTTTTCCATAGAAGTAACTCCCCAACAGAGAGACCAGGAGATGTTTTCTGTAGACCCCTTGTCTCTGGCAAGTGCTAATGGACCATTGACATGTTCTGAGACCTGCTGTCTAGATCTGTGGTTTCCAACCCTGTGACCACGCAGGACCTTCAGGTCTTCCTTATGGACCCCAGTTTGCAAATCTTTTGTAATTCATGGAGACCCTGTTAATTAAGGAACTATAATCCGTTTCCCTACAGTTTTAATGTACTAAAGTCATATCTATCAGGCAAAGCTTCTCCTCACCGGAGATGATCAACCTGGCCTCAGTGAGAAGACACTAGTCTAGACAAAAGGGGAGGGCAAGTTTTCATTGTCCTGTGTGGCCTGGGTGGAACTCTGCCTGTGAAGACATCAAGGTCACCTGGTTGGGAACCACAGTTCTAGAATGCCCAGGATGTGATTCAGCGTTCCTAAGAAAGTCGTTTTTGCCCCTGAGATTACTACATTGTTTGAAAGGCCATAATTTCTCCTTTCTCATGGGATAAAAAAGAAAGGGGAGAGGCCCAGGTGGCAGTCAGTGCCCACCTGATACATTTAGGGGCTGGTGAAGGCTGCGAGCTGACCACAGTGGGATCTGGAACTCCTTCCTCTGAGGATTTCGATCTATTTTCTGCTGAACCACAAGGTGCCATAAAACTTGGAATTCTGGAGTCTGTTAAAGGGAGGCAGAGCCCTGCTGTGACCCCAGGACCCCCTGCAGCCCAACAGGGTTCCATGCTCCTCTGCCCCAACCCTCTCCTCTACCCTGATTCTTCAGGCTTTCCCAGCTGGCTGAGAACCAGAAAATGGGGTAGCAGTGCCTTTGAAAAGCTGCCTCAGGGCTCTGCTCAGGTTTTTTTCGGTACTTTGATTTCCCCTCCTCAGTTCACCCACACACACCAATATATATGTATGCACATATATATTTGATGCTTAATATGTTTTGCAAATGAGTAAACTCCATTTATCCAGAATGATGGCAAGGAGTGGGGAATGAGGTATTATTTGGATACCCTGGTTAAGAGTTTCCATAAATGCTTTGTATTCCCAATTTTCAAACAATCAAAATATGGTAAAATATATGTTAACACAGAAACTATTGAGACTATGTATAAATTTTCTTTGATAATCTAGAAAACCAGTCTGAGTTCAAGTTGTTTGTATTTATTTGTTGGACTATATTATTTGTTATATAATAATACATCAATAATTAATACTTTGGCTGTTTGAGCTTTCTCCTTGTTTAATTTCTGGATAAACGAGAGCATTCTGTATTATGATAAGGTATTTTGTTTGTCTTAATGATAATCGTGTTCTCTTTTGTTTTTTTCAGAGAAAGCATGGACACAGACAAAGATGACCCTCATGGAAGGTACCATGAACCTCGTCATTTGAATTTCAGCCTTATAGCCATTTTCCTTGCATTGCACATTCTATTATTTGGTACAGGTTCCACCTATGTCTTAGATTGGGGATAAGCAAGGAGGCTGAGATCCTGTGGGCTCAAGATCGTCTCCCTCCAGCCCCCAGTGCAGCTAACTACCAACCTTGTATGTTGTAGCGAGATGACAGGCATTAAACAGGGAAGAAACAAAGGTGTAACTTGGCCATTAATCTCCAGGGGGATTTTATTTGTGTTTTTATCTTTTGCTTTTTTTCCCCCTAGGTTAGAATACACAGAGCACCAAGGAAGGATCAAAAATGCAAGGTAAGCTTGGGCCATCATTTTAGCTAAAATCTGTCCTGGTTTCATAGAGTGCAGCCAAGGAGGCCGTGTGCGTCTTGTCCCTGTCAAACAGTCCTTTCCACAATGTCATATCCGTAGGAAATAAAACAGGGGGCAGTGGACCTTGGCTTGATGTGGCCTTCTGTCCCTTGTTCTCTCCAGGTTGAGCTATCCTTCATTCTTTCCTGCCTAAGCATGTCTAACCTGAGGGGACTTTGGAGGGAGCAGAAAATAAATGAAGGCTAAGGTTTCCCCTAAGTTTTCAGCAGGTTGCTCCTTCCTGACTCTCAGGTGCCCCAGAGGAGACCTGGCTCCGTGATTCAATTCCTAGACTGCACCTCCCCATTTTACACTACAAATTGCAACTGAAGGCTGGATGTGGAGGAGACCCCGCTCCCTTGAATAAATTCTCTAACTCAGTCCCTCCTGCCTCCAGCCATACTTGCTGACCCCCTTCCATATGGGCACTCTCGGCTCTCTTGCCTTTAGCTCCAGGGCCATCTGAGGCTCTATCATGACACAGAACTCGGGGCTGCAGAATTCAGCTGACCTGAGACTTCCAGCTTTTCTCTCACAGACCAGCCGTGGCAGGAGGTCCCATGGTTCTGTTGCTACAGCAGCAGCAGCAGCCAACTATATTTCCACTGATGCATCTCTGTAGGGGGACAGTCCCAAATGGCAGGTGCAAACTAGTCAGGGAGAGTGTGTGACGGTGGAAGTGTCACTCTGCCTCAGTAGGCAGCAACTCTTGGCAGGGAGGAGCGTGAGATTCTTTGGAGGAGGCTCCTGGGGACAGATATAGCATCGACTCTAGGTCGGGTCATGGTTGTTTCAGGGATGGCAGTGTTAGTTACCTGGCAACTTGGTGAGTTTCTGACAGGCCACACAATGGGCTCCTTACAGAGACAGGGCTCACTGGAGACCATGGGACCCTTGCTAATGACTGTTCTGGAGGCTTTTCTCTTCGAAACCTTCATCTGCCTTCTCCTTCCACCCTCATCTTAAAATCCAGCATTGCAGAGGCTGCAAGGGAAATAAATCAGGAGAAATTAACTACACAGTTTACTTGAAAAGACAGTTTTTATATTTCTCAATTCTAAAGATGAGGTAAGCTTAAAAAAATTAATGCCAACCTGACAGTGAGGCCATTTTTTGGTGACTTTAGTAGAAAAGTCTAGTTTGAAACATTCTGCAGATTCTAAATTTGCCTTGTCAGATGAATATTGAAACAGTTATAACTTATTTTTGTCATTGTTTCCTTGATGCTCCATTACTTTTTATGAAATCATTTTTTATAATGTTCAGGGAAGCTCACAGTCAGATTGAAAAGAGGCGTCGGGATAAAATGAACAGTTTTATTGATGAATTGGCTTCTTTGGTACCAACGTGCAACGCGATGTCCAGGAAATTAGATAAACTTACTGTGCTAAGGATGGCTGTTCAGCACATGAAAACGTTACGAGGTGAGACCCTGGGCTTTACTGTCCTTTCTGCCCTTGCCCACAGCTCTTATTACCACTGTTGCCTAGAATGTTCCTGAGTCCCTAAGGCAAATGTTTATGACTTGCAAATGTGTAGGCTTGAGTAATATGCCTGTGATTTTCAGCAATAGACACAATGCCAAATGAAATGATTGTCGAGCTTAAGTGAGTATCGGGGTGTGATTTTGCCACCCTACATCCCCAGAGGTTAGAGGCTGTGTTCTGTGCATGTGTTTGTACGTGCGCATGATCAGGCTACATGCATATCAGATTGGACATCGCTGATATCCCTTCTCGTATATGTGCATGCTGAGACCCCACCCATACAATGATAAACATCAGAAATGTAGGTGAACTTAGAGACACATGAAAGCCAGTTTCGGTTTTTAAGAGAAAAATTCATCATGGTTCCTTTGAAGAGTGAGTCACTGGTTGATGGTTCTTGCCGACAATTTTATCGTCAGGAATGAACACTGATAATATTTTCTTCTTCCTGGAATTTCCCCAAACCAGATGGGCCCTTTATGAGGGAAACAGTATTTTCTTTCTTTTCTGAGTGTGGGGAGGGTGAGAAAACAGAAGCAGAAGCATGGAAGCGAATTATCCAAACCACAGGAGAAAGCTGAAACATATCAGGCATTTTAGTGAATGCCGTTTCTGGGATTTTCCATAGCTAGTCTTAGACTATTTGAAGAAATTGGAAAGTGGGCGCTCAGTCAGACTTCTGACCTGTGTGGTAAAAGAGTTGTGTCTTTTTATTTCCCCAAAGCCACCAGAAATAAGAAGTAGCTGGTTTTGTCTGATTTGATCCTTATTCTAAAATATAAGTGTTGTATCCTGTGCTTGGAGAATGGTGTTTAAAAATTCATATTAGCAAAGATGGTAGAGATTAAATTATTAAAAGATAATGTCAATTAAATTGGAAGGGGAAGAGTGGCAAGTTTGGAGTTATAAAAAGCAGAGATGCGGATCAATAATCTGTGCCTTGTTAGTTGACGTGAAAGTCATGAACACGGTCTGTTTACTTCCTTCCCCATGGTACTTTGAAGTATTAAGGAACCATTTCATTTTATTCACTATTCCACTAACTATTCTGCAGATTCAAAGTCATTTACTGCTGGCATTTTTCTCTGTTAAGTTATTGCTCTTCTGAAAGATGCCAGATTGACAGCCTTTTAAACATAAGTCTTGTTCCCTTTCAGTCCCGGGAGCTGGAGTTGCATTGACTGAAGTAATGCATTTCTCTAGGTTGCCAAGCTCATTTAAGTCACCACTGATGGAGAGAAACTCACACTAAATGTCTTCCACAATATATTTACTCAGGGCCTGGCAGACTGGATGATTTCCCAAGAACATTTAGAGTGGTGATTTGAGGGACTGCTAGACAACCCACTTAATACACATCTTGGGAG
The DNA here is from genome assembly GCF_902729225.1 of Pteropus medius. Lineage (NCBI taxonomy): Eukaryota > Metazoa > Chordata > Mammalia > Chiroptera > Pteropodidae > Pteropus > Pteropus medius. The sequence continues at coordinate 5,114,087 of NW_024342470.1, forward strand.
GAGGGAACCCTCCCAGGCACCTCTACCAGTTTCCTTCCAGAGCTGCCTTCTCTCTTAGAAGCAGATTTTTAACTTCCTTCCATTAGCTCTCGGTTTTCCCTGGAGTGACAAAAGCAAGCTTGTTAAGTCTCCTGTGGGCAACAGTGTTCTCTTTTCAATGAAATTCTCTGTGGCGTTACAGGATTCTGTTCAAAGCCAGATCTTGCTTTGTCTCAGTTAAGAAAAAAGGAGGTAAAATTTAAATCCCAGATGGTAGGAACTAGGCCGCATCTGGAAGGTTTGAGGCAGTGAGGTAGAATGAGACTTTATCTCAATATAAAGTGTGCCAACTTTTTCTTCCTGCTCAGGTGCCACTAATCCATACACAGAAGCCAACTACAAACCGACTTTTCTGTCAGATGATGAATTGAAACACCTCATTCTCAGGGTATGTTGCAATTACGGGATTATTTTGTACAACATTTATTTTTTTACAAATTTCGGAGTTAAGTACCAGCATGTGGAAACTCAGAGTGTCAGTATTGAACCGTTTTAGGCCCACTTGCTCCTCTGGCTCTCCGCCTCCAGCTACTGTTTGGACAGCCGTCACATTCTTTCCCGAGACCTTCCTCCTCCACGTCTTCCCTTGAAAGTCTATGCTACTGTAGTTTTAAACCGAAGAGGCAATTGTTGAAAATTGGAGGTAGTTAAAAATCACATTCCTGCACGAAGGTTTTAGAAAGGGACTGAAACTGGTAACGACTGAGAATTTCTCTTATTCTCACTTAACCACTAGCGCGCAAAAACATCCACCAAAATCGTTACACCAAAATCCCTTCAAAATAACAAAACTTCCAAAGACTTCATGATCCAAGGAGGAAAATAAATGGAGGAGGTGATGCTTTCACCTGCTGGATCGTAGCTCTTCCTTCATCCTGCCAGACTCTGCAGAGAGGCAGTTGAGGTGGCACCGTGGGAACTTGGCCTCCCTGCAGATTTCAGTCTGCAGTGGACTCCAAGGCATGCTTCTGGCAGAGTGAGATTCACTTGGAAATTGAAGGAAAGAAAGGAAGTCAGAAACGTGTCCTCTCGCAAATTGTAAAAGAAAAATAGAAAACGTAACTAAAAGGAAAGATACCTGGCACTGTCTCCCACAGCCAGGGTTGACTTCACTTGCTAAGACTCCTGTAGAACCTTGGCACCCTTCTTTGAGCAAGATGTTTGCAATGCTCCAGGAGAAGGAGTAGTCCAGCTGGGTTTTTGTACCATTTTCAGCTCTACGTGGCTCCAGGCCCTCTGTAAGTCTGGCCTGCCTACTTATTCTAGTATTTTCTATCTATTATCACATAATATGCTGTATCAGTTGGAAAGTTTTCAACTGCAAGGAACAGAAGACCTGATGGACAAATAGGGTTTCATTTCTCAAGGATAGTTGGCCCTGGGGTAGGCTGTGAGGGGATGGTGCGGTGGTCCACTGGGGTCAGCAGGAACCAGACTCTCTGTCTTCTCACACAACCATGACGACCTAGCAATGCAGCTTGCTTCCTCAGTGTAGTGAGGTGGCTGTGCCAGGTCTGGGTAGCCAGCCCCAGCCAGATAAGGCCAGTGGTTCCTTCTATCAGGAAAGGATACATCTTCCTGGAAGTCCAGTAGGGGCCTTCAGCTTATCAAGAAGATTCGCCTGATCACCCCTAGCTGCAGGGCAGGTTGCAGAGCATGGGTTTAGATTTTCCAGTCTCCATAGTAGAGGCAGGCAAGAGAGAAGGGGGTTAGGAATTGACCTCCCAGCAACCTTTGTCAAACATGCCTTCCAGAGCCACATCTGTTTGCTTGATGTCCCTCCAGAAGTGGATCTCACAACCCAGTCCAGAACTTCGGCTCTGATCTGGCTGGCCTGGGGTTGAATAGGGCTGGGTACATCCCTTGCCCCAGAAGTGGTCTTTAGTGCCACATTTTGGCAGCTGTAATCCTGCCCATCCCCAACTCTCTTGTACAGAAATTATTGTTAGGCCAGGTTTTTTTCCATCTCGTATAGGTATAGTTCATTCTTTTGAATTTCCCTTTTATCTGTCAAAATGTGTTTATTGGATGGTCCCACATTCCAGTTTATTAGTGATCCTTTGAGGCTTCCTGTGACTTGTAGATGTGACAAGCTTGCCTTTTGTGTCTTTCATTTTCATTCATTCACTAATTCAGCAAACATTTTTTAGTACTTATGTATATGCATGGCAGTGTTTTCGGAATATCAAATCACTGATGAACACGTTAGGGTGGCGCCATTGCATGTAGGGTGGGCCCACCATCACTACCTGGCAAGTTAGTGATGGTCCATTGGTTACCATTCTCAGGGCACAGTTATTCAAATTCAACTCTCTCCTTACCTCTCCATCCTTTTCTATACAGAAGATGTTCTTTTTCTCGGGGGGAACTTGCTGAAGTTAAGAAATAGACTATGTCTGCTGCATTTCTAGAGAAACCACCAGGGCCAGCTTCATAGGCATGTGTTCTGTGCAGTCACACAGGGCCTGGCACTTGGTTTAATGCTCTGCTGTCGCCATTTTGAAAATCATAATCTTTGAGCAGGAGTCCCTGCATTGTCATTTTGTCCTGAACCTCACAAATTAAGTAGCCGGTCTTGATTGCCATACTGGTAATTTGATGTTTTTAAGGAAAAAATAATTATTTGTGACTTAATGTATATATAACAAGCTCCTTTTATAATGACAAATGCTTACTAATTTTCTTGTCGTTGCTTTTCTAAATAATTCCCTATCAGATGTCCATACTTACAAGAGTACGGAACGAGGATTTTAATGCTATTTAAGCTAAATACTTCATCTTGGGCTCGTCTCTCTGCTCTTCTGTTTTATACAACACCAGTGGAGATCTGTCTTCCCTGACGAAACTTTTCTTCTCTGGCCTATTTCAGTGGCTGTGAAGTCCTGCCCAGTCCCTTGCCATGTCCAGGTGCCCAGTTCTCAGGAATTTGCTTCAGCGGAAGGCAAGAGCCACTCAGATTGTGTTGGAACAGTCTGGCAGCAGGAGCTGGATTTCTCCTTGTCCTTGTGCAAATCTGACTAACTGCTTGCTTCACTAAGTGCTTTCAAAACCTCTTTTGTAAATGGTGTGTCAGGCAGTCTACCTGATCAGTTTGTAATGTCTAGATGCTCTACTTCCTTTGTTTTGAAAACTAGGCAGACCCTCCCAGGGCACTGTATCTCTTATAAACTAACACCATCCTCAAGAGTGAGCCTGCCCCTGGTTTTCCTGTGTCCCCATGACTCTTGTGGTGTTCTCACACCTCTGCTCTTCCACTGTCTCCTTCGCCCCAGCTCCTTCCGAGTAAGGCAGAGTCAGAATGCTTTGAGCCTACCCTATACTGACTGTATTCACTGGTCTTTGGAGACACGGGATGTGTCGAAATCTACTTCATTCATATCATAGATTCAGGCCTGACTGTGCCTAGATGTCAAGATGTCACAGTTACCTTCTTCCCAGGCACCTTTTGTGCTACATCCTCAATGAAAAGCCTCAAAACACTTCTCTTGTTAGATATGATTGCAAGGCAAATGAGGAAGTTATTAATACCCTATTTTTTGACAGAATGAGGCTTCCAGCAGATGGTGCTTGGAAAGTTGCTTCCCCCTCACTGTCATTCCTTGCCCCTGGGCCAGCTTAGAGGCCTAACTTAGGAAAAGATCGTTCCTAGCTTCCTTCTTAGCTGGATGGCCTGCCAGGTTCTCTCACAGAAATAGTGATTCCGTTCCCCTTCTTATTCACTTCTTTTATCCCAGCACAAGTGCATGTGTCATTCTTTAACCTTCTGGTTCATGAATTTATTTCCTAGCTCTTTGAATTAAACTATATCCCAAATACCCTTTTGTGGAAAACAGAATGGAGTTTTGTTTTTCCAAAGAACAGTCTGGGCACTAGTGAATAAAGCAAGATATCGATACCCATTGTGCATTACAACTGTGGGAGCTGAGTATAAGAACAAATATATGAGAGAGTAGAGAACACCCTCCCCCATCACTAGGAAGACCCCTGCAGGAGTTATGTATTTTGTCCATCTGAAAGTTGTACATAGGATTCAAGTACATACAGACATAATTTCCTAAGTTCTTGGGGACTATAGCTTTGGTATTTATCCGCTTTAGTCTACCTAACAAATATTGCCGTGTCTCTACACCTATCTTTAATGTTACTTTAGATTTTTATTTGCATTCAAAGTGAAGAAGTAAAAAGAATCTAAGGGGAAAATTTTGTTTTGCTTCTCTTGTCTCATTGAAACAAACAACCCAGCCCTGGATTAAAGGATAATACTTGAGAGCAGTAGTTCTCAATCTTGTGTACATTAGAATTACTTTGGGGCAGAAGTGGAAATGGAGTGGAGTTTAAAACAATACCAGTGATCCAACCTCACTCTAGACAATCAGCATAAAACAAAACAAAAAACACTGCTCAGAATTCTGAGGACCGCTATTCTAGAGTTCCCTATAAATGAGGACAGAACAGCCAAGATATTGGAGAGGGGATTCTGATCTTAAAGATCCTTTTAATCTCAGACACTGTGATTCTACATAGTTATATTAAAGCAATAAAATATGATTTCTCTGGACCTTCATATAATCAAAGGAAAATTCTTAAACTGAATTCTACTTTGAAAGAGAACTTACTTTAGTTGGACTTCTCCCTGTAATCATTAGATGATGTATGTGAGTGTATATCCGCCTTGGAGAGAATCATATTTTTCTCATAAGGCATTTGTTTTAAGCATCCTGTTCTCAGGACACTCGTGAAACATCAATGAGAGCGGTTCTGCACATCGGATACCTAGAAAACAAGTCCTTATTTGCTATCAGAGTGATGACAAATCATGTTCCTTGAAGTGTGATCAATTGATTATCCATTTCTCCTGATTAGGCAGCAGATGGATTTTTGTTTGTCGTAGGATGTGACCGAGGGAAGATACTCTTTGTCTCAGAGTCTGTCTTCAAGATCCTCAACTACAGCCAGGTATTGCTTATGTTCCCATTGGTGGTGGGCAGCCACACAGCCAAAAGGGTTCCCTCACTTTTCAGAATAATTATACAATACTTATGTTGTCCTCCCACCCAATTTTTCTTCTAGAAAATTCTTAATACAGAAATAAATTTAAACCTAGAAAAATCTTCTAATGCGTTCCATGTTTCCCTCATTCAGAAGGTTCGACTCTAAGCTTAGCAGCAGCTTTATAACTTTCTTATTGCTGCAAAATGAATATCCCGTAACTAAGGAGCAGGAGTAGAGGGTGAGGGGCTATCAACAAAGCAGAAAGGTAGACAGATAATCCAATGCCAGAAAATAGGAAAATTGGGAATCCACTCATGCTGTCTTTGCAATGATATGTCCCATTAACTCCATCGAACCTAAGCTTCCTCTAAAAAAATAATTATAATAATCCATACCTTTTTTTAATTGTTTATAGAATGAAATAAGATAAACATTTATGAAAGCTTCTAGAGTAGACTATTTCACATATCATGTCCCCAGAGTTTTTATCCACTCATTTATCCATCCCTTTACTCATTCCACATGATGGTGTTTGCATAAAAACTTGGTAAGGCAAAGAATTGAAGAGTCCAAATAACATTTATATAAGTTAGAATTAATGTAAATTTAATGTTTCCCAAATGTTTTGTTGTTTTTAGTCTTACAGGAAAGTCATGGAGGAAGTTTTTATTATCTCTAACAGATTAGGCTACTGGAGCATCCGGTATGACCCAACTCGCTTGAAAACAGAGGCTTAATGGAGCTAGGGGCATAGCCTGTGCCCTACAGTTCTCTCCTGAAGTCTCAAAAGAGACTTTGTAGGCATCAGAAATAAATAAAAAGGAATACACAAAGCTGAAAGATCGTTGCCTTATAGGAGTGTGAACTATTTATATAATTGAGTCCTTTTCCCCTCAGGTGTTATCAAAACCAAACTCCCAATGTCTCATTCATTGTCTGTATATCTAGGCAAAGCGATTGCACATGTGTACATGTTCCCATAGAAACATTAGAAATTCTCACGCTTAAAAATACAAAGTAAAGGCAAAGCACTTGTTGGGTAATTTATATTCCAACTGTTGACTTGTCACTTTTGACATTTCCTCCTCACAGAATGATCTGATTGGTCAGAGTTTGTTTGACTACCTACACCCTAAAGATATTGCCAAAGTCAAGGAGCAGCTCTCCTCCTCCGACACCGCACCCCGGGAGCGGCTCATAGATGCCAAAAGTGAGTACAGGGAAGGCTGCTGCCTCCTCCGTAACCTGCCCAGAGCCGAGGGCCCCAGTGAGGATCGCAGAATGTGCGCGGAGGTCTCAGCCTCTGGGTTCCTGCTTCTGCCCTTTAGCTGGGTCACAGGTGCTGTCTTTGGCTAAATGGAATTATGTACATTCCTTTATGTTTATTTTTGATTTGTTTTACATAAAGAAGAAAAAATTCAATAATGAAATTCACTGAGAGGAAAAACAGCTACTTTGATTTGATTCTGTCTGATTTTTAGTCATTTATTTTTCAGTGTCTAGAAATTCCCAGTTGTGTGCTCCTGACTCTAAAAGGCGCATACCAGTTTGATTTGTTCCCCCCCACCCAAAAAAAATTGCTTCGATTTATCTTAGTTGCACATGTGCAGCCTCATAAAAGTAAGAAAACTTGAAATATAAATATGGTGTCTCTGTGACCAAAGCGATTCCTCATTACATTGGCTCCCCCTCCTGGCTCCCTTCCTGCAGCAGCGGAACCACTCCGCATCCTCCCCCAGCTTCCTGCTCCTGCACCCGCCGCCATGCCTCCTGTGTGAGGCCCGGTCGCCTTCTCCTCCTTAGTGCCGTGGGAGTCTGTGCGCTCTCGCAGTTGAGAGTGCGGACTCCAGTCAGATTGCTGGGCTCACGTCCTGGCTCTACCATTTACCAGCTGTGTGACCTTGAGCAAGTTACTTAATTAACCTCTCTATGCCTGAGCTTCCTCATGTGCAAAGTAATACCTATCCATTGGGTTATTGTGAGGATTAAATATATTAATATACATAAAGCATGTGAGACGGTTCCTGGCACATGGTAAGCACAATAGCAGTGCTGGTATTCGCTTTGGCCCCGTGCAGCCACAGCCTAACTGTTTTCCTGCTTCTAAGCTCCCCATTTTAATCCCCGGAAGGAAATACCACCAGAGGAAACTCCTTTAAACCAGCCTTTTCATTGAGGCACACCTCTTCTTCTTGAAAGTACTGTGCAGTTTCTGGTACCTGTTGTTCTTTATAGTCTGGCCCCCTGGCAATGTTTTAGTGACCTGTGAAGAAAAAGGTGAATGGTATTTGGTCCCTGCCTCTAAGACTGTTACCATATAGTCAGGGAGACAAGAAGACAGAAAGCTTCCCGTATAATAGGTATAGCCATAGAAATTGTACCAGGCATAGAGAACAGATGATTAATTCTCATGTGGGCGCGGGGACAGGCATCACCCAGTAGGTGACAACCGAGGTGGGTTTGAAAAGATGAATTAATGTTTACCGGGTGATGAAGGGAGGAAAAGAGCAGAGGAAACGATTTGTGGGTGGTGCAGAGGTGTGGCGCCTGCCGTGTGGCCTGCTCGGTGCTACTAGAACAAAACGTGCAGGGGAGGGGAGGGCCGGACCCATGGGGACACAGCGAAGGGCTCTGAGCAGGCTGGGGCAGCTCAGATTGGCATTTTGGGGAAGATCGCTGAGGCGGCAATTTGGGAGGTAGGTCGGAGCGGGTGAGACCCAGGAGGAGCCTTTGCCCTGATGGGTGCTTCCTGGTGGGCAGTGGGAGGTACATTAACCCCCAGACACGATCTGTTGCACCAGCTTCTGCACTGACAGGTAGCCGGTGTTTCTGTCAGGACCACAGTCATGCTCTTCCTTCAGAGACTCTAACTCAGTTGGTCTAGAACAGCAGAGTCCAGTGGAAACATAATGCAAACCACAAATATGAGTCATGGGTGTGATTTAAAATTTTCTAGTAGCCATATTAAAAAAGTAAAAATAATTGTAAAATAATTTAAATACTATGTTTAACCTGATAAATCGAAGATATTACATTGTTTGTGTTTTTTTTTTTTTTTTTTTTTGGTACTAAGTCTTTGAAATCCTGCGTGTGTTCACACTTACCGCACACTCAGAATAGCCACCTTTCAAGTGTGCAACAGCTGCATGTAGCTAGCGGCTACGGAACTGGACAGGACAGATCTAGAATGGGGTCCAAGGATATGGCTTGAGAACTCAAGGCAGTCCTGCTTCCTCCTTGTCATCTCAGTATCCAGACCTTTCCTGTCCTTCAAGTCCCAGCCCGCGTCCTTTTCCTCCCCGCCATTCATTTGGCACAAATCACACATCACCTTGTGTGATTATGAATCTTTTTATGGCGAACTTCCATTTCCCCTTCTCAGCTGCAGGCTCCTGCTAGACAGGAACCCCATGTTATATTTCTTTTTATCCCCCAGAGCACTTAGTCCATTCCTCCAGTGGCTGCCTTCTGCGAGATCTAGAAACATTTCCAGATTGACAACACACCTATCTGTAGTGCATCTTTTAAGGCCTAAACTATGGAAATTATTCTCATGTCATCTTTATAAAACAGTGAGGTAGGAAAGAAAAGGCTTTCTTCAAGGTCACACTCCCCCCTCCTGACAGACAACACTACTCTCAGTTTATCACATTTTGTGTATTGATTTGCAGCTGGACTTCCAGTTAAGACAGATATAACCCCTGGGCCATCTCGATTATGTTCTGGAGCACGACGTTCTTTCTTCTGTAGGATGAAGTGTAACAGACCTTCGGTAAAGGTCGAAGACAAGGATTTCCCTTCCACCTGCTCAAAGAAAAAAGGTAACCATTTAACGGTTCCATAAAATACTGTCACGGGCGAGGCCAACTCCCCACACTGGAGCTCTCAGCGGGGTGCTGGGGTCAGTGGTTCCAGGCTGCCAGGGCGGCAGGTCACAGGCCTTCAGCCAGGTCTGCCATCCCCCCAGCTACAGCGCCAGGCAGTTGGGAGCAGGGAGAGTTGGGAAGCCCCGATCTGTTGTCCTGATGACAGAGATTTGTGGGGAGGCTGCCTTTGTTTAATTTCTGTTTGTTTTAACGTGGTTGGGAAAAAATACTCAGCCACAATCCTAACTGCCTCTTGAGGAAGCCATTGGTCCGTCAGTTGCTCTTGTTAAATTCACCAGTGACCTTCATGCTAAATGTAATGGTCAGTTTCATTTTTCTTCCATCTTGAAGTGTTCTCTTCCCTAGGATTCCCTGAAACCACATCCTCCTCGGCCCTCCATCCTCGATCGCTCCAGGCTCTCTCGGTGGTTCCTTTTGCTGGTCCTCCTCCTCTTTCCTGGGCCTTCTCTTTTCTGTCCCTTCTCAATCCATAGGCAGTATCATCCATTCCCTTAGCTTTCAATGCCATTTATATTTCAATAACTTCTAAGTTTATATTTCTAACCCACACTTCTCTTTTAAACTCTAGATCCATAATTTAACTGCTTATTAAATCAATCTGCTTAGATATCTCAAAGGCATCTCGAACATGATATATGTAAAAATAACCACCTGAGCTTTCTCCTTGATGTAAATGGCAGCAAAACAAATAAACCAAAATGTAAACCACCGTCCATCTAGTTGCAATACTAGAAGCCTCGGAGGCACCCTCACCCCATGTCACCCGCTCCTCCTCCCCCAGTTACAAAGTCCTGCTGCAACGAATTCCTTCTGCAGAAGTTATCCGAAATATGTTTATCCATCTCCACGTTCACTGCTGTCACTAGGTCCAGGCTCTGCTCAGCTCTCCCCAGGTCTGGTAAAGTAGGCTCTTCACACTTTCTCTCTCTCCACAGAGCAGCCACAATCATCTTTTTAAAAGTGAATCTTTTTATCATTTCCCTTTTTCAAACCCTTCGAAGTTTCCCATTGCTCTCAAAGTTCAAAATCCTTAACATGATTTGTTCTCCACGGGTTCCCGGTGACTAGCACAGACGCAATGCTTGGTAAACACTCCCCGAGGATTCGTTTATGTTGAAATCCAGAGGTGCTCCAGGCTTGCTTATTGTGTCCCAAAGTGGAATCTCTTTCCCTCTAAAATGTACTCTCTTCCCTGAGTCGGTGAACTGTACCAGCAACCACTCAATCCACAACCCTTAGAGTCATCTTATTTTTCTTCCTTTCATGCCAAATATTTGGATAGACATACCAAATTCCAGCAGTTCTCGGAAATTTCTCCTGCGTCCTTCCCTGCCTCCTCCTCACCGCACTGCCTGCGTCCGTGCTCACCATCTCCCGCTGCGTGACTGTCCTTCTGGCTTCACTCTCTTCCAGTTCACCTATCGCTCCCCTCCTAGAGCATCCAAACCCCGACTTGATTTTGCCGTTTCCTCACTTAAATACCTGTGGAAGCTCTCCATTTCTAACATGATGTTGGCAGGTAATGTAGTCTGTCCCCAACCTGCCTTTCCAACTCTGCCCCCAGCACCTCCCTTTCCCTTCTACCTCCCAGATCCCTCTGCCATTTCTTGTGCAGGAGATGCTTCTGTGCCTGCTCAGCCTTCGCATATTCTAGTCCCTTAGCCAGTGCTCATCCTTCTTTGATCCACCTCCTACATTGTTTTTCTGGGCAGCCTTCCTTTTCCCCAGTCAGATTCAGATACTCCTCCCTTGGTATAAGCAGCTCTACTAAGCACATATGACACTGAATGATAGTTCTTATTCTGTCTTCCTCTCTTACTGGATGCTCACTTCTTTTTTTAATTTCTTTTGACTCCCTACCTATGTCCCAGGCCACTGTAGGCCGCCTGTGCCTCCATATCCCAAAGCCGCACTGACACTAACCATGGACTTTGCTTTCTAGCAGATCGAAAAAGCTTCTGCACAATCCACAGCACAGGCTATTTGAAAAGCTGGCCACCCACAAAGATGGGGCTGGACGAAGACAACGAACCAGACAACGAAGGGTGTAATCTCAGCTGCCTTGTCGCAATAGGACGACTGCATTCTCACGTGGTTCCACAACCAGTGAACGGGGAAATCAGGGTGAAATCTATGGAATATGTTTCTCGGCACGCCATAGACGGAAAGTTTGTTTTTGTAGACCAGAGGTGAGAGTCTGCATGTTACCCTGGAACAATCGTGGTGGAGGATTTTCAACCCTGAGAAGACTAGACTGTCAGCTGGCTTTCCTAAGAATAAGAGAAGGAAGCAATGGGGATTCTCTGCTAAAAAATAAGACCCATAAGAATATCATCATCATAAATACAGAGATTTTTTTCTGGGTTATTCTCTGGCATGTAGAGACAGTTTAAGTAGAGTGGTTTGATGCCCACAGCCAAAAGAGGAATAGTAGGCGTAACATGCTATCTGAATGTATGGAATGTTCCAGAACCATTACTGTGAATGGTTAAAATTCTGGAATGTAGGACTCGAAGAAGATTATCTAGTCCGGAGCCATCCAATATAGTACTCATTGGCAATGATAATCCCATATGGCTATTCAAGTTTAAATTTAATCAATTAAAATTAAATAAAATTAAAAATTCCTCAGGCTCACTAGCCCCATTTCAAGTATGCAGTAGCCACATATGGCTAATGGCACAGCTACAGAACATCATAGAAAGTTCTCTTGGACTACACTGATCTAGTCCACTTTCATTTTTTATGGGTGAAGTGCTGATGCCCAGCCTGAAGACTGGCCTCCTGCAGGATTCACACTAATTGGTAGTGGATGCGGGCTAAGAATTCAGATGTCCCAAGTTTGCCACTGCTCTCTGCTGCCTCCTTAAGAATATTCACAGGCCATTCATTTTTATGGCTACTAGAAACGGTCACTAAATACTGGAATAGAAGACAGCCATTTTTCAAGGTCTTTGTGGCCCCTCTGCTGGACCTTCTGGTGTTTGGTTATCCTAATAAAAAATAGGCAGTAAAATGGAGAAGTTTTGTAGTGGGGTTTAGATTTTTGCCACATTTTTATATAACTAATATAGTTACCATTTTTAAATGTCCTAAAATTTGATTTCTTATAACAGCCCCTTTGTAAGGCTGTTTTGCTTTCTTTCCCTCTGTTTTTATAGCCTTGGTTTAAATTCAGTTGCGTGAAACAAATATACAAATCTACATAGTAAGCCCTCTGAAAAGCCATACAACTTCGACCTTGTTCTCATTGGCTGTAGCAGGGTTCATCCACTGCAGAGATGCTGTTAATTGTCTGAATGGCTTTTTTTTCTTTTTCTTTTTCTTTTTCTTTTTCTTTTTTTAACATTCTCTTCTAGGGCAACAGCTATTTTGGCATATTTACCACAAGAACTTCTAGGCACATCATGTTATGAATATTTTCATCAAGATGACATAGGACATCTTGCAGAATGTCATAGGCAAGGTAAGCTGGGCTGTATACAAACAGTCTTAAGTGTTCCTCTGCTTCTAGACTAGTCCACATCACCTTCTAGAGAAATCTGCCCCCAGGATGTGGGAGTCAGCCAGCCCAGGAGTCTTGAGGCAAAAACATCTGTGAGGAGAGGAAGCTGATTCTCCCAGACCCTGACAGATAACCCACCCCTGACTGCCTAGCAGTTTTCTATACACAGGCCAGGGTAACTTCTGGAAGGCATCTCCTGTTCAGAAGATTTATTTACCTGGACCCCCGTAAAGATTTAGTATGGCCCAAACGGTTCTAAATCTCTTTTCCATAAAATCCTGCAGTGCCTCCTGTATTTTACTCTTAATTAATGGTACGGCCACATATGTAGCCTCCTCAGAGAGAAACCAGTATTGACCCTTCCTTTACTTCATCGTCCACCAGACCAGTTTGTTCTCCTCAGACATGCATTTCCAAAGAAGACCCTTTTTTCCACCTCTGCTGTCCTGGTTCAGGCCCTGTGCCCACCTTATAATTGTAGTAGACTCCTACCAGTCCTCCCTGCTCCCTTCTGCCCCCAATCCATCTTCCGTCTTCCATGATTATTCCATTTAAGCTCTGATAGACCGAGTCTAATAATGCCATATCCCTGCTTCAAACTTGCCTTCAGGCTCAAGCCCAAAGGTCGTTGATAGGCATTCAAGACCCCTCTGCCTCCTGGCCCCAACCCGTCTCCTCATCCTTGTATGCAGAGGCCCTGCGCTTCAGCCACACTGACCTTCTCACTGTCCCCTGCTCCACCCCCACCCCCGCCAGGTACTGCTGCATTCTTCCCTCCTTCCTTTGGCAAACTCGTATTTGCCCCTCAAGGCTCTGATCTCTCCCTCTGCATAGCTGCCTCTCATCCCTCTCCCAAGGGCATGGGTTATATACTGTCTCTCATCTCTATGGCCTGGTACACGAAAGGTGCTCCTTACATATTTTCTACATAAAAGAGTAGATTTGAATAGGTGAGTGACTTCTCTGGACTCAGGTGTCTAAAAATGCTCTACTACCCTCAGGCCAAAGAACGTGGCCCTTTGGGCAGCGCCTTCTCATTTGTTGGCGTTCGCTTCACAGCTGACACCATTTGGATGTGTGTAATGCAGTCAGTCATTTCACTTCATGTACTCTGAAAAATAGTGACGGATTCACAAATTAATTGACAGGCTCTGAATCAGTCCCCTCAGAAGCAACCTGTCCTCTGAAGCGCCAGCTCCCTTGGCTCATTACAGAGTGATGGCGTCGGAGCCTGAGTGCACTAGGTTTGGTTAGTTTAACACATTGGTCTGAGGAAACAACAGCGTTCATGGTTTCTTTGCATTTTCAGTTTTACAGACGAGAGAAAAGATTACAACTAATTGCTATAAGTTTAAAATCAAAGATGGTTCTTTCATCACACTGCGGAGTCGATGGTTCAGTTTCATGAACCCCTGGACCAAGGAAGTAGAATACATCGTCTCAACCAATACTGTTGTTTTGTAAGTGTTTTTCCTATATCAGAAGTTCCCTCGCTTCAAAAGAGAAATGCCTTGGGCTCCTTACCTGGGAAAGGGGGTACAGAACAGCCAGTATCACATCATTTAACGCCACAGTGCTAACATCCCACGAAGCCTCAGGATTGGCAGAAGCCAAAAGGGTGGTTAACAAAGGACAAGCTTCAGTTCTTGTACCATGCGGGCCCCCAGCTTGTGGAATTGCTCCCAAAACAGCAACATTTTCTTCCCAGTAAAGCAGTCGACCTTGAATTCTGCAGGCCCTGCACACTAGGCATCCACTGGTCCTCTGTGGAGAGAAGGGTTGGCAATCCACGAAAGGCTCACAGAGGCACCAGCTCATACGGGCCTTGGCCGAGGATGGGTGGGTATCCATGCCCACCAGGCTGGTGGCCTGAGCACTGGCAGCTGGAATGCCACCGCAGGAGCTGCCACCTGCTTGGTGAGCAGTGGAGGGAAGACCCTCCTCTTTGGCCAGGCCTGCTCTTCCTTTCCCATGGCATCCAGACTCTCACCTGTGGTTAGAGCTGAGTGAGGGGCCGGGGCTGGGTACTGCAGGCTGGCAGGAGAGGAGGCCCTGTAGCAGTGGCAGTGTGCTGCTACAGTCACCACCTCTGCTGGATGCGTCCCACATGAACTAGGAAGGCCCAAGCAGGCAGTGAGGCCAAAGGCCGGGATGCTGTCCATCGTGCTTTCAAACAGCAAGGAGACCTGTTGAGCCACTCAGACAGACACTTCATTTTCTGGCCTGTCCAGGTCCAGAGTGGACACCGGACACCTTGGCCAAAGTGAAAGGTGCACGGTTCTGAGCAGGCCTGACTCACCTTTCCTTATTGCTGGGATGTTCACAGAGCCAACGTCCTGGAAGGCGGGGACCCAACCTTCCCGCAGCTCACAGCGTCCCCCCACAGCATGGACAGCATGCTGCCCTCTGGAGAAGGTAACTATGCTGCCGGGGCATCGGGGCTTGCCCGTGAGAAGCTGCTTGTGGCCAGCAGACCCTCCCCCCAGTATTCGAGGTCCCCAGCCACCATAGTCTGGAACAAGGGAGGCTTCGAGGGGATAAGCACTAAGGACGCTGTCATCTCACTTTCTCTGTTGAGCCTGGAATACTGGGAACTCATTTTCTCCTTTCCTGAGGCTGCCTGGACCCTGGAAGCCCTTGAAATAGCAAAGCCCTTGCTCCTCTTGTGCTTTTCCTCCCTTCGTGTTGCCCAATGGCTGTGATGTGAAATGTTCTTTGATGACTGTCACTGGCTTCAGTGGTGGGAGTAGGATGTCTGTCGGCACTGGGGTACGTGCCACACCCGGTGGGGGTGCTCTCCCAGGGCTCGGCCTTGGCCCCTTCCCTCTGCACTCAACTCGTCCTTCTTTGGGACCACCTGTGCTTGCATGGCTTCAGTCCCTACCTCTCTCCATGGATGACTCCTACATCCAGTCTCTCTCCTGAGCTCCAGATTTCTCTCTCCAACTGCCTCCTGGAAAGAGCCACCTGGAGTCCAAAAGGCACAAGAAATTCAGCACATCCAGACATTCTCTGCGTGCCCCATCTGGATGGTTAAGCCAGAAACCTTGACTCCTACCTCTCTCCCATTGTATCTAAACACCAAGTCCTGTCCCTCTGTCTTTTAAACCTCTCCATCACCACTGTTGCTACTTCGGCCTCCTCATCTGTTGCCTGGATTATTGGAAATAACTTCCTAACCCTAGTCTCACTCTCCCCCCAACCCTCACCTCCACCCTCCACTATAGTCCATTCTCTGTGCAGTGGACTTTCTAATAGCCTGGATCTATGTCAGCGCCTTTTCTGAGTGAAGTCCTTTGGTACTCCTTATCCCTCGTGGATACTGTCCAAATCTGTTAGTACAGCATCTAAGGCCCTTCAGGATGCGATTGGTGTACCCACCTCTCCTGTTTCGTCTATCACTGCTTCATCATCGTTCGTGATGAATTTCTCAGAGTAGTCTCCCAAGTTTTGTCCTGGCTCAGTGCTGTTGCATATATCAGTCGCTATGCTTGGAATGCTTCCCCCTCCTCATCTCTCCACCAAGCTAATTTATACTCCTCTCTCAAGATTCAGCTCTGAGTTCAGCTCTTCCAGGAAGCTGTACCTGGCCCTAGATGAGTTGGGTGCCTCATGCTTACCTGTCAAACTTATCCCTCTCTGCTCCAGACATTGTTCATCTTGTCTCTCTCCCCGTTAGACTGTGAGCTCCTTGAGGGCAGGGATGCTGACTTATCTCTATGCTGCACAATGGTATTCAGTCAATGTATGTTGAGTGCATGAATTAGATGCTTCGTGTAAATGCTTTGGCCTCTGAACCTGGAAGGAAACGAGCCTTTTCCTGCCAAGCTACGGCTCTAATGTCCTTCAGCGCACAACCCTAAGGTTGAACTTCAAATGGATCATGGGATGAACTGGTTTTAATTTAACACGCAATAGCATTTCTTCCTCGGTTATTCCTTTTCTCACTCTCAGATTCCTTTGTTGTAGGTGGCCCGAAGAGGACCCACCCCACTGTTCCAGGGATTCCAGGGGGAACCAGGGCTGGGGCAGGAAAAATAGGTCGAATGATTGCTGAGGAAATCATGGAAATCCACAGGCAAGTAAAATCTCCTGTTGTTCCCTGAAACCAGTGGTTCTCAACCCAGGGCATTTTGCCTGTCCCCGCCCCCTGGACATTTTATAATGTCTACAGACATTTTTGGTTGTCACAACTAGGTGGGAGGCTGCTGCCAAACATCCCTGGATAGAGACTAGAGATGCTGCTTGCTAAACATCCCACAGTACACAGGATAGCCTCTGCCCTGCCCCCGACAAAAAATTTTGCAGTCCAAAATGTCAGTAGTGCCAAGATTGAGAAATCCTGCCTTAATGAAGCTAAACCCAAACAGGCCCGAGGCAAAAGGAACTCTTTGAGAGGCTCAACTTTATTACTTTGTATATGACTCAAGGAGCTTCCCAGTGAGGAGGGATGAACACTAACATCACAGGACTGCAGGAGCAGAGCAGTAACTGCCAGTGATCTGGGCCTGAACAAAAAATCGGCTGCTTCCAAATCAAAAGGCTGCTAAGGGCTAGTAATAGAGACCAAGATCAGCTAGTAAAAGAAGCTCCCTTTGGTGGGATTTCTTTTCCGTATGAAAGAGAAGGGGAAGCAGTTTGCCTGGGTTTGAGTCCTGGCTCTCTACTTGGCTACGCTTAGGAGATTCCCTTAACTTCTTGGTCTCTGTTGATTTAAGCCATAACAGGGAAGTAATATCTATCTACCAAGGATTGCTTTAGGATTGTGGGAATACTCAGGAAAATTCTTAGAACAGAAACTGACATATAATGTGTGCTCAAGTTGTTAATTAAATCTAGATCTTTAAGAGCAGTCATTGAAAGAGAAGTAGTTATTCTAAGTCCATTTGAATTTGGGGAATGGAGAGGGTGGTAACCAGGTCCTTGGGAATGCTAACTTAATGGAGCATGACCATAGGAAAAAGAAGAAGTGACTACTGTGCCTTGCTGCCACTGGATTCTCAGGAGAATTAGAGGCTGGCCTTGTTTCTAGTTGGCCATAGAGGGGCTCTCAACTCCAGTAGGTAGCAGATCTTTCCCAGCCATACAGAAATGGTGGATATGGCTGCTTGAGTCTACTTCAGAAGGCAACGTGGGGTAACGTGCAGTGATAATCAGATTCTTATCCGCCACTACGTACCCTGTGCTTTGCTTGAGAATATCCAAAAACAGTATAAAAGACCTCAAGAATCTTACAATCTTTGAGAAGCCTATTTTCTTTAGAATAGACAAAAGGGAGAGTGTGTGGGCTGAAGCAAGCAAGCAAGGAAGGGTTTGAACTTGGTCTAAGCTGAGGTTTGTGATGAAATTGGGTGTTCCTTCTAGAAAAGACAGGCACACACTGGAGTGGGCATGAGTGGCATGTTCAGAGTCAAGAAGCAGGCTACCTAACTGAGAAGCTTCTTAATAGAAAGAAGCCACAGAGCTATGATGGGAGAATGCTAAGAATCCTAAGAAATGATGCTGAGCAGTTTAGACTGGAAGAAAATTTTAAGACCCCATTCATTGTAGGATACTGCACAGGAGTCCAGATGTTGCGTTAGTAAGCACAGTGGAAGTTGGACTGGAATTGGAAGAGATGAAGGTGAGCGTGCTTAATGACCCAGGAATAAGGCTTATCCTACTGTGATGATCCTATCCCAAAGAGACATCAATAATTTAAGGACTAGATAGTGAAGACGAAACAAACAATGGAAAGGCAATTCTGAGATGAGGAACCTAGAAAAGGAGTGGATTCATAGACAGGAGGAAAGGTGGGCGACATCCAACAGCAATTCAGTAAGAAATTGGAAGCCATCTGCGTGCACTGAGTGCAGGGTGTGTAGTCGTATCCTCTAAGAAGCTGTGAACCAGGGAGAGAAAGCTCGTGCACTCTCACACACCTACAGAACTAAGCAGGATGGGTCAAGCGCCAGGACTGCTTGGCAGTGGAGGCGGGGTCAGTTCATCCAGGCAGGAACTAAGGGCCTGGCGGTCACTCAGCTGCCACTATACTCTCTCTGGCTTCAATGCCAGGCCACGGCTTCCTTTCCTGAAGCCCTTCAGCCTGACAAGAGTTCATGTGCATTTATGGTTCTGTCTTTCCTTCTGTAAACCTCCTGTGCTAAAAATATGCTGAGAAGGGCCCAGACCCATTTTTCATCGCCTGCAGCCTTAGGAGACAAGGACTAGACAATGACTACTGCTACTACTATTACAAAGCCACTTTCTAGTTGTGGCTGAGCCACTCAGATACCTATTTCCTAAGAGTATTTACTAGCTAAACAGTGTTTGTAAGAAAGAGGATAAATCATGTGCTGTGGATTCTAGTTCATAGTATCAGAGATAGAGACTGAACTTCTAAAGTTCCCTCCAACTATGAGATCTGAATTCACTGAGAAAATAAAACTGGCCACTTGTCTGAAATTCCAACCTAAAATCCAGACCCTAATCCGAGGGCTTCGTCAGTGAGATGCCTGACTCCAGAGTCTGCCTTCTAGATCAGGTGCCTAAGGGGTAAATCCAGCTTATCACCTGTTTTGTAAATAAAGTCTTATTGAAACACAGGTACATCCATTCATTTATGTATTATCTATGGCTGCTTTCAAGCTACAATGGCAGAGATAATTGTAACAAAGTAGTTACTATCTGGCTCTTTACAGAATAAGTTTACCAATCCCTCTTCTAGCCCCCTAATCCCTCAACAAAATATTCCACTGGGGGGGTGGGGGAAAAAGCCAATGTAACTAGCTCCTCTTTTCTCTGACAGGATAAGAGGGTCATCACCTTCCAGCTGTGGCTCCAGCCCACTGAACATCACAAGTACACCTCCCCCTGATGCCTCTTCCCCAGGAGGCAAAAAGGTAAGGCTGATGACTCTTAGACTCAGGCTTTTCTTAATCTAGAGTCTCTTTCCCAAGTTCTGAAATGTTGGAGGTGAGAGTATATAATTACAATTGTAGTTGCTGAAACAGGTTGAACCCATTTTTCTTCCTTGAAATAAAAGCATCTGTGTGAGGCTAGGTAGGTATAAAGCATACTGGTAGAGCTAGCGTGGCTTGCCGACATCCTTAGCGGAGGTACTCCATGTGAGTGGGGAAAGGCAAAAAGAGAATTCTAAGGAATGGGAGTTATCAGTCCATTGCACTGACGGAACAGTTCAACAGCTCTTAGGAGAGAAGAATTAGCGAGTTCTACGCCAGGAATTTTCAGGGGAGAAAATATCATTAGTGCCTAGTGCAAGCAGTGGAAACAGTGATACCACCTGCATGCTTCGGAAGGCAAGCCATGCTTTTGCAGCTGCAGATTACTTGAGGATCTGCTGCCTGGGTTTCCTATGATATGACAGCACAGATACAAGTAGTTTATCAGTCGTCAGCCCTCATGAAGAGCTAGCTAGAAAACTACACTATAAATAGGCTTAGAAACCACTCATCTGTTTCATCTTTGCCACAGTATTTACAAGTCTAGGCCCACAGTAATTGTAAATCATAAACCTATTTATAGTGCCTGATGTTAATATAGGTTAGGATGACCCAAGGGCCAGCATCTTTAGACATAGCCTTCCTTCTCCTATGTCCTAAAACATGTACGGAGACAGATTAGTCATTTACATAGATGGGACTCCTAGGGCACAAACTATATCAAAAGTAAGGCAAGAGTTTTCAAAACTGGGCTGCTCAGAGGCTCAGGTTACCAAGAGCCATGATGCTGCAGGTAGGATGGAGACAGGGCCAGGTGGTGAGAAAGGTAAGGTCGGGACTCCCCCTCCTACCAGGGCAGCTTTACTTCTACTTATATATGAATCTTCTGTAAAAGTTTGAAGTAAGGTTTTGAGCCTCCGCCAAAAGGTTTCAAAGTCAATAAATTAATGAGTAAGAACATGGTCAAAGAGACCTGGGTTTGAAGCCTGGCTTTGCCATATGCTAGCCATGTGATCCTGTACAACTTTTAAGCCATGGTTTTCTTTATAATGGAGCAAATATAGGTTAGGACAGCCAGCATCTTTGCACATGATCTCCTGTTATGAGACAATATATGCGAACATGACTGATCTTTGCTAACGACTCAGAAAATAACATCAATTGATGAAATCCAGGCTAGTAATACCCCTCCAACTCTGCCTGCAGCCTGTGCTCTCAGCTCTGTTCTCCTGTTACAGCCCTAGGTCGTTCCATGTTGGATCCATTATCTCCTTAGGTTGGTCTCCACTTCTCTACTTCTCAATTCAACTTTTAGGTACTTGACTTCCTGGTGTTACCCAGAGTCCCACACTACTGTTTCTCACAAGATTATTACTTCAGTATAATGCTTAAATATTACTCAGGGAAACTTCATATTACATTCTCTCATCCTTACAACTTTATAGGTGACAAAATCCAGGCTCCCAAGTGTTAAATGATTAGCCCAACATTTTTTAATAAGTATGGTTCCAAACTAATTCAGGTCTCTTGACGTGATTCTTTTCATACCAACAGCTGCCAGAGATGTGAGAGTATACTCTGCAAAGAGTATACTCACAAAGTCCCAAGTATTTTTAACGCATTTATAAAAAATAAATTTTCCTTGTCTTTGGAGTTATAAAAATGGGTCTGGGAGAAGAAATCCTGAATATCCTCTTACGAGTCCTCAGCGATAGGACTTAGAAGAGCAGCCTGAACAAGATGGAATGGCAAATGACAGCATTATACGGTACACCAAAGCCACAATGCTGGCAGCCCTTCCCAGTCACCTTCAAATTTGGCAGGTCCGAAAATGAGCTATTTAACCTACCAGTTGTTTCAGTCAGGGTTAAAAGGGGGAGACTGAGTGAGCCCGATAGGTCGCAGGAGGGTCTGGACATCCAGAAGCACTGAGGCAGGCTCAGATAAAGCAGCAGTTCCCCAAACGACATCTGTGGTCTTTTGGAGGAGGAGGGATAAGATTCTATCAGGCCTGTACAAAGTCCAAACTATTTTCATAATGATGCTAAAACATGTTTTTTCTTACTGTGTTGCTATGTGAACTGATGGTGCAAAAGCAACATTGGGTAAACCTGCTGGTGCTTATGCCAAAATCAGGATAGTGGCACCAAACTGTACTAGCAGTCATTGGATTTCTTACCACTAAATACTCAAAATCAAAGAAAATAAAAAATTTAAGACAGTTTCATTTAAGAATGTCTTCAACGAAGCAGTAAAAATAACTGCTTTTCTAAAAAAATCCTTGAGTAAATCTTTTTAATACCATTACAAAACGGGAAGTATGCATAAAGCGCTGTGCTGGTTGTCTCATGGAAAAGCACTCGTGTGATTGTTTATGACCCGAACGAACTGCTTTTCGCCTAGGATACCATTTTTACTATCGCAAACTATGGCTATTCAGACTTGGGTAGTTAGCATACATTTTCTTGAAAATGAAGTGAACCTGTGACTTCAAGAAAATCAACTGAGTATTTGTTGCCAGTGATTTTAGCTTTCAAACAAAAATTAGAATTTTGGGGAAACATATCTGCTACTTTGAGCTCAATAGCTTTCTAAAACTTAAAAGATATTTCTGATGATACAGGTAATATTAATGGTGATGTTTTGATGTTGTACAATGAAATATGTCCACATTTGGAAGATCTGAATAACTCAGTAAGCCAATATTTTCCAAATGACCAATGTATTTTAAAATCATGCAAAGGTGAAAGACCTGTCCTAATTGCCAAGATATGCCAATGAATGTTAAGAGTACAAAAATTTCCTTGATGTGGCTTCAGATTCCACACTGCAGTTAGCCTTTTAAGAAACTGCCACTTGTTGAGTGTTGATATAATATCAAAGAAGAATACAAGTTATTTGAAAAAGCTATAAAAATATACCTCCCTTTTCCAACTACTTATCTATGGGAGACCAGACTTCCTTCATATACTATAAACATATCTAAACAGACTGAATGGAAAAGCAAATATGAGAATCCTGTTAAATTCTATTAAGCCAGACATCTGATTTTTTTTAATGTAAAACGACACCTAATGTGTTTTGGATTTTTCCATTAAAATGCTATTCATATTAACGTGTAATAAGTTTATTATATTTTTTAAATTAGTTTTAACTTCAAATACAGTAAATATTGATAGATATAGCCTATATAAACAAAAGTTCTTCAAAGTCCTCAATTTTTAAGAGTGTAAAGGGGTAAAAAGTTGAACTGCAGAGTTAAAGAACCATGTAATGCCACCTATTGGCAAGGCTCCAAATCACTGCCCTTCCTGAAATCCAAGCAGCTACCACACAGTTCCCTCACCTACATTTGAATACTTCTCAAAGAGTCTTCTCTATAATGAGACTCAGCAGGGGAAGGAAGCAGGGGCGGGGGAGCGGGGTGCGGTGCAGACAGAATGAGAGTTCTGCTACTGAGGAGTGATAACGCTTCTCCGTGGCCCATTTTAACTTCAACCGCTGGTTACTGCACCTGTAGTATAACTGGTGATGATTTACTTCTAGTGCTTTGTTGTTTCATTTGTGATTCGTCAAAGCTGTGCCTTTTCATAGTTTGTTAACAAGCCCTTACTTCTTCAGCAACATCTGTTGCTATAAATTTTACTCCCTTACAGCAGAATTACCCAGCTGGGCTCATTGAGGCTTAGCCCTTTGCCTTAAAGAGACATGTGAGTAGCATGAGCCAAGGTAACTGTTCTAGGGGTTTTATTCAGCCTTCAAATTGCCTGTGTGGGCTGATAATGAAGAGAAAAGAATAGTTTGGGGGAGAGGTTCTTTTTACTGTGACCGTTCTTAACAGTTTCTTGTTTGAAATCATCCAATAGGAAACTGAAGCCATTTGGAGCTTTTTCCTCCCACCTTCCTCTTTTCAACATGCTTCATTTTCTTGTGACAATGCGTCTGATACTATTGAAACTGTTAGTGATGTGCAAACTTCATTTTTGTTTGTAGATTTTAAATGGAGGGACTCCAGACATTCCTTCCAGTGGCCTACTCTCAGGGCAGGCTCAGGAGAACCCAGGTTATCCATATTCTGATAGTTCTTCTATTCTTGGTAAGTGGCATACTTATTCATTTCCATTGCAATGAGCTTGTAACACATCTGGCACAAAATCAGTTTTAATAAGTCGAACATTCCAAATAAGCTAGTTCTAGATATATTTGATAAGAACAAAGTTGAGTTTAATGGTTAAGTTCTGGTGGAGGGTCCAAGTTTATCCCTGGAACTCAAGAGGGAAGGGAACTACAGCTGCCTGGACATGGGCTTTCTCCATGTTTGGCATAATCTCTTCAGAGGAAAAGCTGATGAAGGTTCAGAGATAAAGCCTAGAAAGGTGATCAATAAGCATTTCAGAGGGTATTAAAAGTCATTTAGTAATGAAGATTGCTTCCCCTATCCTACCCATCTTTATCTTTCTAGATCCTTTTTCCTAATCTCTACCTTCCTATTTGTCCTTCCTACTATAACTCATTCTTATATCAGATTAAAATGAGGTCAACTTGAATGCTTTTAATTTTTATTGAATTTTAAGCACTTTGTTTCTAAAAGCTTGGTTCTTCCCTCTGAAAAACCCATTAAATATATATGTGTGTGTGTATATATATATATGTATAAATGTGAGTGTGAGAGTGTGTGTGTGTGTGTGTGTGGAAATGCAGCCCCAAAAGTAGCCTCTCTCAATTTTCTCTCCGTTAAGTATAATTTATTAAAAGTATGCTTTGGATCTGCTAACAGTAATCACACGTTAGTGTCATCTCTGACCAATCTTTATCTCTTCCAACAGGTGAGAACCCCCATATAGGCATAGACATGATAGACAACGATCAAGGCTCAAGTAGTCCCAGTAATGATGAAGCAGCAATGGCTGTCATAATGAGCCTTTTGGAAGCAGATGCTGGGCTGGGTGGCCCTGTTGACTTTAGCGACTTGCCATGGCCGCTGTAAACACTACAAGTTGCTTTAGCAACAGTTACAGCATCAAAGTGCATTACTGGTGGAGTTTTACAGTCTGTAAAGCTTACTGGGTAAGGAGAGAACAGCTTTTATGTCTCCATAAAAGCCATCTCAGAGCCATTGATACAAGTCAATCTTACTATGTGTAACTTCAGACAAAGTGGAACTAAGCCTGCTCCAGTGTTTCCTCATCATTGATTATTGGGCTAGCTGTTGATAGCTTGCATTAATTGTATATTTTGGATTCTGTTTGTGTTGAATTTTTTAATCATTGTGCACAGAAGCATCATTGGTAGCTTTTATATGCAAATGGTCATTTCAGATGTATGGTGTTTTTACACTACAAAGAAGTCCCCCATGTGGATATTTCTTATACTAATTGTATCATAAAGCTGTTTATTCTTCCTTGTAAGAATCCTTTACTATAAATATGGGTTAAAGTATAATGTATTAGACAGTTAAATATTTTTAATAAATGTTTCCCTTATTCTATAAGTACTGTTCACATTTCAAATAATTAGGGGAAGAAAACGTTTGTGCTGCAGGGCCGGATCATCAGTTTTTTACAGCTGGTTTTAAGGATGATACATGCCTATTCTGGCCTTCATAACAATTATGGGACTGACATAATTTCCCTGTGTTAACAGCTCTGCTTTATGGTTAAAATAGTTAACCTCCTAATAATTGCAGTTATAATGTGTGAGGGCAAAGACGTTATTGTTTAAACACGAAATTCAAATCCTCTGAAATTACAAACTCAAGATTAGATATAACAAAATGGCTTCTCTATTACACCCTCTCTCTACCACTACTCAATTGTATGGCTTTTAACTTTGTGACCCAGACCCAAAGCACCTAAATACTTGATTCCTTCTTGAATTGGGCCACAGAATATTTTAAAAAATAACATTTGTATAATGTGCTCAGCAGCACAGTATAATGGAAAAAGCACCGAACTAATGTCAGAAATTAGCTGACTCTAAAAATTAGGGTATGATCTAGTACAGGTACCTTACCCTTCATATCTGGCTGAACTAAAAGTTTTCAGATCTAACCTTCCTTTATAGCATTTTATAATGAGTAGGGACTCTAAGTGCCTCATCACACATATACCAAACTGGAGTTCTTTGAGCTACTAATCTGTTCTAGTTATATTGATACCAACAAGACAGGAATTCTAATGAAACTAAAAATGGCCAAGGTTATAAAGTGGATCAGAAACATTAAAACAATGGAATTTTATTTTGATGAAAAACGCGAGTTTACAATCATTTAGTAAATGAAGAGCAAACACTTCATTTTCCTATCCCATAAGTCTTAAAAACAATCATTAGTAAATAAATATCTGTGAACAAGTTAAGGGTAAGGCAGACCGGATAATAAACCACCCCTGATGTTCACACTCCCTGCATGTGACTCACTCTAAAAAAGGGTGAAAACGGCACTGGAGATAACTGATAAGATATGGGCACTGAATATCATTCTAATCATTCAAATAAGCCCAACGATAAATACTCATTTTTTGCTCACCATGGGCAGTAAACTATACACATTTTACTGAAGGAATACTTTGATAGAAGCACTTATTTAAGTTATACTGTGCATCACAACTATAAAAATGGCTTGAACAGTTCCGTTTGACCACCATTTATAAAGTGCAACTATATAATATTCTGCATTTTATCTGGGGTGCGACGGATATTAATCTAGACTGAAAGTACCCCAGATGCCAATTTCCACCACTTCTGAAAAGATCTAGATGTGTGAAAAAGGACTGTCCCCCATACAAAGAACCAATTTCACAAACCTACTGGTAAACAAATACATTTATATAACTGGAACCTCAGGATGCTAGAGTTGTACTCATTTAAAAAACCATTCAGCCACCTTTGGTCTTTAAAAAAGCCTACACTGCAATATCCTAAACATTGTTATGTGCATCTCACGATGAAGAGAGTGGCCTTGCAGTGCAGAATGAGGAGAGTGCAACGTCACTGTGAAGAGTAGCATGCTATGGTTTCGAGGAACATCAGCATCACAGCATCGGATTCTGTGCATCAGGATCGAGGTCATTGTTGCCCGAAGGGGGATGGATGGGGAGAATATCCAGCTCATCCACTTGCGGAGTGGGGTGCATTACTACCAGCTGGTCCTGGGGAATGTCTGCGGCAGCTGCTGCAAGGTTGGTGATAGATTTACTCTTTACACACTGAAAGTCTACATGCCGACTCTTTCCTTCTTCCTTCTCCCAGGACATTCGAATAAAGGGTCTTTGGACATAGTTGTAAATCACTTCTGGGCGGCCCCCAGGCCTTTTCTTTACTTTCTCTTTATAGGTAGGATAACCTGGAGGAGAGCAAGGTTTTAAAAAGTGAGGCTATACACACGGTCCCCCACACTTATCACCCAGTTTTGCCTCAAGAGAGCTTTTCTGCTGTAGCTTCTGAACAAATTAAAACAGAGAAAGGAAACCAATATTCCATCTCCTTGGTCATCAAGTTCAACAGCCAGAAACTGAAATCCTAGTGATGAAATTCACAAAGCTGTCCACCATCCTCTCTCGGTTATTCAATATACCAACCACCAAGGGGAAAACAAAAATTCTTTAAGAGCACTGAGGGGATGGGTCCCAAATAAAATGGTATGTAATCTAGTGCATCTTGGGCTCTAGCTATGTATCCTTAGTATCTCTGAACCCTTCCCTTCACAGAATTATCTGGCCTCAAGGCCTACAATTTACTACTACATTTGCCTTCTACTTTCCTTAAATCTAAATCACGTCTTTACAATGCTCTGGGGTTTTTTTCTGTCCTTTTCTGGTTAAATAATAAAGAGCTATAGAGCTCTCCAACCTCACTGGTTCTAGGTACTTCTGCCCTCAGTCAGCAAAACCAACATTCTAACTTGCTATACCATTTTAACGTTACTGCTTCCAACAACCAAAGAGTTCATTCAGATTGGCAATTCCAAAGCAATTCCAAAGCAATTCCCTAATCATACCTTCCTCTTCTTGGATCACAGTAACAACTAGTAAGGACAATCCTAATTTTAGAAAAATTTCAGCCATTTACCAGGTAAGGCAAATTCTCCAGACATAATCTTCTTAAAAATTATTACAAGTCCCTTTCCTCCTTCCTACTAGCAGAAGTTGCTTGTTTAGACCAGAGACTGACAAACATCTTATGTAAAAGGCCAGACAGTAAGTATTTCAGGCTTGTGGGCCATATGGCTTCTACCACAACTACTCAGTTATGTCACTATAAAGTAAAATCAGCCACAGACAATACGTAAATGAATGAGCATGTCTATGTTTCAATAAAACTTATTTAAAGAACAGGCAACGGGCTGGATTTGGCCCGTGGATCACAGCGTGACCATAGTTAGAATGAGAAAAAAACAGGCCTCACATAGTAGGAACTCAATTAATGATTACTGCATAAGGGGATGTATGTAGGCATCATTGGTAGCTAGTATATTTAGCTACGTGTAGAGTGTGTATGTGGTTGAGATGAGGAGGGCAAACAGGGCTAAAAACCTAAAGACATTCTGTAGAATGTCTTCTGTGTCTCACACTTCCAGTCGACTACCCCTACAGAAGCACTACAGATCAGAGAGGTCTCCATCTCTTTGTCCTGGTCCTGGATTCCTCTTCAACTATTAGAAAGTCTTTAAATTCTCATCTCATCATGTTCCAATCTGTCCTCCACACGGAACCACCCCTCTAACACAAGTGTAATCACATTACATCCTTGCTTAAAAATTACCAATACTTTCCTCATGCTTAAAGGAGAAGGTCCATACGCTATAGTACAGTATGTAAGGCTTTCTTACAACCTGGTTCCAGCCTACTTGTCATCAGGCTTTTCAGCTCAGATGTCTTCCCCCTTACAGAGGCTGTCCCTGTTCTCCCAATCTAAAGTGGCTTCCAGTTGCTTTCTCTCTAGCTTTGAGACCAAGCAGCTAAACCCCACTGTCTGCAAAATGACAGAAGAAACACACTGGTAAAACTAATGTCAGCAATTCCACTACTTTTTTAAGTCCAAAGTCTCCTCCTCCTGCAAAAACCCTGTTTCTGGTCATTCTTCCCCATATCTCGGCAGACCATTACAGTAAGTCCTCACTAACATCTCTGATAGGTTCTGCAACTTTAAGCAAGTGACATAATGACACCAATTTTACCATAAGCTAATTGATAAAAACAGGAGTTAAGTTTCTATGGCATCTCTTCAAGGTAATGAAAGGACAAAACACTGTTTGAGGACCTGCTGTATTATGACCTCACAGCTCAACAGGATCACTAATCAACACCATTATCTTCATTATCGCTACCGCAAACAAATACTGAGAAATTACTACATGCCAGGCCCTGTTTTAAGTGTTTTTCACGTGTCAACTCATTCTGTCCTTACAGTAATCCTATAAAGTATTCATTAATGTTCTCATTTTAGGTGAGGAAACTGAGGTACAGAGAAGGTTAGTGCTTTGGCCAAGGTCATACAGCTATTAAGTCATAAGATCTGAACACAAGCAGTCTGGCTCCGTAATCGTTATTCTTTACACTATGCCATATTATGCCAAGAAAAATATTTTATTCTCACTAAGCGCACTTTAAAATAAAAGACGCATCGGACAAGGCATCTGGAAAAATTCATTTAAATCATAAAGTAAAAAGCAATCGAAAAATGTATGGACTCAGAAAATGCACTAAGATGAGCTAAAGAAGAAAAGATAAATATGCATGTCTTAATATTGCTAGGGAATCTTATGGAATAAAATTTTCTAATGGCTTTCTATCTTCTAAGAGGAAGCTGATTTTTGTTATCTATAGGTCTATTACATGATCATTCAATAATCATTTGAGTTTTCCTCAAAGCAAACTATATTCTAAACTATATCCAAACTGTATTCCAATTTTTTAACCTTGTTTTTTCAAAAGAAAATTAATGGAAAATAATGAAAACGTCTTACCTTCTATTCCCAGTCTAATCTTCTTAAGACCCCTCTCCTTCAAAACTGATTTGGCCACATCTCTGTTTTCAATGTACTTGAAAAATCTATATAATTTTGTGCTATAAATAACTAGAAACAAAAAGAGAAAAACATTTTCTTATTAAAATCAAAGTACTTAGATATGAAATATTTATCTTGATCATCAAAGGGGCCTGACAACCCTAAAAGCCCAAAGAGTGGATGCAGTGATGCCAAAGGATGACTAGCCAACATGACAGGACAATTCAGTACAGTTAATGTATAAGCAAATGTCTACTTAAGTTGAAACAAGAAAGCTTTAATAACCAACCATGTAACCCAATCCATAGGAAAAATCTCCTTCTGAAAGATATATCGTATACAAACTTATTGGAATAGGATCTGCCCCAATTTCTTCAAATAAGAAAAACAGAGAAAAATATCCGGATCACATCATTATCAAGCAGGCAAAGTAAAGGACTTTGCTATATGATGCCTACAAGGCCTCGTCTGCAGAGGGGAAAAAAATGCCTTGTCAGAGAGTACAAAATGGATACATCTTACATTTCATGGATTGAGCAACTATTAATAACTCCCCAAAAAGGCAAAGACCCTCCCCACAAACTGTTTTCCATTCAGGCGAACAGCCCCATTTAATACTGATGTTAAAAATGGCAGATTCGAGCATGTTCTGCCTAGGTTAGTCTGTTTAGAGCAAACTGGCTTTGCAAAGGACAGACATTCCACTGACAACATGTTGAGTCTTCGAAATGTGCTGGGAACTTCAGGGAGTTAGACTGATGGACCTTCCTCGCCTTCTCTCTTTCAGGTGGAGTTATCTCCCTTAAAAGGTGAACTGCAAAGGTTTTTTCAAAAAAAGAAAAACACACTTGCAAACCAAACATGCTGGTTTAAAAGCCAATAAAAGGAAAATACGTATATAGATGCTACTCATGGGGTAAATCTGTGATGATTAACTACGTCTTTAAGATTCTTTTAAGATAAACGTTTTTTGACATCTTAGAATAGATGGTGTCATAATGTCATATTTAGGAAAATCAGGCTGAAGAGGCTATCTCTGTTTCCTTAAATGAATCTTTCTTCTTTAGGTTGGAACATCTTGGCAAAAAATGAAACATGTTTAGACAAATTAAGTAAAAACGTTTTCAGTCCTTTTAAGCTTCAGAGCTTAAGATAAAAATTGAGAAAACAAACCAGAAAACACTGAAATGGAAAGCTCAACAACTGAAAAGGAAAAGCCAGGTGCATTATAATTCCTGTATCACTATATTGAAATCCCTGTGTTCTATGGTTACCTCTACTCTCTTCGAGTCCAACTTTTTGAAAACTAAAATACAAATTATAAAAGTTTGTTCATTCCTCTTTCTTAACAGAAAATAATGTAATATGTTTCTCTTAATTTCAGGTAACCTTTCATTTTCCCTATGTTTTGTTCAACTTTTCGTTCCACATATTATTATAGAAAACCACTGTCAGCAAAGAGCCGAGGAATGAGGAAATAGCAACAGAAATGTCTATTACTACAACTGTCCACAAAAGAATCACAACACTCATTTAAATACATCATGCAAAGGAAATGTTTCAGTGTAAATTCTGAAAAGTGTTACCATAATTCATATTAAAATAATCTTTGAAAATCTTCTCTAGAAGTCAAAAAGAATACCACTTGGAGTCTGCTTTGTTTTGTTTTTAGAAAAGGGTAAGTAAAATGAAAAAAATGATTAAAGGATTTTGGTACTTCCTATATTCTTGAACTTTTTACTTAACCCCTAATCCTTACCAAGTCAACACAGGCTGCAGCACAGTACAAGATGCTGGGCTATTTTACCTAGTTCCTCTAATCATTCTTTTAACTCTATCTTCTCAATCTATGAAACTGTTCAAAAATACTATATTGAGTTCATCAAGAAAAACTATAATATAAATTCTCTAAAAAAAAAAAGACTAATAAAAAGTTTGGAAGTACAGTAAGAAAAAAGTCATTGCTGCTCAAGATACACTGTTTTGGTCAGAAATACCTAACTATAGTTCCACAAAGCTTTCTGAAGGGTCACTGTATCCTCCAGGAACACATTATGAGCTTTACAAAAAAACATCTTAGAAATGAAAGTCATCCTCAAAATCAGTGAGTTGAAGCTTCTCATTTTACATACAAATAAAAATTCATCTTAAAAAAAATTATTTTTTATACTCCAGGATCTACTTCTCTAGGATGCTTCCAAATGCAAAGAAAAAATATTCATCAAGATCCAGATACTCGACAAAGAGCAAACCATCTCAGTGCATATCAGGGGAGGGTACACTTTTTCTGTAAAGGGCCAGATGGTAAATACTTTGGGCTTTGCTAGCCATGCGGTCTCCGTTGCAACTACTCAACTCTGCCACTGTAGCGCAAAAGCAGCCATAGACAATACATAAAACTTTATTTATAAAAACAGGCAATAGGCTGGACTTGGCCTACAGGCCACAGTTTGCTGACTCCTGATATAGTTAAGAGTTCAATGTACTTAATAAAAACTGTCTTTTGATCAATATTATAAAAAATATATATATATGTAATAATTCAAGAGAGATAAAACATGCCACAATACTTACTTTGTGAATACTCTTCTCCCATCTGTGGTGGATACTCTTCATCCCAATCCACCACATCATCGTCTGTAAGCACCACTATGTGACATTCTCGTTCCCCGCTCTGGGCACTAGCTACCATGAGAGGCAAGATCATTTCTTCCAGATAAAATTCAAACTGTCTACGAGCACCATCATTTGATAACTCATGCATTAGGGCACCTGAAATGAAACCCACAAAAAATCTTGATTTTTGGGGGGTGACTGATAAGTAAAAGAAGAACAGAAGCAACAAAACATGGGATTAGTTCAACATCTACTTTGGGACCCTATCGACAATACAGTGGTTATCCTTCAGTCAGTAAAACTTTTCCTAGTAAGAGTTCTTATGGAACTGTAGAGTTTTACATCAAAAAGGGCCAATAAAGGCACCCAACAACAAGCCCCTTCATTTTACACATCACGAAGTAATCTGTTTAAGGTTACAAAACTAATTTGCAAAATCAGAACTAAACCCACCCCCACCCCCCACCTCTACCCCTGGCCTAGGGCTTTTTTTTTTTTTTTTTTTACCATATCATGCTGTCTTCCATCAGTATACGCAATTATATCTTAAAGTAGATACTAAGGACATTTTTCAGATTATCTATATGAACTAAAATAGTTCCCATATTCCATTTCCCATATGTTTCTTTCTCAGAAAATTAATCACAAACAGCATTAATGTTTCAGTGTAGGAAGAGGGGTGAGATGAGAAGAGTTAACTGGCTTGGGATAAGGAAGGCAAAGTCCAAGCAAAATACAACAAGGTACAGGAATGACATAGCGGACCTGACCCTAGAATTGAGAGGAGTAAAAGATACACATCACACTTCACCTTCCTGAGAGTGAACAACTTCAATTTCCCAAATACGCAGCCACAAACTCACCTGCATTGACCTTGTTTTTTCTTTTACTCCTCTTTCAATGGCAATGTCCTATCTCCTACCTAAGGTTCTATATATCTCAGGAACTACTGGGAAGATTATAACTCAAATCTGCAGTCTCTCAAGGGAGAGTGTTTTTCCCACTACAATATGTTGTCTAATTGTGTAATAACTATTAATACATAATTATAACAATACACGATTGATTAAATTTAACAATCTATATTATTGTTATTTAGCTATGTCTCTCTATAGGCTGCCTATTTCCCATTAAAAAAAAATTCCATTTATAGCTAAAGTCCTAGATGTATCAACACATTTTCTTTACCCTAATTTCTGAACCCAATTCCAATCTGGCTTCCACACTCATGACTCCTCAAAACTGTTCACTTTGCTCTCCAAATGACCGCTAGATTGTTAAAGACAATGAACATCTTTTGATTCCAATCTTTGACCTGGTTGGAGCTCTCACAGGGACCACTCCCTCTTCCTTAAAATGCTCTTATCTCTTAGTATCTCTGATATCAATTTGCCTCCTTTTCTTTCTCCTCTCTGGCTGTTTTCCTTTGGTCACCTTTGCCAATTCTCCTCTAGCTGTTCACTAAATACTGCTATTTCTCAGGACAATTTTAAGTTCTTTTCTTCTCTCACCTTATACTGACAATTCCCAAATTTACTAATTCTGCCCTCTGTATTCTAGATGCATTATATTCAGCTGCTTTCTGGCAATCACTTGCATGACACCTCACAGGCATCTAAACTTACTCAATATATCCAAAATTGAATTTAATCATCTCTGCCTCTCTGCAGTGTTTTCCAAATCAGTAAATAGCATCCTCATCCACTCAGGTTGTCAGAATCATCTCCAAATAGTGCTGGACATTGACAGACACTTAAATATTTGTAGACTAAATGAATAAAGCCTTGATTTTGTTTTCATCTCTTAATTCCATCATTCCCCAAGCACTATCAAGTTCACCTCTTAAATATATCTTGGATTATGTCATTTCCTTTTCCGGAAGATATTTCCAAAGATAGCTGTACTATCTCTTGTGCCACATGCTTTTCTGCAATATGACCTTCATATCTCCTTGCAAGAGGTGGAGTCTAATTCTCCTCCCTTTTTATCTAGGCTGGTGACACTGACTTGCTTGTAACCAGGGTAGCATGGAAGAGGTGATGGTACATAACTTGCAGTTTTGCCTTGATCTCGGGAATGCTTGCTATCTCCATGCTTCCTCTCTGAACCCAGTCTCCAGGCTTGGAGAAGCCCAACCCGCATGAAAAAAATCACATATAGGTACTCTGTTTGACAGTGATAGCTAAATGTAGTCCTCCCTTATCCGCTGTTTTGCTTTCTGCAGTTTTAGTTACCCACAGTCAATAGTGGTATAAAAATATTAAATGGAAAATTACAGAAATAAATAATTCATACATTCTAAATTGTATGCTGTTCTAAGCAGTGTGATGAAATCTCACGCTGTCGCTCAGTCCTATCTAGGACATCCTTTTGTCCGGTGTATTCACACTATATATGCTACCCTCCCATTAGTCACAGTAGCTGTCTAGGTTATCAGGCTGACTGTTAGAATATTTCAATGCTGTGTCCAAGTCACCCTTATTTTACTTAGTAATGGCTCCAAAGCACAAGAGTAGGGATGCTGGAAATTCAGATCTGCCAAAGAGAAGTCATAAAGTGTTTCCTTTAAGTGAAAAGGTGACAATTCTTGATTTAAGGGGGGAAAAAATCATATGCTGAGGTTGCTAAGATCTACAGTAAGAACGAATCTTCTATCTGAAATCATGAAGGAAAAAAAAAATTCATGCTAGTTTTGCTGTTGCACCTCAAACTGCAAAAGTTACAAGCACGGGGCATGATAAGTGCTTGAGATGGAAAAGGCATTAAATTTGTGGTAGAAGAAATGAACAGAAAATTGTGTGTGTGTGTGTAGGGTTCGATACTATCTGCGGTCTCAGGCATCCACTGGGGGTCTTGGAATGTATGTTCTTCAAATAAAGGTGCAATATTGTAATTCACTTTCCCCACAGTAGCCAAATCTACATGTGTCTTTTCCTAGTTTAAATCTTTCATGGCTTGTACTAGCCCTAGAATAAAAGTAGCCAATAGTAGCCAAATCTACTTGTGTCTTTTCCTAGTTTAAATCTTTCATGGCTTGTACTATCCCTAGAATAAAAGTCTCAAATTCTCAACTTGATCCATAAAGCCGTTATGTGAAAAGAGGTTATAAGTCACTGTGTACAGTCCTTTAAAATTTTTTAAGTACTATACACATATAATGATGACTCCCACATATAAATATCTAGCCCATATTTCTCTCCTGAAATTTAGACATGTATACTCAATGTCCCACTCAACATTTCCACTTGGATGTCTAACAAGTATTTCAAACTTAACACGTCCAAAATCAAACTTCTTAACTTCTGCTCCCCACGAAGACTCCTCCATCTAAATTAATGGCAACTCTACACTTCCAGTTAATTAAAGCATTCTCTCTCCCCCCCATTTAATATATCCAGAATCTGATCACTTCTCACTGCTTCTACCCTGATTTAAGCCAACACCATCTCTTGAATTATGGCAACAGTTTCCTAATTATCTCTTTGCTTCTACTTTCATTCATCTTCTAGTCCATTTCTAACAGCCAACAGTGATTCTTTTAAAGCATAAATCAGATCAGGACTATAGCACTGCACAACTCTACATGGAATTCTGTATGAACAGTGCTCCTACAAAATGGTAAAAGGTGGCAGGCAGCCTTACAGATCATATCACTCCTTTGATCAAAACTCTCCAATGCCTTCCTATCTCAATCAATAGAAGCCCAAAGATAAAGGCCCTACATGACCTAGGTCCCCTCATGATCTCATCTCTTACTACTGACACTCTTACTTTAATCCAATGATACTAGCCTCTTTGCTGCTTCCAAATATGCCAGGCCAGCTTCTTAAACACTAATGCTCACTGTTAACCTCTGCTTGGAATTTCCTTAAATTTTCCTCTCCAACGAAGGCTTGTTTGACTGCTCTATGTCCCTTCCTTACCTTTTACCCCTCCTCAGCACTTACCACTATCTAACTTATATTATTTGTTCATATGTTGTTTACATTGTTTATTGTCTGTCTTCTCCAAAAGAGTTTAAGTTCCATTAGAATAGGAAATGTTGCCTGGTTTGCTCATACTGCATCCCCAGAAATTAAAATAGTGGTTGGTACAGAGTGGAGAATCATTAATTATTTATTCAGGTAATAAATTGTTTTCTCCCTATTTCTCCGTGGAAACTCCATCACTCCGCTCGATCCACACTTCCATTTTCTCAGTTCCCTAAGCACGTCACATTCCTTCCAACTTGAAATCCTCTGCAAATACCATTTCTGATGTCTGGTATAGTCAGCGTCTCACCCTTTGAACATTGTTCAAAATATTCTAGCCAATTCAGTAAGAAAAAAAGATATCAAAACGTGTTATTTACCACAAGGTCAATTATCTACCAAGAATATTTGAGAACTAAAAAAAAAAAAACCTATCATTAATAAACAATTCTGTTAGGTAGCTAAATACAAATGTAAATAATTCAATAATTTTCTTATATGTTATCAGTTAGAAAATTTAAACATACTCTACAAACAAAAATATACAATATCAAAGAGTAAACTTAAGACCGTAGCAGAAATAAAATAAGAAAACTGAATAAACAGAGCAGTTGGAACATGAGCCAGTATACTAATTATGTTCATTCTTCTAAAAAATTAACTTCAAAGAATCTTAATGAAAAAATCAAATTTCGTAAATATTTTTTTGAATGTCTAGAATAGACATAGGTCTGATTTGGGTATGCTTGAGCCTGAGCATTGTTGAGAAGGAAAGACTAGAGAAAGTGACAATAAGTGGAAGAGTCCTAAAAATGCACAAGGGGATAAAATAATTTATTCATTCAATAAATGTTTATTGGGTCCTTACTATGTGGCAGGCACTATGGACACAAAGTTGAAAAAGTGTAGTCCCTGTCCTCAAGTTCAAACTGGTTTAATGTTACAAACTGAAAAACAGAGCAAGACAGAAATAGAGAGATAGAGACAGAGAGAGAGATAGAAAACAACGAGTGTATCTGTCATTTCAGTGTCTCTATGTTTCAGTAACTCCATAGGCAGGCTCTGCCTCTGACCTTCCTTTCTCAGTAGGATTGGTCTTTTAGATTTTGTGTGCAGTCCACTATCTCCAACATGGACGGTGCCTTTCTTCCTGGACCTTCTGAATTGATACTTTATTTAAACTTTAAATTATATTTTCCATACCACTTTCACCCAAGGACATTATACTTTCCTTTCCTTTAGCCCTAGGCCTTCATTCCCAAGTTCAGCCCTGGTTCTCAAAATCTCTTCCAGATTACCCTGCTTACCAGGGAAGAGAATGTGTACACTGAGGAAATTTATAGCCTATTTGGGGAGCTACTACTTACCATATATTTGCTTCACTACATGTAAGTTCTATGACAGATGATTCAGAAGTCATTCCCTCCCTGTACTAATCTTGCCCCTGAACATACCACTCCTTCTGCTTGGAACACACTTCTTCCTTTTTCTCCAGAAGCCTTTCTCAAGCTCCCATACCTGAGTTAGATACTGTTCCTATATGTTCACTTAGCAACCTATTCTTCCTCTAACACCATAATATAATTTACTTGTCTCTTTTCCCCACTATAGCACAAGCACCATGAGAGCAAGGACCTTGTTTTTTATTTTTATTTTTTGCCTTTTATATATATATACATAATATTTGGTATAAAGTGAGTGCTCAACAAAAATGCAGAAAATGACCAATTACTATGTAACTATTAAACAAGCTATGATTAAAAATATTTACTAACATAGTTATTCGTAATATATTTCCATGTGGAAATATAAAATAGCATGTATAATATGACCCATTAATATTCTTCTTTTAATATACCTTTACTTCCTAATTTTGCTACCTTATTTTTTAGCAAACCTTTATTTAACATTATGTGTCAAGCACTATTGATTTAATCTTCACAACAACCCTGTGAGGTAAGTATTACTGTCTCCATTTTAAAGATGAGGAAACTGAGAATAGGTTTTAAGTAACTTGCCCAAGAAACCCAGAACTCTGTATTCAATAAACATTTAGTACTTACATGATTTCTTTTTAAGTTAAGAGACAAACTTAGACATTTTAGTGTAAAGTGCCATTCCAATCTTCAGTAAAGGCACTTATTTGCAGAAAAAAATTCATTTTTGGACTCCAGTCTATGCCTACAGTATCTTTTTATATCTTTATAAGACTATTTCTGTCTCTTCAAATTCTATGTTTTGTTTTAATAAAAGTCTATGAGAATATCTAAATTTTTAGTAACATATAAGTAATCTAGAAACAATTATGAGTATTATATAATATAAAAGTTAAAAGTCTATTTCATATGGAAAACCATATTACATATATTTTACATAAAAATGCTCATCTTTAATTCCATAACAAATAAACAAAACTTAACAATGATGACAAGGCAAACTATGTCCAAAGGATTACAGAACTAAAATCTATATCATCTGTAAGAAATTCTAGTGTTTTTTTAATCTGACAGTCACCAAAATTCAATACCTAATTATATGAAGTTAAATTAAAATGGTCCCATGAATAGAAAAAACACTAAACTTAAAATCAAGAATCTATAATTAAAATAATGAATGCTCATAATTTCAACTAAAAACATTTTTTTTAAGATGTGAAAAAAACAATTTTGTTCAAGTTTATAATTGTATGCTCCAGCTGTCCAATTATTTAACTTTAAAATTTTAAATATCATTTACAGAGAAATGGACTCAGAGGTGGACCATCCACCGCTTTGTCCCATCTACTGATATTTCTATGGAGACTTTAAAAAGTTCCCATTCACAGTTTCCAACACGTCAATCTTTGAAAAGGTATGATACCACTCTATCAAGTTAGTGTTAAGTTTAGGTAATAAAGATAACCATATGTCTGGGGTTAACATAAGGCTATAACTATATATAGGAAAACTTTAAAAATGGCTTCCCAGTGTACATAAAATAAAATGTAAGAACATTAATTTGGATTAAAGACCTTCCATAATCTGGCCCATCTATTTATTCCCATCTCCTTCTGGCCCTGATATGAAGTCTCTGTTCCAACTAGGTTATTTACAAAGTATACCTTTTGCATCTTTACTCCAAAATTCCCAGCTCTTAGAATGACCTCTCTACTCTTTTTAAATCATTCCTATTCCTTCTTTACTACCCGTCTTCTCTGAACTGTTCCCCAAACCCTCTAGCTGACAATTGCCTCTCCTTCTTCTGAACTTCTTCAACCACTTAATATCCATCCAAGTCAACACTTGATAATTCTCATAAACTATTCTGACTTTTCTGTATGTAATCCCATCTTTTTATCTTAGGCATGGCATAATGGTGAGACAGTGGGGTGCTGAGGAGGTAGTGAGAGGGAAATATCAAAGATTTAGGCTTCCCAAGTTCCAGACTTTGCTCTGAGACTATGTTTGAAGGTCTTGA
Organism: Pteropus medius; assembly: GCF_902729225.1. NCBI lineage: Eukaryota > Metazoa > Chordata > Mammalia > Chiroptera > Pteropodidae > Pteropus > Pteropus medius. The sequence goes on from NW_024342470.1 coordinate 5,153,500, forward strand.
ATGAAGTCTTAACCCTTTGGCTAGGTATTCAATCTAAGATCTTTAATGACAAATAATGTTTTTGAGAATTATTTGTATCTTCCATAGTGGCTTTGGGTATTATCTTACATCTTAAGTACAAAAAAATTATAAATTTGAGTTAATATGATCTGGGAAATGAAGCCAAACACCAAACTTTCCCAAAGCCAGGGCTCTCAAGCTAGGAAATAAAAGACTAGCAACAAGGCAGAGAAAACAGTTGATGAGGAAATCTGGGAGAGTCTATCAAAAAAAATAAATTATTAAAGTTGAAATAAAGTTTTTGGAAAATTGCATGAGGAGCTGATAAATATCACTGTAAACTTCTATAAGTAATCTTCATTGTACTAGAATGCTTTACAATTCAATTAAACAAATATTTGAAGTTGAGGTAAACGGCATTATTTCAGGCTTTTCATTCCAATATTTTCTAACTCTATGAACTACTCACCCACAAAACATCATACTTACTGAGATCTCTACATTTAATAGTACTATATTCAAAAGAGATACAAAGATAGTCACATGCTTCTCTCAGTTCAGGAATAGATATGCCATCAGGACAACGGATTATCCCTGTTTTATAGTAATCCTAAAAAAAAAAAAGGCAAAGAATGCATAAAATATTTGGAGTATGAGGTAGCCAAAACTTATTATTAAGGTTGGGCTGGTAGCATTTTCAAAAACAGTGAGCTCTAAGATTTCTGAATTGGAGTATTTTAAAGTTAGGTGGGACCTCAGTTCACCTAACTACTTTTTCATTTTACCAATAAGAAAAATGTAGGCCCAAATAGGTTCACTGACTTCCCCCAATCACCGAATTATTTAATAGCAGAGGAAAATGAGAACCTAAGTCTCCTGATTATTTATGCATCTCTTCTACTATATCATGTTAATTCATATGTGCTTTCCCCCACAAGTTACTTTTCTATATGACTATCATAAATTTTTAAAATTTTTTTAAAATGTAAGGAAGTTGAATAATACATTTTAAGTTACCTTAAATATTACCTAGAGAAATGAGCAAACTTATGGTTTTAGAAAAGAACTTCAAAGCCATATCAAGTACTAAAATATGTAAAATAGAAGACACAGTTAGATATTCTTCTTCCAAAGAGTACCCTTTGGTGTTTCTCATATTACTATAGTCAATCGACAGTAATTATTTCAAAAATCTATTTAAAACATTGTTAAGGGCTGGCCCCAGAATTACAAATAAGTTACTCCATAGCTAAGTTACAAAAATTTTTCTTGCTTGTCAACTTAAGGTGGGGAGTTAAATGGAAGTATGGGCAGCTGAAAGAAGTACTTCCTAAAAAATTAAAATCTGCTTCAAGCTTCTTGTTGAAAAAATCTGCATATAAGTGAACCCGCACAGTTCAAACCTGTGTTTTTCAAGAGTCAACTATACTTTTCCTGTCTTGTACCTCAGGATCCTCTCACTCCTCTTCCCCCAAAACTATTTGAGGAAATCTATTTTCAGATTGTGACATAAACTGTCACACATTATAATCAAATCTTTAACACTGTTTTGAAATTACAAGTAGAGACCCTGTAATACTAATTCAAATATTCCTCAAAATAAAGGGTTAACACTTCGAAATAAAAATATTTAAAACAAAGATGCGAAAAATTACATTTTAGAGATGACTTTTAAATGTTCATAAATGTTCGCATTGCTGGTTATGTGCAATAAAATATTAGAATTCAAGTAGCCGCATTCATTCTCAAGTAGCAAAAAACGATCAACTTATTTAAGAGAATTAAGGGAGGAATAACATGATTTTTTACATGCTAACATCAAACCCTTGAAAGAACTGCCTATGCAGACCTAGGAGATGAATCATCCCTTATCCTAACCTCTCAAAGGTCATAAAATTCATTCATTTATATCATATTATCTTTATATACCAAAATAAAAATGAATTAAACGGTATTTAAAAAAACAATATATTGCATATCTCCATAAAGATACCCACATAGAACTCTGATTTCAATTCAAGTATCTACCAAGAAGAGATTATATAATTAAGGCAAAACACATAAGAAACAAGGACTTACCAGGATAGCTCGAAATACAGTGGAGCCAATCCCCTCTGCCACCTCATACTCTCCCTTCTCATTGGGACGTGTAAAGTTATGTTCTCTGCCAGATCCAAACATCCTATAAGAGCAAATAATTAAGAAATATATCAATAGGATACTTTCTTCAAAAGGGAAAATTGATTTCTTGTACAAAACTAAAAAGGAATTATAATTTAAGCATTAAATTATATCATTAAATTAGTTCAAGAATTTTTATCAGAAACTTATTCTGGTAAATGTAACAAAGGAATATTTAAAATATTCTCTTTTTGATGGGAGGGAACAGTAGTATAGATTCCCTTTAAACAAACAAAATCAACTGATAAAATTCAGAAGCTAAAGAACTTTCCAGCCCCATCTTCTCAAGGAAAAAAATCAATCAATCTAGGGGAAAAGGTGACTTATACCAATCTTACCAGGAATTTTTAAAAAAAGGAAAAGTCAAACTATATTATTTGTGCCTTTTCCTTAAAACTTTCTTCTTCATTTCAAAGTTAGTGCTATAATGAAGCAATACAGTAATCTAAAGTAGGAAAAAGTAAGACAGTATAATAAGCACGTTAGTTGTTTCACTTTTCACAATCCACAAATACAGGAAATCTTGCTCAAAATTCTTACACCTGCTTTCCAGAACTGAAAAACAAGCTAACAAATGCTGGGGCAGAGAGGAGTGAAGAAGAAAATGAAAAGTTTAAATAAATAAGTAAAGATCTCTTAATATTAATTTTTCATTAAAAAAATACAAATAGACATTTTTTCAGGTCATATTGTTGACCCCTGAACAGTAACCATTTAGGAAAGAGGCAATTTGCAAAATATGTCCTTCAAAACGAAAAGTTTAATACATTACTCCCAAGAAAATTTTTAAATTGTGATTAAAGGAAGTAGAACCTCCTCCAAAAACATCTAGTCCAGAGATTCCCAGATATGGGCATTGCACTGACCACAAAATTTCAGAACAAATTTGGGAGGCTGCCACAGGGTTGCCACTATTTGATTTTCATAAGTTAGGGTATTATGTACCATTTGCTTATCACGTCTTTTCATAAGACAGGGTATTCTAACAAAAAAAAATTAGGAGGATATAATTGCTGAAAAAATGACAGTCCTTAAAATTGTACTTAACTACATGAAAAAAAAAAAAGTAGAACCTCTGAATCCTATACCACCATTCCTAAAGTAAACATGGCTGATCTAAGAATTCTACTCAATAATTTCCCAATTTAAATGGTTTCTCCTTTGTTATAACAAAGAAATCTCTAAAGAACAAAGCTTTTTTATTTGTTTCTTAAAGAATGCCAACTGCTTTTTACAGTTCTCATGAATAATTTACATCCCCAAAAATATGCTTTAGCCAAATGACATAGAAGGAAGCCTTCATTGATATAAAAAATACAGTCTTTCAGGAATCACAAATGTCATGCAATTTTCTCAAATACTTAAACTTTTTACAAAAGGAGTGTGCTATACTTTTCAGATCAATCCGTTTTTTTGTTTTTTGAGTTTTTTTGGAAAATGCAGCCTAACAGCTGGAGCAAAATATCAAATATCTACTTTTTAACTGTGTTTCCTTCAAGTTTAGGTAAAAAATAAAGTATTACAGTGTCAAGTCATCCTCCTAATAGCTTCCATCAATAGTCTTCCCCTATGCTACTAAAAATACATAAAAGCCTATAGTTCACGTATTTTTTCCCTCACAGATGCAAAACCAATATTAAATATATATATATATATACTCAAAATGTATAGTATCATATACTAGCATTTATTTTTGTATTCAGAGACACACACACAGAGGCATCCCAAATACTCATATGTAACCTAAAAAAATTTTTTTACCTTATGGAAGCTTCTACTTCATACATATATGCTCCTTCATTTTATATTCAAGTGAACAGAAAGATACTAATTTTATAATTAAAAGGTATTTGATCCTAGTTTTCAACACACTGAAAAATCAATCTATATTGTCTATATCATTCTTAGACTGCAGCTCCCAACTACAAACTTAACATTAATCTGTTACTCTAGATGAGCACAGACTGGAAGATAACTATTAATCTCTCCATTCTACTAACTACTTGTTAATCACATTCCCTTTTTCAAGTATCTATATCAAACTGACAACTCACACTGACTTTTCAGCTAACCGAACTGTTGGGTCCTTTCTTTTAAACAAGACTGGCACTTGCTGTATTTAATGACTGATTTCTGCTGTATGTGTCGGGATTTTTTTTTTTTTCCTTTAAACAAGACTGATACCTGCTATATTTGATAGCCCCAAGTAAAGGAAACATTATCACTGTTAAATTCACCTATTTAGATGCAATCTACAGGCTGTGGTTTTGGCCTGTAGAGATCTTTTAGTATTCTGTCTTCATTAACTAATATATTTACTATTACTACTGGTAAAGCAAAGATCCTTAGAAATAAAATCAATTTCAAGATCTGACTCTACCACTTTCTAGCTGTATAAACTTGAACAAGTTACTTAACGTTCAAAAGCTCAGTTCTTTCGTCTGTAAAATAGGAAAACTACATTCCAATGAGAATTACTGTTACAAAAAAAAATTTAAAAACTTTAACGAAAAATAATGTGAAAGTGCTTTATAAGTAATAATACAAAGAACTGCAATAATACAAACCTGCCCAACATTGTATTTGGCTGTGCAGTAAAAATGGATGGGTCTACAACGAATCTAGTGTTATCCACTATTAGCGTCACTCGTTCTGACGTTCGTACATTCCGAGCTCCTTCTTTTACATTTTCATATACAAACACCATCTCCCCAGACATCTTACAGTTACCCTCTGAACTTGACTGACTACTGTTTCTGCTGCTGTTCCCAGCACTGCTACTGGAACCATTTGGAGATGCTTTTTGAGGACGAGGACTGCTTGGACGAGAGGAACTGTGATCTTTTTCTCGTTCTGAAATAAAGATGTTAGCAAACAAAGTTATGCTAATTTCCTTTTAAAAAAATTCAAGGTCCATATATAGCTTTTTTAAAATTTTCATATAGAAAAGTTGTTTTAAATCATAGCATTCCTGCTTTTTTATCTCAACATTTTCACAGAACACCATAAATATTCATTTATTTCCCAGGAATAAAACCTAAAAGCATCAAAATGTTTTCCAAAATATTTAACCTTTGTAGGCTTTTAAAAAGATGTATGGCTTACTAATGTTGGCCAAGACTAAGACCAAAATTAAAGTAAATTTTACGTTATTACTCTATTTAAAAATGTATAGAAACCCAAGGAACAGAATCACAAGTCAAATAAGTAAGCATTGAAAGTTAGTAAAAGATTAATAAGAATACCAATTTAAACTCTCCTAAATGCTAAAAGTATGCTATTCTGAGAACACAAAGTAAAAATTTTAGAATCTGTGTTGATAAGGGCATTTCAAAACCAGCAATTTAACTCACATAAGGAAGGTCCTAAATAAAAGAATTCACTAAGGACAGAAGTATTTATTTTTTCGAATGACTTTTAACGTCTACCAAAGTGGCTTTAATAGCTGATGATATATTACTTTCTTTTCTTTCTCACTTTCATTGAATAAAGAGCACTGCTACAAATTTTAGAGGATCACGTAATTATCATCTCTAATTTTAATAGGTAGGAAATACTATTAAAATTCAGAACTTTTTTTAGATGTTCCAATATTCTACAAAAGGGAAATTAAAAGTAAGATTTTGTGATTAAGTTTCCTTTAGGGGCTAGATCACTAAATTTTAAAGGTGACCTAAAAATGTACCTCTACCTCATCAGTTTCATCAGCTTTTGCCAAATTCCTCCATGACTCAGGCTACTTAGAACACTCTGTACAGCTTTACTGATTATATAATTAGATTTGCAGTATCTCCAGAGATACTCTGACACCTCTCTTTTATTGCCTGTTTCCACAATGCTGGTAGCAAAATTTACTAAAGTAATACTTTATTATATCCTCCTATTATCTTCCCATATACTGAACAAACTATAATCTTTTATTTACACTTTTGTTGATTTTTGGCTTATCAGTAGCAGTCTGACTTTAAGGACCTACTTAGATATTGACAATTTCTATATATATTTAGACCTTAATATAAATGACTTTGATTTATAACAATCAGAAACTACCTCATACAGTATAGTATGTCAAGGTATTTAAAATATTTAGCCCTTTCCCCAGTGGAAAATGAAAATCAGCAAGTTCACATTGCTTATATAATCCTCTGCCTCAGACTAATGCTTTACAGTCATACAATGTATTTACCTGGGGTAATATAATAGTGTTCATTTATAGTAATGTGTAGGAAGAAAAAGACGTGAGCAAGTTGCCAAGAAGCAAAACACTTCATACCTACCCTTTCATCTTCTATTTTTATTATTAGAAATACTGTCAAAAATCAAAATAAATTACTCCCTGATGGCTATTCTAGTATTCACTTCCTTTTCTTTCAGGATGATTAACCAAGGATTCCTATCAATTTTCTTTTATTGATAGTAAATTTATTATAGATATTATTGATATTTACAGTAAATTTATTGATAGTATTTATTACAATCATTTAAACTACTTTAAACCACTGTTATATCTCATATGATAAAAATCAACTTGAAAAAATTTGTATATCTACATGTCACAATTATAAAGGCTTTTCAAACTAATTCTTTTATAAGACTTTTTAAGAGTCTTAAAAATAATTCATTTTTAAGTTTCATATAATAAGCTGTTTTTTTCACAGCAAGAACCAAGCTAAGCTAAAACAGGAGCAACTGTTAGGTTCACCAAAGGAGGAACACACAAGGTCAAAGGGATTAAGCAAGGTTTATTGTAGCAGAGTGACAGTCGGGCTGAGCCAAAGATGGCATCAGCCCCAAATGTGAGGGGACCTAAAATTTATACGGGGCTTGAGGTGGGCTTTTTCAGTGGAAATATTTTGGGTGGGTAAATTGAGGAAGGGAGGAAAGTCTGGTGAAACGGGAGGTGAGCATGTAGTGTTGCCAACCCAGACATTGCAAGGTCCGGTTCCCACACAAAAGGTAAGGGAGGAGAGTCTGGTTCCCACGCTATGGGGGTAAGGGATAGGGCCCTCCGGGACCTAACAGCAACTGAATAAAAGTAAAAAGTTAAGTATATTCTGAAGTATTAAGCACAATCCATTGTCATTACTACTTTAAAAAGGTAATGCATGCTTTAAAAAATTGTTGGGAAAGTTAGTTGATTTACCTACCAACATGGTGCTGTCTTGTTGGAGAAGTGACATTTCTAATACAAGGAGTGAGTTGTGATTCTGTTCTTTCATGAGATGAATCTCGTGATCTGTCACTTGACCTTCGTCTATCTCTTGATCTCTCATGTCCTCCACTAGCACCATGTAGACTCATTTTGGTGTGGTCGACAACTCCTTTAGCAATACGTGAGGGAGTACTGATAAATTACAAAAGAAAATTAACCATAAAACATGAGACACAAACAGTTTAAACAAAACCAATTAACATAAAACTACTAATATTTTGAAGGGCAAGAATCAAATGATACTTTACATTTCTGAAACCTAATTTACCTCAAACCTGTAGGTGTTATAAATTCAGGGGCCTATGTCTTTAAAGATCACATAAATCCAACACAGTTTTTTTAAGGATGAGAAAAGTAAAGCCCAGAAAGATTAACTGACTTTTGAGTAAGTAGTAGCAGTAATACTACTAGTATCTGTACTAGTGGTTGTAACCACCCAGATCTCCTCAATATTACTCAAATGTTCTATTGATTTCTTTGATTGTCGGGGATGGCGGGGAGAAGAGGGAAAGAGCACCAGCTTCTGGAACTCTTAAAAAGCTGAGGGAGCGGGCAAAGTAAATGGCCTCCCTGTCAAATATATAAAATAAGTCTACATGCTAACTTCAATCAACTAACTCATTTGATTTTGATTGAACTCTTTTCAAAATTTTTAAAAACATTTCTCTAAAAAGCTTAACTGCACTGACTATGTAAAGTCACAGAATTTAAAATTTTAAGACATCGTATGTAAATTTACACATGAAATGTGAATAATGGAGAATGATAATGAAAATAGTCTAGTTGACAGAATTCATTCACACAATTATTTATTAAGTTATTGGTACTATGTGTGCAATGCTGTGCTACATGATAGCAGAGAAGCTCCCTCAAGAAGCTTGATTTAAGTGTAGCAGTAAAACATGAATATGTAGAAATTTCAACAATTCAAGAGTTATCCCAAATTCAAATGTAAAATGACTAAATGTAGCTCAAATACATATATAACAAGTGAGTGATAAATGCTTTAAGATCTCAGAGGAAGAAGAAGACACCACCGTAGATTAAGGTCAGTCACCGGTGAACCAGGCACTGACAAATAGATAAGATTTTAATAATCAAAATACATTGCAGTAGGAAAACTGACAAACAAAAATGAGAGCGCCAGACCTCAGGCATTTTGGAAATTTACAATTTTAGCATATGCCATAGTTTATGGTTTAAAAACATTAAAGTGTTTTATATAAAACCGAAGAAATAAAAGGAACTTTATGGCTTTAGAGTAATAAAGACTTAGAATCAAATCGTCCTTTAATACATGAATGCTCAAAATGCTGAATATTACTTAACATTTTGGAAGCTTAGTTTCCTCATTTTTTAAATAAAAGATGAGAAAAGTAAAGCCCAGAAAGATTAACTTTTTGAGTAAGTTAATCTTTACTTTATAAACTTAATATTAGGATTAAATAAATAAAGTATAAGTAGGCTGACTAGCAATGTACCCAGGACAGTAGAATCACCCAGTAAATATTAGTTTGTTTAGTTATGACAGATGAGGATATTAAAGTTCAAAATTACAAGACTTGCTCAGAGTCACATAGTATTTAGTGTGTATGCTAATAATAATGCAACCTAAGTCTTTTGATTCATTCCAGTACCCTTTCTATATTATTACCCTGCTCTCCTTCACTGAAATTATTTAAAATTTAATCTTCCTGATGATTCAGTTTTAAATCCTGCAGCGCTTCAAGGTCATCTCCTCTGTTGGCTTATTAGTTATAATACTAGTTTTGCTATTTTAGTGGTTTGCTACGTTATGAAAATCAGTTATCACCTCACTGTAACAGACTACGAAGACAAAAGATAGGGCTGACTTGTATTTACCCTAAGAGTTACTTCTAGAGAAATAAAGGCAACCAAACTATCAGCCTTTATCAGTCACTGTCTCTTATAAACCTACAGAAAAGAAAAATTCTATTCCTACCTTTTTCTAGTGAAAAAGATCAGAGTAGGATTGCATCTTTAGAACATAATCTTTCTCTTCAAACAGAACAAATTAAAAGATCTTAATGCATTTATGTTAAAAACCTTACATCAGAAACAATAGATTTTCTGATTCAAGTCCTAAAGTAGAAAAAAGAAAGGAATCTATACAAATAGATCAAGAATAATATATTTAAAAAATAACTCCTAAGATTATTCTGGCTGCTAAGTTACAAAAATGTGCTAAGCACATTTTCTAAATATGAATCTAATTAATAATTTAATGCACAATGTACAAATACAACTACAACCAAGGCAAATGCAGGATAAATGTTCAGTTTGAGTAAAGGCCAAGCAAACTCATCAAAAAAATGTTTCCACCAGACATCTCTGTAGCTGAAACATGAAATGCTGGTAAGCATTCTGTTGAAATACTGGCTTCACTTCTAAACTGTTTAGATTTAAATGTAAAAGATATTATAATATACTTCCTTCCTTTACTTTCATTCCCACATGAGAGATACTCTGAATCAGACCTTCAAAATCAGATGTCATGAAAGACTAATTATGTCCTACTCTATTTAATTAAATAATTTTAGATCGGGAAAGCACTCTTAGGGTAAAAATAATTAATGTGCGCAAAATAAAATGAGGACAAGCAGGTTCAGAGGAGATAATTCTGCTTCATGCTGCATTTAAAAGAATTTGTGATATATAAATTGAGGACAGGTAAGGAGATGAAAAGTACATTAGCTCTCAAATCTAGCCACGACAAAGTAATAAGGACTGAATTTACTTTCCTTTCTAAAACAAGTTCCCAAGATGGATGAAATATATGAAACAATGGTTTGCAAGACACAGTACATCATGCAAAGAGAGTGATCCTTGAAAGATGGAAAACAAATGAGATAAGCCTAACAACTGCCCGAATTATTAACCTGAGAGAGTTTCCAGAGTAAACACAAGGAGGTGAAACCATGGCAAAATCTGGTGAACTCTGAGTTAAGAATATGGAGCTGAGAGGTTGGGCACAATAGATGGCTAGAGTTAGGAAAGAGTACTAGAGAGGGGAAATTAACTCAAAGGATTAGAGGAGAAGATGCCCAGGATCACATAGGGCCTGTTCCTCTCAGTCAGGCTGGAAAATCTCATAAACCTCATAGGGGCACTGGGGTGAGATTCTGAAAGGTCTTGGCTCTGCAACGGGAAATAATTGGAGCACTACCATAGTCACAGCTAATAAATCTTAACAGCAAGACCTGAAAGACTCAAATTGTTCCAAGTAACTAAAGTGAACCAAACTAAAACAAAGTTCAAGAATATTTATTATACAAATACAAAAATATCCAGCAACCAAACAAGATAAAATTCACAATGTATAGCATCCAATAAAAAATTATCAGGCACAGCCGCTATGGAAAACAGTATGGAGGTTCCTCAAAAAAAAAAAAAAAAAAAATAGCTATACCTTTTGGCCCAGCAATTGCACTTCTGGGTATTTATCCAAAGAAAACCAAAACAATCATTGCACTCCAATATTCATGGCAGCACAATTAACAATAGCCAAGATATGGAAGCAACCTAAATGCCCATCAACAGATGATTAAATAAATTATGGTTCATATATACAATGGAATATTACTTAGCCATTTAAAAAAAGTGAAATCTTATCATTTGCAATGACATGGATGGATCTACAGGTTATTATGCTGAGTGAAATGTCAGACAGAGAAAGATAGATACCATATGATTTCACTTATATGCGGTATCTAAGGAACAAAAGAAACAAACTAATCAAAAACAGACTCACAAATATAGTGGACAATTTAGTGACAGACAGAGGGGAGAGTGGTTGAGAGGCTGGGAGAATGGAGTGAAGGGTTAAAGAAGTACAAATTAGTAGTAGATAGTTGGGCACAGGGAGCATGGAAGAAGGAATGTAGTTAGCGTTAATATGATGGCTAAGTGGAGGGCCAGGGGAGGGAGGGAGCAATTGGAGGATTGTTTTATGAACATTATAGATGTCTAACTAATATACTGTATATTTGAAACTAATTTAAATAAATAAACTTATTTTTTAAAATTATCAGGCATACGAAGCTGCAGGAAAACATAACCTATAAGGGGGGAAAAAAACGTCAACCAAATCAACCCAAAACTGACACACATCTTAGAATTAGAAACGAAGACAATTAAAACAGTCAGTATAACCATATTCCTCCAAAAAATTACGTAGAGATACACAAGATCAAAAAAAAAGATTCAAATCAAGCTTCCAGAGATAAAAATGACGATGTCTGAGATGAAAAATACACTGAATGAAACTAATGAAGATTACACATTATAAAAGAAAATATTCACGAATCTGAAGACACAGCAATAGGAAATAATGCAAAATGAAACACGAAAACTAGACAAATAGAGCACGAGTGAGCTGTGGATCAACTTTAAGTGTCATAATATAAGAATAAAAAATGGAGTCCATAAAGGAAGAGAGGTGGAGAAGACAAAAAATATTTGAAGAAATCAGGTCTTAAAATGTAATGAAAAACTACAAACCTATAGATGCAATATGCACAACAAATTCCAAACATATTTTATGAAAAAATAAAATATAAAAATGAAGCAAAACAAACCAAAAAACCTGTCAATCTTCATGTTATATCCAGTAAAAACATCTTTCAAAAATAATGGGAAAATGCATTTTCAGACACACAAAAAGAGATAAATTCATCATGAGCACACTTCCACTATAAGAAAAATTAAAGGAAGCCTGTCAGGCAAAAGAAAAAATAATGTCGGATGAAAATATGAATCTACACAAAGGAATTAAGAACATTGAAAATAGTAGCTACATGGGAAAATATATCATTTTTTTCTGTTGTTTAAATATCTTTAAAATATTAGTTTAAACAATATTTATAAAAGATATCTATGGAAAACCTAGAGCCAATATCACACTTAGTAGTCAAAGACCAAATGCTCTCCTGATATCACTGTTAAGAGAATAAAACCATATATCTGATAAAGGACTTGTATCGAGAATATATATAAAGAACTCTCAAAGAAATGAGCAAAAGATTTAAGGTATACAAAAAAAATACATGAAAGATGCTAAATATCATTAGTCATTAAGGAAATACAAATTAAAACCATAATGTGACACCATTTCACATCTATCTGAATGGCTAAATAAAAAGACTGACAATATCTAGTGTTGGTGAATATGTATATGAAATAGAACTCTTACATACTAAGGTAAAATGGTACCACCAGTTTGGAAACAGTTTCAGAAAATAACTTGACAGTTTCTTAAAAAGTTAAAAATACACTAGCCAATATAATCCAGCCATTCTATTTTAGGTATTCACCCAAAAGAAATAAAAGCATGTGTCTGTGAAAAGATGCAAGCATTGTTAGTAGCTTTATTTGTAATAGCCCTAAATTGGAAACAACCTAAATGTCTATGAACAGGTGATTGGATAAACAATTTGTGCTATATTCTTACAATAGAACACTATTCAATAATAAAAAGGAATGAACTACTGATACAAATTAACATGGATCAAGCTCAAAATAACTATGCTGAGTGTAAAAAGCCAAATACTCTCCCCTGTCAAAAAAGGGTACATTTATATCAAATTCTAGGAAATACAAACTAATGAATAGTGTCAGAAAACAGACTGGTGGTTGTCTGGACATGGAGTACTGGAGTTGGAAGGGGCAGAAGGGTTACAGAGGACCCCAAGAAAACTTTTGAGTGTGACAGATATATTCATTACCTTGATTGTTGCAAGGTTTCATGAGTGCATACAAAGGTCACAACTTACCAAACTATACTCCAGAATTGGCCGCTTGGCCAAAACACAGCGTGCTTAAGGCTACCCTCCCAGGGAACTGCTACTTAGCCATAGGAATTACATTTAATAAAGTCATGCCTTTTTTCTCCTAATAGTTAATCTTTTCCTCTCGTGTTTTTAACAGAATTCACTAAGCGATCTTTCACCAACCTACACGGATTCTTGCATCTTCCTCTTGTAACATGTTCATGTTCTCATGAAACCAAAAGCATTTCTACAATCAGATTAAAAACAACTACCCTCTCCAACTGGTCTCCTTGAAAATTTCACAAATCAATATTTATTACTCAATAAAGTTATTACCTAAACCTTAATCGTGAATCTGCTAAGATTTTAACAACTAAGGTACATCATTTCCACCACCCCTAGTTATGTAAATAAACCCACCTTAAACATATACTCTTATTACCAAATCTCTCATACACAGCTGGTGGGATTTTAAATAGGTACAGCAACTATGGAAAACAGCATGGAGGTTCCTCAAAAACTTAAAAATAGAACTATCATATGACCCAGCAATTTCACTTCTGGGTATTTACTTGAAGAAATCCAAAACACTAATTTGAAAAGATATATGTACCCCTATCTTCAATGCAGCATTATTTACAATAGCCAAGGTATAAAAGCAACCTAAGTGTCCATGGATAGATAAATGGATAAAGATGTGATACACACATACAATGAAATGTTACTTAGCCATAAAAAAGAATGAAATCTCACCATTTGTAACAATATGAATAGACCTAGAAGGTATTAACTAAGTGAAAGAAACCAGAGAAAAACAAATACTATATGATTTCACTTATATGTGGACTCTAAAAAACAAACTAAACAAACAAAACATAAACAAACTCATAAATACAGAGAACAAACTGGTGGTCACCAGGTGAGAGGGCGATTGGAAGGATGAGTGAAAAAGACATATGAAAAAGGTGACAAACTGGCAGATACAAAATAGTGACAGGGATGTAAAGTACAGCCCAGGGAATATAGTCAAACTATTGTAATAACTACATATGGTGTCAGATGGGTACTAGACTCATCAAGGTGATCACTTCATAAGCTATATAAATGTCACTGTATTGTAAACCTGAAACTAATATAATATTGTATGTCAACGGTAATTAAAAAATAAATTTTAAAAAAGAAAAAGAGAACTACAAATACATGCAGCAATGTGAATGGATCTCAAAGGCATTATGCTAAATTAAAAAAAAAAAAATCCCAAAAGTTTACATACTATCAGATTCTATTTACAGAATATTCTCAAAATGAGAGAAATACAGTGATGGAGAACAAATCAAGGGTTGCCAAAAGTTAGGGATGGGGAAAGGGTGTGACTCTTAAAGGGAGGCATGATGTACTTTCTTTGTGGTGATGGAACAGTTCTGTATGCTGTTTGTGGTGGTAGTTACACAAATGTATATATGATATCATAGAATATATACCAGAAAAAAGTGCATATAAAAACTGATGTCTATAGTTTATAGTATTGTACTAAGGTCAATTTCCTGGTTTGATAATGTACTACATTTATGTGAGATGTTATCACTGAGGGAAGCTGAGTAAAGAGTACTCAGAAACTCACTTTTGCAATTTCTTGCAAATCTAAAATTATTTCACAATAAAAAGTTTAACAAACATAATTTTAAAAAGCAATAGACAATGTAGAGACAAAAAAAAGCAAAACAATAAACTCAGTGATATAAAAGGTACTATACCCATAAAACAAAGACAAGGATGCTATTTTTTTTTTAATTTAGAGAATGAGAAAGTTGAGAAGAAATTCAAAACACAATGGCATAAATTTTTAAAAGAATGAAAAGAAAAATTGGGAATAAAAGGACAAAGAAATGAAAAATAAGAAGAAAAGAATGAGGAAATTAGAGGATTATTGAAGGAGGTCAACATTTAACTAATATGTTTCAGAAAGAACAAAGGGAAGTAAATTATCAAAGAAAAAATACATGAAAAATTTCCAGAAGTAACTGGTATTACTAGAACTGCTGCTCTGACAGAAGTTATTATCAAATATACTAAAACATTAAAAATATAATTTAAATACAAATATATGTAAATATCAATAAAATGTAAAATATATACAAGTGAATGAAACTTATGTATCTTTATGTATCTTATGTATCTTTATGTAGTATACACATGGCCAACCTTACAGCATTTAAGTCCTTATTTATTTTTAAACATTTTCAGCAACTAACATAACCTGGTGCATCTTATTAATGTTTATTGAATTAAGCTGAAATTTCAGGGTATTTATAACATCTAACTATTTCCCTTTGGCAACTGTTTATTCCTTGTCACATACTAACATATGTATGTGTAGAGACACAGATACAGCTTTATGGTTTACAAGGTGTTTTAAACATATAATCAAGCTTAGAATTCACAAACTATGGCCAAGGGGCCAAATTCAACCCTTTAGCTATTCTATAAATAGCTTTATTAGAATATAACCATGTTCCTTCATTTATATATTGTTTATGGCTGCTTTCATGCTAGTAGCAAAACTGAGTAGTTGCGACAGAAACTGTGTATAGCCCACACAGCCAAAAATATTTACTATCCAGCCCTTTACAGAAAATGTCTGCCAATCCTCAGGGATGTCAGTAACTGTGATGACATAAGAAATGCTGTCAAACTTCTAAATCTATTATCAACAGAAGAAATGCAAATTTCTCTCATCTTTTCTCCTTTCTGTCAATTAGCCTTTCCTATAAGCTTTTTTGTTCTGTTTAATATACTAGGTCAGTTTCCCAAGGAACAAAAGCTAATTACTGAAAAAGGCAGTTCTCAACTGAGGGATGCGCTATGCTCTCAAAGGTCACCTGAACGTCTTTTTTTGATGCATTTATTCCATAGAAATATTTTAAGAAATACTTAATCCCAGATTACCCCACCTAAAGACCATTTTAGCAACAAATATAGCCAAGAATAGTTCTAATACTAGTCCTAAATCCAGACATATTTCTCTTCTTCCTACAATCCCATTGTCAGATATGTCAGCAACTCCAGTGAGAAACAGCAGCAGCGGCAAGAGTTTGATGTACTGCTATATGACTGTTCTAAAAGCATCTTTAAAATCAAATTGTAGAGTCTACAGCCATGCCATCCTGAACAAGCCCGATCCCGTCTGATCTCGGAAGCTAAGCAGGGTCGGGCCTGGTTAGTACTTGGATGGGAGACCACCTAGGAAGACCAGATGCTGCAGGCATAATAAATAAAAAATAAAGGATTGTAAGCTGACAAAGTCCTTGCAATCTGTGAGGTCAACCAAAGGTTGCCTTGCCCAGAATAAAAATAAAATAAAATAAAATAAATAAATAAAAATTAAAAAATCAAATGGTAGACCTAGACATCGAAATTTTGACAGAAATATATCCCTTAGTAGCCAAACTTTAACATTTTACTATCAAGGTAAAAGTTCTGCCAACTGATAAAAATAAATTTCATGTAAAGAGTATAGAGCAGGAGGTTTCGTTTGCTTTTAATAATCAAAAATATCTATTACCTTGTTTCCGGCTTTTGAACTTTAATAAACAAAGGTGTTGCTAGGCAAGCACCTCTACAAATTGAAGAGTCTCTGAATTGAAGCTGTAATATTTAATTCATTATACTGCTAACTTTTTTAGTTCTAAAAAAATTACAGTTTTAAATCATCAGTAAGTATTCAAGTGCTTGCAATATACAATAACTAAAATAACTATAATAACAAAATATTCTTATCCCCTCCCCAGCAATTCAACTCTATCAAATATTCACTGAACACCTATCACATGCTACTTACTATTCTAGTTCTGGTGGATATAACCAAGACAGTCTCTGCCTTCAAAATTAATACATTCTGTTAGAGAAAAAACATAGAACATATAAAATAAATACGTTAAATGTCATATGGTGATAAATGCTGCAAGGTAAAATAAAGCAGGGTAAAAAGGACAGAGCCATGGTTTTGAGGTGAGAGGTTCTATTTTACAAAGAGTGGTCAAGGTAGGACTCTGATGAGACAATGTCTGAGCAAAGACCCAAGGAAGTAAGAAACAGAACTATAAGAACATACGAGGGAAGAACAGGTACAAAGGCCTTGGGCAAGAGTAATCTTTGGTTTTTTCAAGGCAATCAAAAAGGCCAGGATAACTGGAGCACAAAATGCAAGAATAGTATTAAAAGATGAGCTCAGAGAGACAAGACAAAAACCAGATCATGAAGGGCCTCGAAGGAATGTTTAAAGGGTTTCTGCTTTTGATCTGAGTGAAATAGGTACCAGTGAAGTACGAATTACTTGATCTAATGTATGTTAGATCAAGTGGACAATAGAAAAAGGGGGCAAAGGTAAAATTCAAGTGACCATTTCAGAGGCAATTGAAAATCCAGGTAAAAGTTAAAAGTGACTTGGACCAGGGTTGTAGCAATGGTATGTGGTAGAGGGCACGAGACTACATAATGAAGAACAAGACTTTGGAATTTGACAGATTAAATGTAAGAGACGAGAGAAGGGAGTGATGGATGACTATGATTTTGGCCTGAGCAACCTAAAAAAAGGAAGTTCCATTTTACTTAATAAGAATGAGAGTAAAATACTTAACATTCTTCTCAAGTAACTTTCTACCATGGAAAATAATAAAGTATTTCTTAAAAACAGCTAACCACTATTAATAATTGTGCAGATCTAAATTAATAGTCAAATATATTTTAGATCTACTGATTGGTCATTCAACAAATGTTTACTAAATGATATTTTGTGCCAGTTACTGTTCTGGGTGTGGTTCATGATTGAGAATAGTATTATATGCATACACAACCGAGTACTTAAATGGTGCTTTAAAAATTATAATTATTTTTAAAAACCTTTTGGAGCATCTTTTGTATTTATTATTCAAGGGAGAAAAGAAAATCCAACCCATGGAAAAAAACATATGAAGTACAAATAAACAATTTCGTTTTAGAAATATTTATCAGATGATTATGATTATTTTAACAAATTAGTTTCACAAAGTTGATTTCTATAAAGCTATTACAGCTATCTCACAATCACTCGTACTTCCAAATGGCCTTTTTAAAACATAAACTGACTTGTTCTACTAAATTCCCTCCCCTATGCCTCATACTAAAATTTTAAGCATTAAACGAATTAAAATTAAAATTCTAAGTTACACTGTAATTAGATTGATAAAATTAAAGAATAAGGGAATATGCATCAGAGGCCCTTTGATATTTGTCATTCAGTATTCCTAACTCTTCTCAGAAATACCTACAGAAACACAAGAATCTAACTTTAGGAAAATTCTCTTAGAAAATCAGTCCAAACACCTATCTAATTTCTGAATCTCATTTACAAAGTCCCCATGAATTGGCTGACATATTGCTGTAATAACAGGGAAGAAAACTGGTTATTTTCTTTTTAACAGTTTTGTTCTATCTTTTTGAAAGCTCTGACTCAGTTTTTTCTTAATATGAAAGCTTAGTACGGCCACTATGGAAAACAGTCTGGAGGTTTCTCAAAAATTAAAAATGGATATACCTTTTGACCCAGCAATTGCACTTCTGGGTATTGTGCAACTGCTGGGTCAAAAGGTATATCCATTTTTAATGAAATCCGAAACAATAATTCGTAAAGATCTATGCACCCCTACGTTCATGGCAGCACAATTTATAATAGCCAAGATATGGAAGCAACCTAAATACCCATCGACAGATGATTGGATAAGAAGTTATAGTTCATATATACAATGGAATATTACTCAGCCATTAAAAAAAAAATGAAATCCTACCATTTGCAACAACATGGATGGACCTAGAGGTTATTACGCTGAGTGAAGTAAGTCAGACAGAGAAAGATAAATACCATATGATTTCACTTATGTGTGGAATCTAAGGAATAAAAACAACAAATTGAAAACAGATTTACAAATATAGAGGACAATCTGGTGATGGCAAGAGGGGAGGGGATTGGGAGGATGGGAGAATGGGGTGAAGTGCTAAAGTACAAATTAGTAGTTGATAGACAGTCACGATGATGGGGAACATAGCATAGGGAATGTAGTCAGCATTAATGTAATGGCTAGGTGGCGAGCCAGAGGAGAGAAAGAGCAATTATAGGGGGATCATTTTATAAACTATATAAATGTCTAACCAATGTACTGTATACTTGAAAATAATAATAAAATTAAATTAAAAAAATAATTTAAAAAGTTTAGTTAAAACTTTTTACCTGACACTAGTTTCAGGGTTTTGGAATAGTTAATTCTTTGTTGTGGGGAGCTGTCCTCTGCATTAAAGGATGTTTAGCAGCATCCCTGGCTTCCACCTACTAGATGCTAGTAGTACTACTTCCCTCAGTTGTAACAACCAAAAATGTGTTCAGATACTGCAAGTGCCCAATGAGGAATAAAACTACTCTTCTAATTGAAAACCACTGCCCCTAGCTCTATCCAGTAGGACCAAATAACGACACCAACATTTGAGCATTTATTTAGTACATGCCAGGCACAATTCTGAGCACTTTGCATATATTTTCATTTAATCCTCAAAACCATCCCAGTTTTACAGTTGAGAAAATGGAAATTTAGAAGCTAAGCAAGTTGCCTAAAATCATATAGCTAATTAAATGGCAGGTCTGAGATGTGATCTAAGGAGTTTGATTTCAAGGCTCACACTTTTAACCTCAAACAATTCTGACTCAAACCAAGTCTAACTTCTTTTCCAAATGATAATTCTTCATATGTTTAAAGACAGCTCCTACTGTGAGATTCCTTAATATCTACCAGAGCTGCCCACCAAAATCTCTAAATTCTCAGTTATTTAAGCTAACAAGGCTTCCAATTTCTTCACATCCTTCCTTCTGAATATACACAAAACTAAAGACAACATACTTTGGTGCATAGCAGAGTGGCTCTAGTCTTCTTTCACATTTATTACGATGGTTTTTTGGGGAGGAATGGGACGATGGCAGATTAATCAATTGTGTTGATTAACACAATCAATTAGTGGCTAACTCAATTTTACTTCACCTTACACCCAGTGCAAAACTTCTGTTTTACATTGCTTACTGCCAAAAGCCACCCTCAGGTCTTTTCAGTACATGATGTTGTAAAGTCATGCTAACTTAATGTATATTAGTGTTTTTTAGGCCTTATGTATACTCCTAAAAAGTTCACTTAAATTTAGTCCAACATAATGAGGTCAAATCCACCTAAACAACATTATTGATTATAAAGGGAGGGGCACTTCCTCCTAGGAAAATCTGGGTGCCTCTAGGGAGGAAAAGAGGGGAATTGATGATGGGAACCCAACCAATAATGTCCACCACAGTTCGTTTCTGAGTAAAATGTAAGAAGCAACTGTTGTTAAGTAAGCGATAATGAGTCCTTCATCAAGTATATTTCCAAGTCTGTAAAGGACTCTTCTAAGAAATTCATGAAAATCAACAAGCCTTCTAATTGTAGGCTAAAGGAGAATGGGAAGAAATACAGACTGATCGGGGAACCAAAAGCTGAAATTGTCCCAGAGGTTTATATTTTTAAAACCAACCTGGAGTAGCAGCAGGAATATACATTTCTTAGATATGGTATTTTGAAGGTGCTGAAATAATGCATTTTGTTCTCATTTTTTATATCTTTATTATAAGAAAGCAACTGTTTTGCTAAATTTATAACTTATCCCAAAGATGATGTTGAACTTCAGGATTAATCTTCACCATTGCAAAAATAGGCTATCCAATCTCTTTCCTTTTATTTATTTTTTTCTCATCTCCTCCAATGGGCTTTTTTGAAATTAATTAATTTAATTGAAGAAATGATTTAATTTTTTTCCCTTCCTTCAGTTTACCTCCCCCTCCTCCCTTCCTTCTGTCTTTCTTTTTAAAAGGTTTTAAATTTCCTTGAATTTTTTATTAAAGACTTCGAATAACGTGAGCTTCCAGGTAATAAAAAACTTAAATCTGATTTTTAAATTTTGATTAAAAAATAAAATAAAAATAAAAAACAATCTAGATTCAGAGATTATTTTGGATCTTTTAGTGTATTATTTACCATCCTTCTTCTTTCATTGTTACCTATACATTTGATAATTTGCCTTCTCCAGATGAACATAAGACAAGATAAAGAACAAAGCCACTTTCCACAATAAATAAATAACCTTTGGATAGAGTCATTCAAAATCAAAACTGTGTTGATTAACACAATCGACTAGTGGCTAACTCAATTTTACTTCCTCTTACACCCAAAGATACAAAAAAAGATTTTACCAAAAACTAAGCTTCAGTCCCAATACATTATATTGCTACTAGGCTATCAACTGTATGAGAAAAATCAAAGTTGCTCTGACCATGTATTTTTAGCAAACCCATTCTGGTTTATTTTTAACCTTTTTCTTCAAGTTAGTCATAAACTATCATTTTCATTTTTTTGTTCTAAAATCTTCTACCTTTGCTAAAATCAGGCATAGAATCCACTATCTTTCAGCACTTATTATATATTCCCCTAAAACTTTTTAAGACCAAAAATAATATCAATAATTTTAAGAGTTTGCAGGCAGTTCCATCTATAACTATTAAGATATTTCAACCGGCCCAGATGACAACTCATTTAACCAGATGCATTCTTTCTCTAGCTCATGTTGGTTTTTATGTTCTTCCTAGTAGTGTTTGCTTTGTTATTATTATTATTGGTGGTAGCAGTGGTTTACTCTTCCTATTTGACAAAGAAGCTCCTAAAAAAGAGTTGAGGGATTTTTTTCTTCCCTTATTGTCCATCATTATTACTACACTTTCCTTAATTACCTCTTTTAATGTAATATAAGAAATCTTTTTGGTTGGTCTTAGCTTGTTTTTAAAATCTCAGCTTGTTTCAGCTGTCTTCCTGATTTTTCTAAAGATTTATTTTCTATACTTTATTATGGCAATCTTAGCTATTTGTTTTAAAAGCAGTGTTCCTATCTTGAAGAATTCATTGTATAACACAAATTTTTTTTTGTCTGAAAAATATCAAAATTACATTTTTACTTAACTTCCTAAAAACTTTTTTTTTGGAGAAATTTATACTGTGGAATCATGATGATCTTTTCTCTGATCAAGAATGAGAAACCTCAGATTGTTTAAATAAATTATAAAATATATAATAAATATAAAACATAAAAAATAAATATAAAATAAGAACTATGCAGTTTTTTTTCCTCCTAAGAAGAAAACATTTATTATTTTTTGATATCACCTTGCTTATTTCATTTCGATGCATTTTTTTATTTTTATTTTTTAAGAACTATGCAGTTCTTAAAAATTATGCTTTAGAAGACTATTTCAGGATATAAGGGATGTTCGTGATTAAGTTTGGGTTTTTTTTTTAAGATATGGGTTATATAACAGTATATACAGTAATATCTCAAAATCATTTTTAACTGCATGTGTGGTTTATATCTTTATATATACACAAATCGGTTATATGTAAAAATAATTAAAGTATTTTTCTTTGATCATATTTTAATTTTTATGTGCTTTTTATATATATATATCAAATCTATGTAATAAATGTGTATCACTTTTACAAAACAAGCATTATTATTTTAAAAGAATCAGCAGAACCAGAGGAAAATATTCTATAAAGTACAAGAAAAAAGGTCCAGCTTGAGATTTCTTTCATAACTCTATTATTAAAACTAGCTTAGAAAAAAAATGTCTGGATACCAAACCACAAAAAAAGCGAATGCGAGACAACACTAGTTAATCTAACCATATAAATAGGTCATGAAAACCATCAAAATGACCGTTAGAACTTTTAAAAATTAAATGGGGGAAATCACAAGGACTTCTAAAAAGATCTTATAAACTATTTATTTAAATACATTAAAAATAAAATCATTTTAAAATTTATACCCCCCAATATCACTATAAAATGAAGGATCTGTAGGATAGGGATAATAAAGACAAAAAAAAAAAAAGAGTCAAAATGTTTTAAACTGTGCTAAAATTTCCTAATTAAGTAATGTCACCTGTTAATGTTTAAAATCTCAAAGCAAGAACAATTATCTTTATTTAGAAATTCTGTCTGGTTGAAAGTCAATTTGCAATAATCCAAAAACTTATCTGGTTACTTTCTACTTCAGTGGCAGTATCTAGATCATCTATTCAAAGTCTAGGTTCTAAAAGAAACCTTTTTTCCTAGGTTCTAGGAAAAAAGTCATTTTAACCAAAAAAACTTTATCATTCAAATACATTTGGTTCTGTTAAATACTACTACATATAAGTGGTTCACCTAATCCTAATTCAGCCACAAGTAAAAATATATTCAACTTCTTTAGAAAATTATTTCAATAATTATATTTCTCTGTATCAAATTTTTTCAAATATATCAAAAATGTTATTTCAAAATTAGACTTTCCTTAAGTAAATTTTTTGATATTCATAAAAACAATACTAAACATAATGCATTCTCAAGTTACATGAAGATTCTAAGGTTATAATTGAAATAAAAACAAAGCATCAAACCCATGAAAACAATATTAATACATTTATTTTAAATAACTTGCCTCATTAAACTGACAATCAAGACACATGATCTTTTACAGCCAGAAATGCAAATGAGCATAATGAAACAAAGGCCAAACATCTCTCAATCTCTCTCTTATTCATACATGTATAGAATCATAACCCAGCAATATCATGTAATAAATGAATACACACCTTACTTTAGTATATGCCAAGGAAGACACACAAAAACAAGAAAAAAATTTTGAAATCAGAGTATAAAGGGACTCTGCTTTTTCAAACAATGCAGCACTGAAAGCCAGGTCAGCATCCTTGGGCATTACTAGGAAACTTTAGCACATCTGATATTTCCATCATCTTCGAGATTCCTCTGAATAATCAGAAAATTTCCCAGTCTCCCCCTACCTCACCTGTCCACAGACTTCCTTTGACTTTCTTCCCTCTACTGTGTAATAATGCTATTGTGGTTATTTAGGCTTTAAATGTTCAGAGATACAACCCCCTCTGTATATTAATTCAGTTCATTTTCTCACAGACACTGACTCAGCCGTGGGTTGTGCTGCACTGACGTTTCTAACCAAATGGGATCGTGTGAGCTGTGATCATCCCACTTCCCCATCTCTGTGCAGTGATTGGCTATTGTGACTGACAGACAGGCTGAAAAAAAAAACAGGAGATGAGAGCTTAGTGATTTGAGATATGCTGCCAAATGCCATCTGTAAAGCTAATTCTAGCTCTGCCAGCTTGCCAGGTTTTAGAAAACTAGGTTGTAGCTAACTTTCTTTTTCCTTTTAGTATTTTATTGTTACCCATTCTGGGAAGTAAAGCTTTTTAAAACCCAAAAGAAAATATTGTTTGTACTTTAAGAATCCATTTAAGAACTACTTTTTAAAGCAATGAAACTTTCCCATTTCTAAAATGCTGCTGGGACTATGGAGTGACTTCAAAGGAAACTGGAAAGCTCAATCTTCACGCAGTCTCAGAAGAAACGAGCATGCGTACTGCTATGTGGAAATGAAACCCTGCGGCAAAGTCTGATATTGAATGTATGATGCATTTATCCTTAGTAACCTGAGCAGACTGCAGATCTAAGTTTTATAGAGTCAGATTCAACCCAATTCATATATTCAAGAGCTTTTAGCATATTTTCAGTCTAGGCATTTTAACATTAATAATACAGAAAAGGTGATCTTTTTCCTTTTTAAATAGCAAAACTCCTCTAATTTATAATTTAAAGAAAGTTGTCACAATTCAGGCCAAATATACTTCAACTGAAATGATCTTTAACCTCTCAGCAAGCTACCAAATCCCTCTATACAGGTATTAACTATAAAACTACTCACAAATAAAGTTCAGTAACTTTTTAACTATGTAATTCATTTGTATGCACTTGCAGCCCATCCATGTCCAAATTAGCCTGGTCTTGTCTTTTATATCAATGGTAAACATATAAAATCTACATTCAACAGAAAGTTCAAAAAAGAAAGTATATTAAAGTTTCATTATATGAAAGAGAAACCATAAGGCAATGCCCAAACTCTCAAACCTAAATGGTTAAGTACACATAAAATAGTAACTATTACTGTTACTTTTATAATTTAATAAATTTATTTTTATCCTTGCCAGTAAGGAAAGGTGGGGGGAAAATCAAAGAAGAGATTTAAAAAAAAAAAAAAAGATTATTCTAAAAATGTGAATAGAATAAAAAATTTCAACAAGGAAATATTTTCAATTATCTACAAAAACTGAATCAATAACATAGTCTTATTTTTTACTTCTAAAGACTGAATGTTTGTGTCCCCTCAAAATTCTTATGTTGAAATGTATTCCCTCAATATAATGGTATTTGGAGATGAGATCATTAGCTCATGAGGGCAGAACCCTCCTGAATGGGATTAGTGCCTTTATAAAAAGAGACCACAGAGAGATCTCTAGCCCCTTCCTTCCACCATGTGAGGACATAGCAAAAAGAGTGATGTCTGAACTAGGAAGAAAGCCCTTACCAGATACTGAATATGCCAGCACCCTGACTTTGGACTTGCCAGCCTCTAGAACCGTGTGAAAAAAAATTTCTATTGTTTATAAGCCACCCAGTCTATGCTATACTGTTTTAACAGTATATTTGAACAGACTGAGATATTTACTTTTTGTAAATTTAAATTCCCAATTCTATTCGAGGTGACAATGTGCCTACCTATGTTTCTTAGCCTCCTTCATCCAAAGATGACCATATGAAATAGTTCTACCAATGACTTATAAACCAATATCTTGTGGAAAATTACTGAGGAATGTGATTTCCTGATATAAATAAAACCCTTTTCCCATCGTCCCCTTCTACCTTTCTCCTCCTCCTCATCTGGAAGATGGACATGATGGCTTCAAGTACAGTAAGCCATCTTTTGATCATAAAGAAAAGCCAAGAAAATCAGATATTTGACTCTAACAACCTTATTAAGCCATTAAATCTACATTAGGCAATTTTTACCTGTGGACTTCTTATGTACAAGACTAAACCCTTAACTTAAGCCAGAATGTAGTCTAGTTTTCTTTTACTTAAACATCCCTAAATAAAATATAGATTTCTTTAAAAATTAGATAAGTAGAAACATAGGTGAAACAAAATCAGTCATGAATTGATAACCTGAGGTTGGGAGAAGGGTTGAAAGAAGAGTATACAGGGGTTCACAACACCTTTTGTCTCTACTTTATATGAATTAAAAATGTATATAATAAGTTATTTAAGTTTCAAAATAAAAAGGATAAGAATCTTGTTTATCAATCCTAGTTCTGCCATCTACAAGTTAGATGGCCTTGGGCAAGTTTATTAACCTCATTGTTTTCACGGGTCAAATGGTGACAAGTAATACTATGCACTAAGCTCCGCCTTCAAATCCAATCAAGATAATCTCCAGAAGGTCCCTGGCAGGAAAGTCCTCCACCTACCTAATCATCCAAGGATTAGCTCAAATCTCATTTTCAACTACTTAAGCCAACAATGATTCCTTCTCTTAACTCTTATTTTACAACGACTCACTGCCACAATTTAGTGCCCTACTGTCCTCTAATTGGTCCATATGTGGATATTAAAGCATCCCATGATGGTACCCTGACAAACTTTCATATATCTCCTGAACTGAGTACTGGTTCTCAATATTTGCTAACTGATAGTTTCTAAAAACCACTCAATTAATTCACTATCAATTCACCAAATGTCAAAATGTATGTTTTTAAAGTATCCTAAATATGTAAAGTACATAGAACAAGAAGTCACTAAAACTAAGCTGTTTTCCTTCGGGCAGATTTTCCATGAATGAGGTTAAATTAACTTAAAAGATTTCATGATATTTTCATTTTAAAAAATCAATGTATTGGTATTTATTTTCTATTTCTCTTTACTATTTTTCACTTAAACAACCAATACTGAAACAATCAACCTAAAAAGAGCACCAAAAAGTTACTGATGTGTGTTACTGAAATAACAGCTATGAAAAAGTAGTTAGTTTTCATAAATTTTTCCCATTGTATCATGTAGCTTTTGTAAAGCAAACAATTGCTTATTTTCAACCTTTTTTCACTTTATATATAATGCACAATTTGTACATCAGCAGCAGAAAAATATTAAGAACTAAGAATATAATTCACCTGAAAACATGTATACAACATAGCAGATATCAATATAGCCCCACACTTAATGAGATAAAACCAATATCTCTTTAATCTCAAAGACAAAATAATTATCCATATAAGTAGAATAAGAGAAAAAGAACTAAAGCCACTTGTTGAAGGACATGTGCATGTATACACATACGTAGACACACACGTACGTACGTACGTACACACACACAACTAAGAAACCAAAAAAACACTCATGCCATTGATGTATACTTACAAATTAATAAAGTCAACTTAACATTTTCATTTAAGACTTCACCACATTAAAAGTCCATAATAAAGATAGATATCTTGTCAGGAGCCTTGAACAGTACCAGTCGCTCATATTTTCTAGCTACAGCACAAGGTTTAAAAGTACCTAAATTATTTCTTTGAAATTACAAAAAAAAGATTTTAATATCATGATGTTTTTTATTCTTTTTCAAGAAAGCTGATATTAGTTATGAGGAGAATTTTACAAATAAGTTGAATATTCAATAATATCCCCTTAGTAAATATTCATAAAGCACAAAACTCTATGAAAACATGCTTACATACCTGTAATATGAGGTTTATAAGCTGCCAATTAACACCTTAAAATACCAGATCACAAAGTGTTCTAAATGAGATGATCCTTATTAAGTCACCCAGCATGAAATGAAAGCTTTAAAAATAATATATAAATGGGCTACAACTTTTGAAATGAATTTCATTTAATGTATCAAACTTTAAGTGAACCAGTAAAGTCACTGCAGAAAGACTGATTTTCTAATTGGATCAGGATGACAACACAATATAAATTCACAGAGCTAAAAATATATGGAGGCAAAGACTGACAAGAGCCTATAAATTGTCATGTATAATCTATATACAATGTATTTAGAAAATAAATTTCTATTAGAGTTTTAAATACAAAGAACTAACTTGTCTTGCCAGAGTTCCCAATTAATTGTTGTATTTATTCATAGGATTAACTACGGAGTTTTTAACGTTATTTAGAAACGGAAACAAAAATTCAAATAAATACAAGAAAATTAAAAGGAAAGAAATGTTTTTTAAAAGTTAGTTAAGGAGGAATGCAAATCTTCATAATATTTTGTAAACCAGCCCCCATCCTCTGACAGGACTTGTCACAACCAAATGCAGTTTGGTTCTTTATAAAAATCAATTTTATCAGAGCTTTGATATGTGACATAAATATTTTCTACCTACCTTGAATGTTTATAAAGTTTACGAGGTCTATTATGCAATTTCCGATCCCAATTCTCTGGATCACTGGAGTTACTGTCATAAGGATGAGGCCGTCCTGCCATCCCACTTCAAGCTTCCTCACACTATTGCTCTGAAAGCACACTTGTAGCACCCATAACCTACATAAAAGAGTAGTGTTGACCATGCAGAATAAAATAGTCACAGAATTTTACATACTTTCTGATATTATTGAGACATTTTCTCAAAGAGATGAAAAGGATTATTAAATACTAGAAATACAAAATGCTACAAATTAGATTAAAATGAACACCAGAAGTCTTTTTAGGTACTTTCATATTTGAGTCTTCTATTAAATTTGCTACCCCTGTGAAGCAGTTTAATAACGTGCTATTTATATTTAGTAAATACACTTAACTGCCATCTGGATACCTCATGTTTCAAACATCAATATAGTACCAAAAAAAGACAAAAACAATTCCACAGAATAATTCTTTCAAAAATTCCCTTGAAATACATTCCTTAATTACTAAACGTTTAAGATGTTTAACAAAGCATCTAATAAGACCAAATAACAATGCTGTTATTTCTTTAACCAAGTTAAAGAGCTTGAATAGTAATTTAATATTTGCTTAAAAATAAAAGTACATAAACAACTTGATGGTTCCTTATGGTGGAATTACCTCAAAAATATTTTATCAATATGATTCAAATACTTTATACCTTTTCATTTTTGAGCCTTGTGACTTATTTCTACAACAGTCATTATGAATTATAAGAATATTCACTTAACAGCTTTACAGAATACTTGAACTAAATAAGCACTTTAAAGTATGTTCACTATCCAATTTAATCTTCACAATCACATTACAAGGAGGCATTACAATCTCCATGTACAGAACAGAAAACAGTCTTAGAAGTTTAGTAACATTGCCAAAGGTCACAATACTTATAAATGGCAGGATTATAAAAAGAACAATGAGAATTTATGATACAGAATAAAGTCCTGATCTTAAAAAATGCTCAGACTGGAGTATTTTGTTTGGAAATGGGCCAGACTGAACTTCAGAGAATGCAAACACCAAAAGAAAAACCAAATAAAGTTAAACAATTTGAACAAAGTTATATTAAGTCAGACTAGAACCCAGGTTTCCTGACAGAGAGTCCTGTATACTTTCTATAAACTTTTCTAAGCTGGATTTGACAGAAGACAGCAAGGGATAGTTGTGTATAAAAGTCAAAGGAAACCCAGAATTGGGGAAATACCATACTTTACTGAATTTTATAAGGTATTCCAGTACAATTTCACACAGACACACACACAGAAAAATGCCAAAGATAAACTCATTAAATGGTAAGTCTATCTCAGAACTCATTAAAAGAAACATTCATTTTAGAGAAACTATTTTGCTATTTTATACTTTTTTCCTCATAGTTATTTAGTACTTCCAAAAAACAACCGAAAATCTTATAAGGATTTTAATAATTTTAATATAATAGATATGTAAATAACTAGGTAGAACAATTAATAAATAGAAAAAAGGTGAAGGGGAGAATTGCAGGACGGCTTATTCAAATTCCTAAGCACACAGTTTATTTGCTGAATGGTCCTGGAAAAGGAAATCCTATTTCCTTAAGAATTACTGAATGACTGAAAAATCAATCGCATATCAGATGAACATAAAAATCATAAAATTATTTTGAAAAAAAAATCTCGATCTCATTTGAGTTTTTAATTATAAAAATAAAAATGCATTTACTAAAAAGTAAACTTTAAAAAACTTCAACTTGATAGTATAGCTAATTATGTGAACTGAAGCGATGAGACAGAAGTAAAGGAGAAAGAACAAATTAAACAAAAGTTAGAAAAAAGTGGTCACAGAGCAAGAGATACAAAAAGCAAAAAAGAGTAGTAGGGAAAAACTGATTAAGGAAGGAAAATAAAAACGTAGAGAAGCTTAGCAGGTTCTGTAAAATGAGATTTTGAGCATTTTCTCCTCACTTTATAAATCTTCCTACAAAGCTATTTCAGGCATTAACATTTCTTTACAAGAGCATTTTACCTCCTCCCTAACCCATAACTAGAAGACATATCCCAATTCATAGGATAGCTACAAACATCCATTCAGGGGAGAATGATCCTAAACAATGAGATGCGGTGACTAAAAAAATACAACCTCAAGGAATGGATAAGGTAAATTCAGATTCACATTTTCCACCATTTCACAGTGGGTGGCTCATATCTAGCAGCAGAGAAATACTAGTATGCCTTCCTAATCAATGGTATTAAAATTAACAAGCACATATTTTACAGCTAGCCACAATAAAGTAAAGAATGTTCAAAGGAAAGCTGTCAAAAAAAGTCAACTGGAAAATCATATTTACATTTCATTTGTCAATAACTTGATTATCACCATGTGAAAAGATTTCTCCCGCTCCTCATTCCCAACACTCAGAAATAAAAGCATGCTAAAAACCTGTGAAATTAAAGTTTGAGATATTGGGGATAAAAATACTCCTGTTTGCCTGTACATGCTGGTACATTTTAAATTTTATCAATAAGATATAGCTGTAACTACAAACAGATACAAGGCAAATCACACATTATATACTATTTTTAAACGTCTAATGATCTCTTCTATTTTAACCACTCTCTGTGCCATATGAGGTAACATTATATTTATCTTATTTCATTCATTCATTCACTTGTTGAATACCTACTACAATATGCGAAGCAATTTACAAGATGCTAAAGCAAGGTGGACATTGTTCATTGTTCCTATTCTCAAAAACCTCACTCTAGCAAGGGAAAAAAGACTCTGCCAATGGCTCTATATGCCACTTCACTCTGTCTCTCTCTCCTACCTGGATAGTTCTTGCACTGTTATCTCCTAGACTTCTCATTTCCCTACATCAAGTCTACTTCAAAATTTTGACTACTCTCCCTTTTCATACATAAGGCCTTCATTTAAAACCCTTAACATCTATCAATAAGCTTCTTGGTTGACCTCTTCACATTCTATTCCATATTTGCTCTGTGGTAATCAGAATTATCTTTCTAAAGATTTTTAATGGCTCTCCATTTCCTCTGTCTAAACTCCTTAACAAAAAAAGTTCCTTCAAAAGTTGACACTTGGATCCCCAATGTCTACTTCATATTCGGCAAACTAAAGTTTATTATTATTTGAATCTTGTAGTCAACAAAAAAAATTACTAGACTACTGGAAACAAAATTCTTTAAAAAACGCCATAATCCATTACTATTTTTAGGCATGATAAAAATAATCTAAATTAATCTAAATAACATAGAAATAATCTTTACAAGGGCTGGAATAAGTGGGCCTGTTGGCTAGGAACATACATTCAGGAGACTGTGAAAAGTCAACTGCTAAAAAGATGTTTCAATTACTTCCCCTTCTGAATATTACTATCTAGAAAAAGAAGAGTAGGATGGGACAGAATCTTCAGAACTATAACAACATAAATAAGTGTTACCTGGGACATTATTTCCAGGTGTTATTAATTAATGACAATGATCCACAGAAGGATAAAACAACCCAATAGCATACAGAGACAATTTATGCTGTCCTTATTATCTATCGATGCACCAGGAAGTTTATATATACAAGGTTCCCCCACTATCCAAGAGTACAGCAATCCTATGAAACTATCCAGGAAAGAAGGTCCAACCTAAGAAAAAGTCTTACAAGAGTTTATTTGAGTCAAACTGACTATAATTGCCAGAAAACAAAATCTCAATGGATAGAAAATATGCTCTGAAGAATGGCAGTTTTGCAGCTTATTTTATATATCAGAATCAAAAGAGGAGATGTAAGGAGAGTTATATGAAATTAATTGGGGCAGATTAGGGAGGCAGGGGGTGGGGGAGAGAAAGTAAAGCAGGGAAACTGAGACTGGATAAAAAGCAAAACGGAGTGACACATACTTCTTTTACACTGGTGGTCATAGGATAGTTAACATTTACAGTACATAGAGCTGGTATATGGGCAGCAAGATAACAATTTGTCTTGTGCTCTGGTACCTCCAATTGTGCCTTCCAGGGGTCTGGAAAAGAGAATTACTCTTGACATTTCGAAGGTATGTTATCTTAGATGCACAAAGACAACAGACAATTTCAAAGGTACAGACTGACCTTTGTCAAGGAAACTAGAGGCCTAGGACATGACTATCGACCATGATCTGCTTTTAATTAGGAATTTTTACATTTAAACTACCCTGCGTGGTTACTTTCAGTCTCTGAGTTTGTAAGGTCGACCATGAAGGCCTCCCCTGGGCTTGTCAGGTTTAGTATGTGGCCCCTTTTTTGTCCACAAAACCTTTCATAAAGCAAAGAAACAATAACCATTTATATGGAAAATTTTTTTAGTATTCCCAGACCCAAAAATAACCTATCAAATCATACTAAATACGCTTAATTACATTCGATTTTATGCTAACTAAGCCTAACACCCATATGAGCTCTCTCAGGCTTCTCTGATACCTTAGGACATGTCTTGCTAACAGATGCTCACAGACAAGTTCAAAGCTACGGGGCTTGATGCTGAGATGCTTAGTTTCTGGAGGAGAGTGGCAGTGCCATTCTCACTACTAGGGATGCATGCTGCCTCCAATAATGGCCCGTTGCAAAACAAATGCTGGACGTATTTTGGCTTTTCGCCTTTATCCAGGAAAGTGAGAGGGAAAACAGTGAAGAGAACAGAATCACATGGTGATACCAGGGCCAAGAGCCAAGGATTGCCATCAACTGTACAGAAAGCCAAGTATCCAAAGATGTGGGTGGTAGAGACTGACCAAGAGGTAGCCAAGAAAGCACCCAAGCTAGGAAAGTGTCCTCAAGTAACCTTTCCTATGAAGAAAGGCCCAAAAAGAGGAGAGGGAGTCCCACAGAGCAAATGAATCACTTGAGATTGGAAGAGCAAAGAACACCAGATTTCATACATTTAATTCTGTACTAACTATATAGAAGGCCTTCAGAGGGACCTAGAAGAAGAATTTCTGAAGGGCCAGAAACTTGAGGGATCATCTGATAAGCCTCCCACCTTAGGAATAAAAGAGACTGTACCACCCTGAAAGGTATAACATATATGATATAGATATAACATCAATGAAAGCTTTAAAAAAGTTATACAAAGTTTTTTATAATTTCCTCATGATTGCTAGCAAACTCACACTCTATGTGTCAGATAAATCCTTAAATTGATAAGAAACTGAACACTTTGAGCTACATCAAGAATTGGAGAGCCTAGATAGACTGAATACTACCACAAATAAAATAATCGTGAAGGAAAAAGAACATGTGGAACAACTTTTAAGAGAAAAGAAAACCGGAGGGGTGAAAAGGAATCTCCTGCAAATGCAGCCAAGTAAAGTGATCATGCAAGTCCCCTGCAGATAACAATTATCTAAATGACAAATCAGAATAAAATATAAAAAACACACACAACTATTTAAAAGCACTGGAAAGTGCACCAAAGCATGCAGTAGTGAAAGAAGAGCTTACTTTGGAAAAACTACAATTGGAAGGGGAGAGAATCGTTAAGTTCAGTTTGAAGTTTTTATGCTGAGTGCCTTCCCATCTCTTACAAATATAGTGAAAGAAACCAGGCAACTATGCAGCTCCAAGTGGTTAAGAAAATAGTTTAAGGACAAAAGTGCAGCCAGAAATTAAGGCAGATATACTGGGGAGTGAAGAATCACAGAGAGGTGAGACCCAAAATCTAAGCATAAACTCTGCTTAGCTAAACTACATATTCATGGGGGACCACAGGTGTCTGTATGGGAGACTACAAAGGATTTTACCCTTGAAAAAAGGGATAAGATTTGAGTTTGATCCTTTTTTAACTGAGTGCATTCTCCAAACATACACAGCCCAAGCACCAGAAAGTCGAAGCTCTTACTGGCTTGAGTGTCAGAGGACGGAGATCTCCACTGGCCAACAGGCTAGAAATTAGGAGGGAATTCCCAGAAGTAGAGGAACCACAGGGAGGGTGGGCTCCAAAATCTGAGTATAATCTCTGCCCAAATTTTTGGCTGACCACCAAACTACCCCCGCCCTATTCCCCATAAGAACAAGCTAAAAAACAAGCAACTGGAAGAAGTAAGAATTGAGGACAGATTATCAGTTTCTATATTCTATGGGGAAAAGAAAGTTTGCAGTGTGAGTTCAGGCAAGTTATTGGTTAACTAAAAAAAAAAAAAAAAAAAAAAATCCTCATAACCACACTACAATGTCTAGGTTTCAACCAAAAATTATGAGATGCAAAGAAACAAGACGGTAAAAAGGTAGTCAATAGAAACTGGCTCCAAGTGGGTCCAAATGTAGGACTTAACAAATAGACTTCAAAGCACATATTATAAATATATTCAAACAATTAAAGGACTAATAACAACAGTGGCAGAAAGGAAATCTCATTAGAGAAATGAAACTACCAAAAATATGGTAATTCAGCTCTGGCTGAAAGAAAAATAACTAAAATGAAAAGTCTGTGAGATGAGTACAAGAGAAAAGAGATGACAAAAAGTCAGGGAACTTGAAAATAGAACAACAAAAATTACCCAATCCATAGACTAGAGTGAACGAAAGACTCAAGAAAAATGAAACAGATCTGCAGACACAGGTGGAACAGCATCTAATGATGCAACATATAACTGGAGTCACTACTGATACAGACAACAAAATGGAATCTCAAAAGCTAATATGATAAGTGAAAGAAGCCAGACTCAAAGGTTCTATACCATACAACTGTACTTCTACAACCTTCTTGGACAGACAAAACTATAGGGATAGAGAACACAGCAGCCAAGAGTTGGGGTTTGGGTACTATACAGGGATGGCAGAAGGTAATTTGGGGAAGGAGGGTCATGGAACCATTCTGTATCTGGATTATAGTAGCAGTGATTGCACAATTATATGTGCAATTCTTTTTCTGGTGCAATTTTAAAAGAAAAAGGAAAAAAATCAGATATTTAATTAAAACATAAGTATCAGACATATTAGTATGACATAATTATTTTTCCCCCCTCTTTAATTCTCCTCCCCTCCCTCCCTCCCTGACTTCCATCCCTGACCTATGGATGTTGCCGTTTCTCCTTAAGAACTGGATCTCTGAAGGTGGGGCATCTCCTCCCACTGCGTTAAGCAGCGTGCATCCGAGGTGGCGCGCCTTGCCTCCCACCTACCATCCCCAGGGTCTGGCGCCCCCAGGTCCTGGCACCTCCAGTGCACTGTGGGGCGGGGGGCGGGGGTATGGTCCATGGCTCCACCTGGGGCATGAACCCAGGACCTTCTGCATGTAAAGCAGATATGCTAACCATTACACTATGGAGCCACCCCAGCAAGACATAATTAAACCACTTTTTGATCAAAAACCTCAAATCATATCGACCCCATTACCACCCCAAGCATAATCAATAAGCTATACTCCCACTATCATAAACATACATAAACTTTCGATAATGAAAAGTGGTAAGAACTTCTCTACTTCTGCCACAATAGTAAATGACTAACAAAAAAGGTTTTGGAATCAGATAAAACCAGCTATATGAATTTGTACAAGCTTCTTAACCTACAAGACCTCAATGTCCTCAAATGTGAAATGAAGAAAATAACACAATTCTCATTACCATTATTTTATCTATTACTACTATAACTTCCATTCGAATTATAAAGAATAAATGAGACAGGACACTCTAAATAACAACACGGTGTGGGCATATTGCTTTCTCTAGTAGACTACTGAATGAAAATTTTGCATAATATTTTACTAGCTCGTTCATCACTTTCTATTTGCCTTTTGAGATTAAAGAAGATGAGAATTCTTAAATAGCCACTCGACATTTATTGAGCACCTAAAATGTGCTAAGTGATTGGAATAAAAA
Organism: Pteropus medius; assembly: GCF_902729225.1. Taxonomy (NCBI): domain Eukaryota; kingdom Metazoa; phylum Chordata; class Mammalia; order Chiroptera; family Pteropodidae; genus Pteropus; species Pteropus medius. The sequence continues at coordinate 5,189,972 of NW_024342470.1, forward strand.
ACGAGTATATCATCCATGCCCTGATTAAAAAAAAAAAAACGAAAAACAAACAAAAAAACTAAATCACAGCACAGGAGACAGGGGAAGAATGATTAAGGATAGCCTTTCTACTCACTCTGCATTTTCCTAATTTCTCCAGGGTACACCTGACCCTCCCCATTTTACTCAACATCAAAAATACCTTAGACTTTTACATGGTCATCAAAGAGCCATGTACTTTGGACCCACTTGCTGGCAATAGTGTTAGGAGCTAAATCAAAACTTGTTATTCCTATAGTAACTAAGATAAAAACGGAATTATTTCACTGTTAGCTTAAAAGTAAATTTTAATCCCTGGAAGAAAGATCAATCATCCTAGTTTCTAACCTTTGCAAAAACTCCTTCGGTTATTTTTATCAGAATGTTCTTGCTGTATCCAAGTTTAAACTTTTTAAATTTTTCTCTTTTGGACATAACCTCCTTTCTCTGTAACAAATTACCACAAACCAAGTGGCTTATGACAACACACATCTCAGTTTCTGTTGGTCAGGAATCTAACACAGTTTAGCTAGATGTTCTGCAAAACTATCATCGAGGTGTCAATCATGACTAGGTTCTCATTTAGAGGCTCGACTAGGGAAGGGTCCACTTTCAAGTTTACTGAGATTGTAACAATTCATTTCCTATGGCTGTAGGATTCAAAGCTAAGGAAGAAAAAATAGCAAGTCTGTTAGCAAAATGGAGTCCTATTTAATGTAATAAAGGAAGTAACATTCCATTACTTTTAACACATTCTTTTGGTTAGAAGGAAGTCATAAATTCTGCTCACACTCAAGGGGAGAAGATTATACAAAGACATAAATAACAGGAGCCAGGAATCATGGGTTAGAGAGTCTGTCTGCCATATTGTCCAATACATTCTACCTATGCGTTACACTAGAAGTTTAAGATTCTGCTCAGCCCTTGTTCTAATTATATATACCACTATATTAACAAACACATACACATAAAACACATCTCTTTTCTCTCCTTGACATATACACAGCATTATTTTGTCATAGCAAAAAAACCTAGAACCAATCTAAATGTTCACAAAAAATGAATTGGTTAAAAATCTGCACAATATCATGCAACCAGAAAAAAATGAGATTAAAAAATGAGATTAACAGATATATACTGATAAGGAAAAAATTCTAAGATATATTGTAAAGCTAAAAAGCAAAATGCAAATATGCATTAGGTATCCAATGTTTTTTAAAAATATATACATGCAAACGTTCACTCATGCTTGTATATTTTAAAAATGTCTAGAAATATCATTAAACTTATAACTAGTTGCCTCTGAGGAAAGGCTGAAATGAGAGAGAGAGTAACTTACTTTCCATTATATCCCTGATACTATCTGAATATATCACATGCTGTTTTCATGATGGTAATATAGGGGGTGGTCTACAATAAAGTATATGGAGGTGATTTTGTTACAAAAATGTTTTCCCTTCTTTAATTTTACTGATTAAGTGTAGCTTTGGTTTTGTTTTTGATTACTTAAATACAGTCAATATATACTGTAGGAGAGGAAAAATCTTTTCCCTCTACCCTTTAAGTTCTTGACGGGGGACCCCTGTAACACAAGACAGATTAACAAAAGAAAAGCATACAAATTTATTTAACATAAGTTTTATGTGACCTTCATAAGGAAAGGAGGGAGCTTTCATAAGGAAATGAAGACCTGAAGAAACAAATTTGAGTATTCTTCTTATATTAGGTTTAAAGAAGAGTGTAAAGTCACAGAAAAATAAATAGGATAAAGAGTACGAGCTAAATGAAGTAAATAGTAAACAAGAGAGAACCTTATTAGGAAGGCTTGTTGTTCAGATTCCTCTCTGTGTCACCTCATCTTTGGAGGTAAGGATGCTCCTGTCCTTTGGATATAGAGACACCTCTCATATGAGGATTTTATGACTTGTATCAGGGGCAGGTCAGAAAGCCCTCTATGCATATACTGTTTCTTGAATTCCTTCAGCTACATGTGATATGCTGAGCTGCCATATTTTGAGGTAACATGTCCTAAACTCCATCATGATGCATTAGTAGAACACATTTCTGCCACATGTCTCCCATTAAATTATAAGATCCTTGAGGGCCATAACAAAGTATGATCCATATATGTGTTCCCATCGCTTAGTACAACTAGTATGTAAGCTTTTACAAAATGTTTTAATTGTTTAAATTAAGATTAAATAAAAGACTTACAGTGGAAATATAAATTATAAAGATTTATAGGCAGTCTTGAACTTAATTGCTTGTCTTAAAAAAGAAGAGTACATAATTATATCCACGTTTTAGTTATGGTAAAGAGCACCAATCATGTGTTTCTTACCTTCAAATGAACAAAAATTCTAACAATTCACAGTGACCTCTAATTTCCCCAAAATATTCCTCAAAGCTGCCTGTCTAAATCTCACAGAAGCCTTTTCAGTTTTCAAGGCTTGTCCCTTTCTGATTTCCTGCAAGTAAAATAAGGCAAGTAACTAAAGCTAATAAGTTTATTCAGTATGTTTTTATACTAGATTTTATCTGACTAAATTTTATGTAACTAGTTCCAAGATATCAAATTCTGTTGATCTATGCTTTCATTCAAAATCTATTCACTGAATAACTAGCACATTTTGAGGCATTTTGCTGCTAGAGATACTTAACAAACAGATTTAATTGCATGGAAGTTCCATTAAAAGTAAGATACTTTGTTTATTAAAGGGCTTCCTTATCAAAGCCACCAAAATGTAAGACTTCCAAAGTTAATTCATATTCAGTCCTTGATCTTCCAAAGGTGACCTGGAGATAAGATCTTTGCAATAACTGATTTTACCACTTTTACAGAATTTCTATTCAAATTTGGCTGTCTTATTCAAAGCAGTAACATTCTAAGACACTTTCATTTTTACCCCATCTTAGCTCAATAAATGTTTCCAAAATCTTTCCACATCTTAAGCATTTTCTAAGTACCTACATTACCTGATTAGCACTTTAAGAACTAGATGCTGTTTACAGTGTTAAATTCTTAAAACTCACTAAAAGGCATGATTTTTTAATATTCTTTAAAAAACTTAATGTTTTGTTTTCTGTGTGTATGTTTATTTTTTCTTTTCTTCTATGACTAAATAGCATTGCCTTCAAAATCAAAACATCTTATTTAAAGCAAATCACCTTGACATAAAATTTAATATAAGTAAATCTCCAATAAGCTGATGAAGTGCCTAAATCAAAGGAGATTACATTCAACTCCTAAGAACCAGTACCCTTTAAACAAAGTCAGACTCTTAAACAAAGTTTTCTTTTTAACTCCGTGATGCTTTTTAAATAAGTGTTTTTTTTTTATATATATAATCTTGACCATGTTGTTCCATTTTGAACCGTTCATTATTCCCATAACCTTCCATTCCGTTCGGATTTTTTGCTTGTTTATCTGTCATCAGCTCAACAGGCTAGAAAAGGCCCTAGCTTTTTCAAGTTCTAGACTGTAGTGCGGCCCAAAAGAATTGTGTGATAATGGAAATGCTCTGTCTGCATTGTGCAAAAAGCAGCCACTAAGTCACGTGTGCCTTTTAAATACTTACAATGTACTATGACTGAGGAAATGAATTTTTAATTTTCCATTTTAATTAATTTAAATTTACATAGCCACATGTGGCTGGTAAATACCATATATGCCAGCAGTTAGAGGCGGAATATCAAAACCTTCTCCAAACCAAAAGTTATTTTTCCCTCTAAATGCTTCATTTTAAGGAATCTAAAATTTGCCTTGAGACAAAATACTTGCTCACAAAGAAAGACTCTACATATCTTTGTGTCTTAGTATTACAGGTAGTGTTCCATTTTAATAAAATAAAAAAATTTCTTATATTCAAAGATCACTAAGGGTTATTTCAAAAACTAAAAAGTCTGTGGTACTGGTATATGAATAGACAGACGAACCAATAAAACAGAATAAAAGGTCCCAAAATAGATCCCTAAAACATGAGAATCTGATAGATGAAACGTGGTTTCTCAAATCACTTGAGGAAAGGACAGACAATAATAACTGGAATTAGGACAACCGGATAAACATTTGGGAAAACGTAAAATTGAATCCATACATTTAGATCCGATATCTAAATGTAAAAATTTAAATTATACAAATACTAGGAAGAAAAACAAGTGATTTCCTTTAGAAACTGGATAAAAGCCTTTTTATTTGACTATGTAAAAATAAACACCTTTGCATTGCAAAAAGCAGAAGAAACAATAAGCAAAACAAAAAACAAATATTTTTTTTACTAAAGAGCTCTTTAAAAACAACAAAAAGACACACTCAAAAAATAGAGAATGCACAAAAGACATGGCAAGTCTCAGACAAATTAAGACAAATAGCCTTAAATATGTGAAAGTGTGCTCAACCTCCCTCAAAAGGAAATGCAAATTAACACCTCCAATTTTGACCATGTACTCTGTTGGTGAGACATTCTCCAGATTCTAATACACTAATGAAAAATACAAAATGATATAACCCATATGGAAAGGAATTTTGCAGTAACTAAAATTATACAAACATTTACCAGTCCTTCTTAGAATCTACCCTTAAGATACAACTCCACAAATACTAAACAAAATATTCAAAATACATTCACTGTGGCATTATTTGTAATGGCAAAAGACTAACAACAATCTGAATTGCATCAAAAGAGGCTAACTGAATAAACTATGGTACATCTACACAACAAAATACCATGCATCTATAAAAAAGAATAAGAAAGATCCCCATGTATTAATAAGGATTAATATGCAAAATATATTTTTAAGTGAAAAAAAAAAACAAAGCAAAACAGGTGCAGGACAAGCAGTATACAGTTTCCTACCCTTTGTGAGTAAATCAAATAAACATAACATACATATATAAATAAATACAAGTATACATTTATTTGTTTTTGTAAAAAGAACTCTAGACAGATAAGACACTAATAGAAATGGCCACCTACAGGGGCAGGTGTAAGCAAGACTTTTGAATATTCTTTTTATATAGTTTTGATATTTGAAACATGTAATAATTTATATATTCTAAGTAAATAAATAAAAAGCCTACAACTGTCATGTTCTAAATTGCACCATTTTATGGTTCTTTGGATTTGTTTAAATAAAGGAAACAGTAGATGTATACTACGTATGAAACAGCGTATTTAGTAGCAATGAAAAGGGTTTCTATATCACTCAAATTTATTTATCTCTTATTAAATACCTCCATCTAGAACAGTAAGCAGTGACCAATAAGTATCGCAGTGGGTTCCTGAAGAATAAGCTCAAGCCATTCTCCTTTGGTAAAATTACCACACTGCCAGTAGATGAGATATTCCTCAGCACTAAGTGAACTTTAGCAAAATATTTAGTGAGATTTTTCAAGCATGATGGAGGCATAGGGACTAGATGCTTGCATATAATTCAGGGACCCTTCGATAATAAGCTGGATTTTCATATATATTTTCTATGCTAATCCACATATCAGTCCTGCAAGATACAAGAGGTGTCTTTTATTATATAAAGGTAATCTCTTTTTAAAAAGTTGAAAAACTAGCTTAAAGGGATATTATTTGCCTAACATCACACAGCTAATAAATAAGCTAGGACTGAGATACATATCTCTACAGTCAAATTCCATGTTTTTTCCACCCTACTATATTGTCTCTCAAATTTAATACACAATCCATCAAAATGTTAAACCCAGAAAACAATGTTAGTGGTAGCATTCAAATCACTAAAAAACAGATGATAGATTCAAGTTTGGTTAGATAGGTTCTAAAAAACTAAATGGTTAACTATTTAAAGCAGTAGATCCTTTCCTTCCTTACATTTTATCTCCCCCAAATTCCATATTATTAAAAAAACTCAAAGTAAAAAACCATAAAAACCAAGAATGAAATGTAAGTGAAGAGTTATCTGACTCTCAGAAAAGAAAAGAGATTTCTAAGCCTCAGATTAAAGAAAAGCATTGTCAAGTCAAAGACTGTTACTGTGATAAACAGGAATATGCAGCCAGCCACTTTACACTAACATTCTCAACAAAGGCTAGTGAAAACTTCATCAGGAATCAGAATTACGACTGCAGACCAGCTTTCAAGAAGCATTAGATGTGACTATATAAAAATTCAAAACTACAAAAGATACAGGAAAAACTACTTTAAAAAATTTTACAGTACAAAGGATTTAAAGCTTAACTACATAAGCAATATTTATAAATTCACACTAAAAATCTGAAAATTATGATGGAAAACAAGTTCATAAGCTAGCAATTTACAAAAATACTAATGGCAGGAGAAAAAAATGGTGTAGATGATAGAGGCTCTGTTCATCCCTCTGGTGACCAAAATCAAAGTTGTGACAGAAACAAGGAGCAAACAGCAAGGAAAACTGCCTGGGATCTAGACAAACAAGCCCTACAACTAGGGAGAAATCTAAGAAATCCCCCTGCGATGGCAGAAGGTAGGACAGGGAGAGGTCTCAAGGCTGCCCTGAGCAGCTGAGTGGGACACAGGCTACTGCAGCCACAGCTGCAGCCGCAGACTTCTCTTAAAGGGGCCATGTTCGCACACGGACTTTCACAGTGACAGACCTGCTCACTCTGAGCACCAGTACCGGTTCAACGGCACAAGGGGCACCAGGGATTTACAAGGGGACACTGAGCTGTCGGAGTGAGAACTGAGGCCAGACTTACTCTGTACACAAGTGCTGGCAGTATCCACTGTTCCTCTCTTGAGCCCTCCCTTTTCCCAGTGTGTGGATGCAGAGCTGCCATAGTGGAGGTGTCATCAAACTAGTTAACAGAGGTCACCTCCCCCACCAAGCCACATCCAGGTATATCCTCAGCGAGTCAGGCGCTCCTTGCTGAGCAGCGCCTAGACACACTGGAGGCAGCTAGCCTTGGTTTCTGGTGTGGCCTTTTGAGGCAACCATAAGCACAGCATCTGTGGATTGCTTGCTGAATCTTAACAGGTGGTCCCAGAGGGGTAGAGGCTTGGGCTAAATTTGGCCTGTAGCTGAACTCCTCTCAGGACTGTGCCACTGGATACCTATTTCACAAATCCACACTACTAAGACCGGGAGACTTAGGAGCCTTGCTTAGTACATAGAAACAGACACGGAAAGGCAGCCCAAATGGGAAGACAAAGAAGCAGAAATCACATAAGAGAACAGGACAGAAGGGCTTGGCACAAAATATTTGACGGGATGAAAACCCAGGATCTTCAACCAAGAATACTTTATCCAGCAAAGCTATCATTTAGAGTCGAAGGACAGATAAAGAGCTTCCCAGACAAAAATAATCTAAAGGAATTTATCACCACCAAGCCAATATTACAGGAAATATTGGAGGGACTTCTTTAAGAAGAAAAAACATGTATCAAAAACAGGAATAAAGAATGGTAATAACTACATTACCATCAACATCTCAAATGGAAAAGAATTAAGGGCTCCAACCAAAAGACAGCATGGCTGATGGATAAGAAAACAAGACCCCTACATACGCTGCCTACAAGAGACTCACTTCAGATTAAAAGACACACACAGACTAAAAGGAAGGGGATGGAAAAAGATACTGCTCTGATGGACTTAGATGGTATTGCACTGAAGGAAATGGGTCGGATAGAGAAAGACATATCGCATGATTTCACATATGTGGAATCTAAAGAACAAAATCAATAACAAAAACGGAAATAAATTCATAGATACAGAGAATATTTAGAAGGATACTAGATGGGAGGGGAAGGTGGAAAATGGCAAAGGGATTAAGAGGTACAAATGGATAGTTGCAGAATAGACATGGAGATGTAGAGTGTAGCAGTGAGAAGATGGTTAATAATGTAATAAATATGTAAGAGGGAAGACAGGTACTAGATTTAGTGGGGTAATCACTTTGCGAGTTATGTGGATCTCCAATCACTATGCTATACAACTGAAACTGGTATATTATTGTATACCAACTATAATTGAAAAAAATACTCATTGAATTGTACAATGTAAATATGTGCAACTAATTGTCTATTATATATCAATAAAGGCAAGGTGTGAAAAAATAATACTAATGACCAAAAAAGAGGAAAAGAAAAAATAGTCAACCTCACTACCCAAGTTAAATTCTGAGGTGTTTAACCTATCAAACTGTCAAAGGTTTGTCGGTTTAATGATAACCGGTGATGGTGAAAGTACAAGGAAAATGGCTACTCAAGCCTGTGGGAATATAAATTGTAAAACCTGGAGGGTATAATACACTTTGACAAAAAACTCTCCCTTTTAAAATTTTATCCTAAGAACTATGTTCATCAAAGCATTTATGGTAAGAGGAAGAAGGAGAAGGGAAATGAAAGAGGGAGAGGGAGGGAAGAGGGAATGTTAATTTTTAAATCTAGTTATATTATTTAAATTTTCTTTTAATTTCCCAAAATAAAAATTTTAAGTCATTACACACAGAAATGAAAACAGAATAGAGTACTAAAATAAATACAAACGGAAGTTCTATTGTTTTCTTCACACGGCACAATGAACAAGTTTTTCATATGTTCCCAGAGGTTCATGCAACCCATTAGAGAGATCACTGGAATAAACCATTCAATCAGAAGACCTGTATTCCAGTCTCAGCTTTCCCACTACCAGCCTATATCTTTTATCAATATCAGGTAAGTTTAGTTTTTTCTTTCAAAAATTAAACTATTAGTGATTTTAAAGTACTTTCTGTATTACGGTTTTATAATTTCATTACTCTTGAATAACTAGACATTCTCTTTTAAAAGACCAATCGGGCAGTTTGAAACATTCAACAGGAAGGAAACAGTGTCCCACAGTTATCCATCTGATAGGAACTTCTTTAAGAAAACTCAAAATTAACAAATGAAGAGCCAAAAGGACAGAGCAGATTGTATTGCTTATTCTCTAGATGTGAGAAAAATCAAATTCAATCCTGAATTGTATAAAGCAAACTCTGAATGAAACAATTATCTTTAAAATAACTCAATCCTGAATTGTATAAAGCAAACTCTGAATGAAACAATTATCTTTAAAATAACTCAGCACTATTTGTATGACCATTCATGAATAAAAAAATTATAAAAACGTTCTGTTGCACAATTTTGCACCTGAGATTCTTCCGAAAGTATCTGAGCTTTAAAATTTATTTTTAAGATGACATTTCATGCAGTCTACAAATAGAAAATTCAGGATAATTTTCTACTCATCTGCTACTAGCAATGACAGAGATCTTAAAGAGAAATAATCCAAATAAATAAAAATAAGATGGCTTTATTTTTTAGAAGTAGGTAACAGTATCTCAACAGATTTTTTCAATGCCAGACTATCTCTCTCTTCGATCTATTCCCCCTTCCCTTCCCTTTTCTCTACTATTCCACCTGGCATTCAAATTACACGGAATGCAGGTTATCGGTTAATGGATGCCAATATGAAAAGCAAGAAAAAGAGCTTCCTATTGTTCAACATTGACTAGAATAGAGAAAAAAGTCTTTGTAATTTTCAGTGGAAGAGTCCTATTGGCAAGGCTGTAAACACTACAATTTGAATTTGATCCCTCCAAACTAGACAGCTGGCTATAAATGTAAATATACCTAATAGATGTGCTTCAAGGCCAGATGATATTTTCTAAGCATAAAGAACAAAGTTCTAACAAGTTATACTCATTTTACTATTTACATAGCACTTTTACATATTTTAGTTCATTTCATTCTTAATTCCTGACGATTGTGTTCTATTTCCATTTTTCATGTAAGGAAACGAAGGCTCAGAATTTAAGTAACTTTTATACCGTAAAGCTAAAAGTGGGCTTTAAATCCAGATCTAAATGATCCTAAATGAGGTATTCCAAGCAGAAAAGTATGACTACAATTTAAAATGAACTTAGAAAAGTGTTAGTCAGTTTCTAATTAAGTAGTACTTTAATCAGTGATTCATTATGACACTCACCCCCCCAAAACAAATATTAAATGTTAATTTCAGTTTGTGACCAAAAATACTAATAGATCACTCATTTCAGCTACAAAGATAAAAATTTAAACTACTAAGGGTAAAGATGCTTTTATTGGCAGATACCTTTTACCATCTTACTAATCTACAGAAATCTGTGACATAAGATCACATATTTGACATAAAATCTTTCCCCTTTTATGTTCAAGTTTCTATTTCAAATACAGTAGTCCCCATCTCCACGGTTTCGCTTTCACGGTTTCAGTTACCTCAGATCGACCCCCAATCCAAAATATTAAATGAAAAATTCCAGAAATAAACAATTTCTAAGTTTTAAATTGTACACCATTCTGAGTAGCGTGATGAAATCTCTCACCATCCTGCTCCGTGAATCAGTCCTCTGTCCAGTATATCCACACTGTATACACTACCTGCCCATTAGTCAGTCAGAAGCCTTCTCAGTTATCAGATGCACTGTAGCAGTATCGCAGGGCTTGTGTTCAAGTAAACTTACTATACTTAATAATGGCCCCAAAGTGCAAGAGTAGAGATGCTGGCAATTCAGATATGCCAAAAAGAAGCTGAAAAATGCTTTCTTTAAATGAAAAGGTGAACATTCTCCACTTATTAAGGAAAAAGAAAAAAACTGTATATTGAGTTTGCTAAGATCTATAGTAAGAATGAAGCTATCCATGAAATTGTTTAAAAGGAAAATGAAACTCTTGCTAGTTTTGCTGTCACACCTCACACTGCAAATTATGGCCACAGTGCATAATAAGTGCTTACTTAAAAGACAGAAAAGGCATTAAATTGTGAGTGGAAAACACAAACAGAAAATGTATCTGTCTGTCTGTGTTGGGTGTGTGTGTGTCTGTCTGTTTATTGTAGGGTTCAGTACTGCCCACAGTTTCAGATCCACTGGGGGTCTTGGAACATATCCCCCATAGATAAGGGGGGACTACTGTACTCAGCTCATTGTATTCCTACTGCCTACAACTAACATTTCCCAACCTCTTAATCCTCTCCCAGAGAACATCTTTGAATTGATTGCTTACCTTCCATCTCTGAGTTCTAGATAGCTACCTGTTTAGCAAGGTAGGTCTCAGTTCCAAGGATGCCAAATTAACCAGAGAAAAGCTATAGTAGGGGAAATGCAGCATTAGCTTGAATCCTTATAAACATTCTATCCAAAAGGATAAAAAATTTTAAAGTAGTTCTTCCTCCATTAATGAACATATACAACTATCTCTTCCTCTTTTACTATGGGTTCATAACCAACAAAGAAATAATAAAGGACTCAGACAGATGAAAATAAAAATATAGCTGAAACCAGTGACCAAAAAAGCTTCCTATTAACTTCAATTGTAAATTAAATTTACTCTGAACTGTAGATGTTCCATGTGCTTCTCCCTCACAGGGTCCAGCCTGCTAAGATAAATCTACCATACAGAGTAGAGGATGTATAGCCTAAGAATTGAGAGCTCCAAAAATAGAACTAGAAGAACAATGAGCAAAAGCATACTCAATTCTTCTCCTAGCCTCACTTAATCATCCTTTGTGAAGGCATTTGAGGGGTAGAAAGGAGGAACATTACTTATAAGAACTTCCTACTTTACAAGTCATGGTAGAAACATGCAAAGAGAAAGATAATGGCTCGGCCTCAATGAATATAATCTCCACAAATATACAACAGATACTTCAGAAAGTTTTAAAAAGTCTCAAGCAGGAACACCGTACAAAAATCATCTCCTCCTGTTTCACTTCCTATACCAGAGAGGAATTAGATGAAGAGATAGTAGACTAGCTTGACCTGAAAAGACTGGGCAAAAAGAAGAAAATCAGGTCTGCAAACTCCCAAAGCAGTCCTGATTAAAAACCAATATTCTTGTAGCCTTTGCATGAGTCATAAAAGTCATAAAAGGCAGAGCTCTCTGTAAAACTGCACAGTAGACAAAAGGGTATTTAACCATTTTATCCTCCTTTTCAAAATTCTTTCCCTCACCTACCCTCCTCTCTCACTCTTAACCCCACCGAAGACCCACACCTTGCCTTCTACATGCCAAAGTTCACTTCTTTCTTAGGTCTGACGGCTAAACTCCCATTCCCCACAGTACAACTAAGTATGAATTAGATATGATTAAAGCACTTCATGCTAACAGGTAAATGTGGGTTAATCCATCAGGGTTCAATTCTGCAAATTTCATTAAGCTCTACTATGTATAAGGTACTGTCTTTAATCTATGAATGTACCTATTCTTCTTACAAGCAAAACTAGTTCACTCAATCTTTTAATGGACAAGGTAAGAGGCATGTGAGTGCCTATTTCACATCACACTCTCTCCATCCCATTTTCTTCCATCCTATGACCCTTCCCCCTACTCCAAGAGCCAGGAAATAAAATCCAAGGAATCAATATTGCTTCCAGTAAAATTTGATGACTGTAAAGACAATGTGGGAGGGTACAGCAAATACTAAACATTCAAAACCAGAGCTGAGTTGTAGAGGATCTTTTGGATTTAATTTTACATATTAATTGAAAGTACAATAAAGGACTTCTCAATAAATTGATCTCCTACAAGTTACCTATAAACTAGCTTTGCTCAGAACCCTGAGTTATTAAGCCATAAATACTGAGAGGCTTTTTTTCTTCAGTTATTTCTAGTTAAAATGTTAATAACTACCAGTTCAATTTGCCCTACTGAATTTAAAGGCTATTAAAATTGGCTATTAAACTTATCTACTGTTTTCAATTAGACTTGACATTTTTCTCATGTACTCCTAGGTTTGAAATTTCAAACTAATTAGCATACTTGCTTTAAATCTTTTTTTTTTTCATTTGTAAAATTTATTAATTCTCACCTGTAAGAGGTTCTAAACTAAAGAGAAGAATACAACTACTGACAGGTTTGGGTTTGGTTTGGCCATGTGAAGTTATTTTTAGTTGTTTTAATTCATTGTCAATATCTTTAAGAATCAGGTGGCTGCAAACAAACCAACAAAAAAACCCCCTAGATTTCCTATGTTCTCTTGAGAAAGCTGAAGACTGGGCCCATATTCATGTAGGGCACTAATCAGGTAGACCTGAGAACTCGATGTCCCTCTTAGGTGAGGCATAAATTCTCTAGAGCATTTCACTCATTTTCATTTTTCATCTGCCTAGTACCTGAAGGCATATGAGTGCGCTATTCATAAACTATTTCTTTGAAAGGTGCAAAATAATTTCCAGATCACTTCCACACTTCAAGTCACCTAAATGCAAAAAAACACAAAACAGCCTACAGCAGCTTGCAACTTCAGTTAATAAGCCTTCTAAGCCTTCACAATGCTTAGAAGAGTGAGAAAAGAAAATTCAGACCTATAGAAGGGTGACAACAAAAGGTAAAAAGCTCATCCAAAAGCTTTTTAGGGAATGAAGAAAAAAAGGTGAAAGAACTCAAAAACATTTTTGAGACACTCAAAGCTTTCCTGATTGTACCATACATTGCTCCACAGACCTTCTCACCACACTCCATGCTTCAGAACTTCCCTTCCCACTTTCTCTTTACGTATAACAATAGCAGTTAGGTCATAAAACTGAGAAATGTTAGGAAAATTTATGCAACACATTTACATTTTCAAAAATAATTCTCACACACTTTTTTAACAGACAATCTATCAGCAAGTCCTTTCCCAAGTATTTTCTACTGCTTTCTGCTTTCTGTTCAAATGACAACTGCAGTCCTCAATTTCAATACTTGGACTTCAATCCCGGTTGGGCTCTCCATTACAAAAAAAAATTTGGCCCTATGGTTGTATTCCTTATTTCTACAAATATTCCAATTTTTACATTCTATTTCATTCAAAACGTATCACTAACCTCTCTGAATTTTAATCAGATTTATGTAGTTGAGGAAGGGGGAGGCTGTGCCCAATTGTCCAAATAAAGTCAATATACCATGCGGCTTCACTGATTGTTAATTTAAATAAAAAGCATCGAGACCCTTAAAGATAAAAAATGTAAATAATTTTATATGCTAAGTACACAAAGTGACAAACAGGTGAGACTCTATAGCACGTCTGGATTGGTGTCTTTTCATCATGGACTCAAAATATTGAGAAAGGAGAACGAATTCTCTGAAGACGGGGGAGGGTCACATTGCCCCCACATTAACGAAGTGATGCCTCACCTCCCTTCACCCCATTTCCCAGGATAAAGGGTGTTAGGAAACTTGCAACTGAAAAAGAAAATATAAGCCTTTCTATGCAAGTTTTGAGAAAACAAAGCTTTACCATACATGATACTGTTATAGCATAAAACCACACGCAGCGCATTATTAGGGTCTCCTCTTCGCCCAAACGGAGACTACCTGCCACCTTATCATCTATTGTGATGCGCCCTCCTCAGGATGTCGCTGCGTTAGCCCAGGGAGGACAGAAAAGGGGCGGGGCACGGGGTTACTCTGCCCTGGGAAGGAGGGATTAGGGTATCGCCTTCACCCCTGGGGAAAGGCCTCGGGACTCCCAACGCAAAAACAGCACCCTCGAACCCAAAACCCACTCCTGCCTCTCCGAACTTGACTGCCAATAGCTGGAGCCCAGAACCCCACCCACAGTCCCCTAGCAGGGTTCGAGACGCCCAGACCACTGCCACAGCAGCCCAGCTCTCAAGCCCGGATTCGCCTTCCTTCCCCTTCTTCCTTCGCCCCCGCCAAGCCCAGCCGCCGGTGCCGCCCCCACCGAGTTCCCCAGTTCCGTCCACTCACCCTCGAACCTGTAGTCCCCCTTGAGCGTCCACTGAGGGCCTAGTCAAAGGCCGAGGCCAGCGACACCTCCGCTTCCTCCTCAACTGGATCCCTCCAGAGCTGTCTGTAGTGGCAGCCACTCAAGCGGCCGCGGCTACCAGAGCCGCCCCGCAGGTTGCAGGCCGGCTCCTAAGCCTCTTCTCGCGAGAGTCCGCAGTCCGAAGAGACGAGGGTACCTATGTTCTCGCGAGAATGATAGCTCACCTCCCAGGAGTGGGCGGGGTGCAGAATGTGAGGGTAGTTGAACCAGGAGCAGCTTGGGGTGGGCGTTTAGCCTGGGGGCTGGCACCGCAGAGTGGAAGTTAGTCCTCATAGACCTCAGCTGGCGATCAACAGCGAATCTCAAGGCTGAGTGGCTGCGAGCAGTTATACCCCCAAAACATATGAACCCCACGTCTTTCCTTCGACTTCCTAGCACCGTTATAAAAAAGCGGACAGCGTTTCCAACCCAGAGTTGAAGAAATACCTGAGACCCTGAGTTTGCTCAGGAAAAGCGTTTCCCTTAATTGAGCAAACTGGGAAATCGCCTTTACCAGTTCAGCTGGAGGGTATTAATCGACCCAGTTCATGGCTGGCGGTCGTTGTTAGAGCCACCTTCTATTCCCTAACGTCCACAGCTGTTTGATTTTAAACGCTGGGTTGGCGGGAACTGTGTGCCAGCTGAAACTCCTACAGTTGGGCCGCCTGTCGAACGTCGATAGTAAACCGGATGGAGTATCATTTGTGAGTAGAAAGTCGCCAAGGAATAGTTTGTCGTGCAACTTTACTGACCCTACCATGTACCAAATGCTGAACTATACAAAGCGAAAAGGTAAAAGACGCGATCTCCGCCCTCGAAATTCACACCCGGGGAGCGAGACCCACCCCAAAACGGATAATCCCATATACTGTGGTGAAAGCCGAGTTCCCCGCCGTGAGCTGTGGGAACAGAAAGGGTGTAACCTGCTCCGCCTATCATGCTTCAGAAACCTCTACCAGGGAGTAACATTTGAGCTGAATCTTGAAGGATGAGTAAGAATTCCCTGGTTTTTAGGAGAGTGGGAGGAGCTTTGCAAGCAGATGAAGCAAAGAGAAAGAGGACTTTGAGTAATTTGGTATGAAAACAGATTTTCCGGCAAGAACCTTGTTGAAAAACTTTTAATCTGTGTTTGGTGCAGAGGAGAAAAAACTCTCAGGATCCCACATGTGATAACCAAAATGTTTCCAAAGCAATGTTTATGCTAAGATGAGCAGTTGAACATGAACTTAGGTACACCTAAGGACACTTAGGTATCAAAGACCTAAAGGAAACATAGGCTATTGTCACAGTATACCAAGTTATTATTATTGCCAACATTCTGCTAAATTGAAAATTGCCAATAATTTTTGAGAATTTCTAAGAAGAGGAGCAATCTAAACAGGAATTTTATACTACAGGCAATCTCATGGAGAAATTTCAAAAAAAATTCTCAGGTAACAAAAGAACAAAAACCTCGCCAATCTTGATTTATTATCAAATTTTTCTTCTGCAAGCTAAGATCAAGAGAGGTAATTCTATAGTCCAAGTTAAGGGTCAGTGAGGTCTGTCAAACAGGAATTATTTCCTGTATTGAAATCGAAGCCATCGTTTTCTTTAAAAGTCTCTGGTATTCTAGTACATAGTTTCCACCACTCTCCCTTTAGACACATTTTCATATTATTACCTATATTTATGTATACTATAGTTTCATTTGGCTCACCCCACTCTTCCTACGATTGAGCCTAACACTTAATAAAAAAAAAAGCAGTTATAACCCTGCTGTAGGCCAATCAGTTCTTCTGCTTAGCTTAATTCGCAAGTTCTAGCCCAAGTTCTAGGAATCTTTCAGGAAACATTGAAGGAATTATATCAGCAAAAGATTTCAGATGAAATGTGGGGACTTTGTTCCATGCCAGAATCCAGTCTATTTTACCTTACTTTGAAGGGCCTATGGTTCATTTCATTCTGTTATTCTTTAAAAAACAAATGAACAAAAACAAGAAAATCCAAATTTTACATATAAAAGCAAAAGTCCTAGAATAGCCAAAAGAATTATGAAAAAAAAAAATAATGAAGAACTTGTATTTCAAGATTTCAAAACTTACTACAATGCCACAAAAATCAAGGTGATGTGGGATTGGCATAGGGCTAAGCATATAGATCAATGGAGTAGAACTGAAAGTCCAGAAATAAAGCCTTACATTTATGGTCAATTGATTTTCAGCAAGTGTGCCAAGGTAGTTCAATGAGGAAAGGATAGTCTTCAAAAAAATAGTGCCTGACACATTCATATGCAAAACAAACAAAAAAACCTCTTAGATTCTTACCTCATGCACACCAAAAATGTAACCTTAAAAAGATTATAGGCCTAAATATAAAAACAAACTATAAATTGAGTAAAAGAAATTAAAGGAGAAAATCTTCATAACTTCGGATTATTTTCCAGACGTGACAACAAAAGCACATGTCATAAAAGAAAAAAAATTGATAAATTGGGCTTTTTTTTAATTAAAATTTTTTGAGCTTCAAAAGATTGCATTAAGAGAATAAAAAGATAACTCAATGACTGAGAGAAAATGTTTGCAAATCAGAATAAAGGACATGTTATATATAATATATAAAGAACTCTTACAACTCAGTAATAAATAAGACTAGCAACCCAATTAAAAAATGGTATAAGATTTGCATAGACATTTCTATGAAGGTTATGAATGACTAATAAGCACAGGAAAAGGTGCTCCATGTCATTAGATATTAAGTAAATTAAATTAAAACCACAGTGAGATACCCCCACATACCCACTAGAATGGTTATACAGGCATACTTTGGAGATCCTGCAGAACATCACAATAATTTCAATAAAGGGAGTCACCTTTTTGCTAGTGGAAAGTCTTGCCCTCAGTTTGTAAAAAACATTTGTGAAGTGAAATAAAGCAAAGACTTAATAAATGAGGTATGTCTGTAATAAAAAATCAGACAATAACAAGTGTAGATGAAGATAGGGAGAAACTGGAACCCTCATGTATTACTGGTGTGAACATAAAATATCACAGCCATTTTGGAAAACATCTTGGTAGTTTTTTGAAGTTAAATATAAATTTACCATACTATCCAGATATTTAACTTCTAGGAATTTACCCAAAAGAAATGAAAACATATGTCTACACAAAAACTGTATATGAATGTTAATAACAGAGTTATCTGTAGTAGCCAAAAATTAGAAATAATCAGTTGATGAGTAGATAAATAGAACACAGTATGTCATACAATGAAGTATTCTTCAGCAATGAAAAGGAATGGCATACTGTTATGTGCTGCAACACAGATACATCTCAAAAACAGTATGCCAAACAAAAAGAATCCCATTAGATAAAATGCCCAGAGAAGGCAAATTTATAAAGATAGAAAGCTGATTCACAGTTGTCTGGGCCTAGGAGTGGGAGGCAAGGATTGCCTGAAAATGGATTCAAGAAAACTTTCTGGAGTGATGGTAGTCTTCTTAAACGGGATGAGTGATAGTTGCACAACTTTATAAATACAAAATATTATTGCATACAATAAGGGAATGTTATGTAAGTTTTACCTTGATAAAGCTATAAAAAGAAAAAAGACATTCATCCTATTGAATTGCATATCTCAATCTTTTAGATCCCATTTTTTATAATCACCCATTTTAGATTGTTTAAAAAAACTTTTGAAACTCATACAATGCAATAGCAAAGCAAAACAAACAAAAAACCCTACCCTATTTACAAATGGGCAAAGGACTTGAATACACATTTCTCAAAAAGAAGACATGCATTAGTATGTATGACAGGTATATGAAAAGATGCTCAACTTCATTAATCAGGGAAGTGCAAATCAAAACAATGAGATATCACTTCACACCTGTTAGAATAGCTATTATCAAAAAAACAAGTATTGGCAAAGATATGGATAAAAGAGAATCTCTGTACATTGTTGGTAAATTGGTACAGCCACTATGGAAAATAGTATGGAGGTTCCTCAAAAAATTTAAAATAGAGTTACTGTATGATCCAGCAATCCCACTTTTGAGTACATAGCCAAAGGGAATGAAATCAGGATCTTGAAGACATATCTTTATGCCAATGTTCAGTGCAGCATTATTCATAATTGCCAAGATATGGAAACAACCTAAATATCCGTTGACAGATGAATAAAGAAAATATGTATGTATACACTCGTACGTATGCATGTAATGCACATACACACAGGAATACCTCATTTTATTGCACTTTATTATGCTTCACAGATGTTGCATTTTTTTTATACATTAAAGGCAAGACCCTCTATCAGCAAAGATTACAACTTGCTTTACTGCACTGGTCTGGAATCCAACCCACAATATCTTTGAGGTGTGTGTGTGTGTGTATAAATATATATCATATGTATGTATTATATGTATGTAGAATACATATTATATATAATGGAATATTGTACAGCCTTCAAAAAGAAAGAATTCACCATTGTGACAACATGGATGAACCTGGAGGACATTATGCTCAATAAAATAAGCCAGACACATAAAGACAAATACTGCATGATTTCACTTATATGTGGAATATAAAATAGGCAAACTCATAGAAACAGAGAGTAAAATGGTGGTAGCCAGGGGCTAGGAGGAGGGAGAAATAGGGAGATGTTAGTCAAAGGGCACAAAGTTTCAGTTATGCAAGGTGATCTAATGTATAGTATGGCAACTATTGCTTATAATACTGTATCGTATACTTGAAATTTGCTTAGAGGTTAGATCATAACTGTTCTTACTACAAAATAAGAAGAAAATATCAACAATGTGAGGTGACAGTGCTATGAAAAAAACTGAAAATTGAAAATGTGCAAGTAAAATCCCCCAATTCTAAATTTAATATGCAACATAAAAATTTTATAAATACATGGAAAAGTTAAAGAAGACTCTCATAACTGAAGACTCAATATTATAAAGATAACAGTTCTCCGAAAATTCATCTATAGGATCAAAGCAATACCAATTGATTTTGCATGTGTATAGGTGTGGATGTGTGTGAGGAATAGGACAATTTAGAGAACTAGGTCTAAAATTAAAATATTAAAATGGAAAGAGTAAGGTATACCCTAAACATTTGTGAAAAGGGAGAACAATGTGTGATGAATTGTTCCACCAGATAACAAGACCTAATATAAACTATGGTTTTAAGGCTGTGTAGCATTAGCATAAGAAAACACAAAAAGATCAATGAAATAGCATAGACACTGCAGAAATAGTATCAAACATGCTGACTCTTGATTTACAAGGAAGGTAGCATTGCAGTAAAGTATAGAAAGCATAGTGTTTTTGGTAAATAATGAAACAATAAATTGAAACAATTGGATACCCATATGAAAAAAAATTAAATGACCTCTACCTTACTCTTAGACAAAAATCAGTTCTAGTTGGGTTATATATCTAAATGTAAAAGGCAAAATAATAAAGTTCCCAGAAGAAAATATAGAAGAATATCTCTATTATCTTAAGGTAACTAATGAATTTTTCAATAGGACACTAAAGCACTAACTATAAAAAATGAGCACCTTGACTACACTAAAATTAAAACTCCTCATTCATCAAAAAACACTATTAAGAAAGTGAAAAGGCAAGCCACAAAGTAAGCAATATAGTTAACTGACAAAAGAGTGGTATTCAGAATAAAGGGTGCTTATAAATTGATATCAAAAGACAGCCCAAAAATGAAATAGAAAAGAGCACTGAATAGGCACTGCACAGAAGAAAAAAACCTTAATGGAAAATAAATATATGAAAATATGCTAAATCACACAAGTAATCTGGGAAATGAGAGCAAAGAAAAACAATGAGATGCCCATCAGATTGGCAAAATTTTCAAAGTCTCACAATACTTGGTATTTGCAAGAATGTGGAGCAAGAAGAACTTTCATACATTGCTCAGAAAATGAGATATAAACTGTTAAAACCACTTCGGAAAATAGATTGACATCTCCTACCAAAGTTGAGCATGCAGTTCTATTCCTACTTAGGTACACATTCTAGGGAAACTTTTACATGTTTAAGAAACTTGTAGAAGAAAGTTCATCTTTAGTAATAGCCCCAAACTGAAAACAACCCAGATATCCATTAAGAATAAAGGCATAAATAAACTGAAGTATACTTATACAATGAAATACTATACAATTAATATAACTACAGCTATGTACATCAAATATTTGTTTGTTTTTAGGAACTGTAGCAGAGATGTCTAGCTTGCCACCAAAAATCTGTGCTTTTCTAGAACAGAGTTGTCACTAGGAAGAGTCTACCCAGCCAGAGACTACATTTGCCAGATGTCTCACCCCACTTTACAATATTAGGCATGATAACATGACTGTATTATAGTCAGAGAAATGTGAAGAGATTGTGTCACCTGTTCCAGGTCTTGGCTGTAAACACCTCCCACATGGCATTTCTAACTGGAATGGAGACAGCTCTAGGGTTACCATGCTAGAAGCTGAGTCCCTGGCCACGCTGTTGACCTGTTAACCTGCCCAGTACTGTTATGTGAACAAGAAATAAGCTTCTACTTAATTTAGGTGGTTATACATTTAGGATCTATTTGTTTTAGCAATTTGCTCACCCTAATTCAGAAATGAGAACCTTTAAATGAAGTGCTGACTAGCAAAAACCTAAAAATATGGAGCAGGGGCTTAGCCATAGTGGATGGTGAAAAAATAGATACCACGGGCTGGAAAAACAGAGCCCATGATATGCAACAGCATACATTTGGAAGAATAATAGTAGACTATCCATCTAATCAAGGGATCTTGAATTTCTATTAAAAAAAGCAGGGGAATAATGATAAATATAAAAATAAAAAGGTGATGATGAAGAAGGATGTGATTAAGCAAAGACTAATAAGGACTTTCTAAAGTACTGGCAATATTCTGTTTCATAATCTGAGCAGTGAGTAATGGGTGTTTATTTTATTTTTTCTTAAAAATCTACATATATGTTTTATACATACTTCTGTATCTACGATAAATTTTGCTAATATATATATACTACATATATATTATATATACTACATATATATTATATATAGTACATATATGTATATATTTTTTAGGCGAGGCAACCCTTGGTTGACGTCACAGATTGTAAGGACCTTGTCAGCTTACAATCCCTTATTTTTTATTTTTTACATCTACAGCACCTGGTCTTCCTAGGTGGTCTCCCATCCAAGTACTAACCAGGCCCGACTCTGCTTAGCTTCCAAGATCAGACAAGATTGGGCTTGTTCAGGGTAGCATGGCCATAGACAAATTTTGCTATTTTAAAAAGTAAAAACATATCAATCAATACCAAGTAGATTTTATTCCAGACATGCAAAAATATCACATTAATGAACTAAAAGTGAAAATTATGTATTTTTGGAGAAACAGCATATTATAAAGTTTAATACTCTTTTATAATTTCAAAAAAATCTTTTAGAAAATTAGTTATAGAAAGGAATATCATCAAATGTTAAAGACCATTCTCTTGTTGAGAAATTACAGATGCCCTCCTGTTAAGGTCAAGAATATGATAAAGAAACCCAATATCATCACTTATTAACATGGTATTAGAGGTACTAGATAATACCATAAGAAATGAAGAAAATATGCATAATAAGAGGGAGAAAAGAAAAAAAAGTATCATTATTTGAGATGATATGATCACCTAAATAGAAAGGCAAGTGTAATCAAAAGATGAACGATTAGAATTAATAAGAGAGTCCAGGAGGGTTGTTGGGTATAAGATAAAATTATAAAAATGAACAATGCTTCTCCACACCAGAAATAACCAAGTAGAAAACGTAACAAAAATTTAGACATCTTTCGCAATAGCTACAAAGGATACATAAGATTTTTCCAGAGAAAATGTTTAGACTCTACTTAAGATGCATAATAGGAGATCAGAATAAATGAAGAGTCTTACTAGGTTGATAACAGGATGATATAATAAAGATAGAAATTATTCCAAAAATTAATATATAATATATAATTTTAATATAGTCTCAGCCAAAATTGCAGCTGGATTTTTTTTACAAAAGTGACTCAAAAAATTCATTGTAAAATTTGTATGATAGAATAAAGCTTCTAAGAAGGATGTGTGTGTGTGTGTGTGTGTGTGTGTGTATGTGTGTGTACTTTATATTGCAGAAACAAACACATCGATAGAATAAAGAGAGCTCAAAAATAAACCTATGTTAATGACATCAGCAAGATGGTGGAATAGGAAGTCCTAGCCCCTGTCCCTAACAGAAACACTGATTTAACAATGATATATAGAGCAAAATACCTTTAAGAGAAGTCTATAGTCCAGTTAAGAAGTTACAGTACCCCGGGGAAGCAGAAAACTGAAACCAGCCACATTAAAATAGTGGACATGGCAGAAAAACTCAGAAAAAGATCAATATGCCCCATCTCCCTAAACTATTCCTAAGATCCCTGTTTGATATTCTGCAAACATTACTTTTGCTTCACCCTCCTCAGGCATCTGGAGAGGGAAAATCAAGACACTTTCCCCAGTGTCTTGACATCTTTGGATCCAAAGAATCCAGACTAGTGTGGCCCTACGAATACTAGTGGCTGAGATCTAAGTGATGATGTCTGTGATGAGCATGTGCTGCTGGTTGCTGAGATTCCATGTAAATATGACTCTGATCCAACCACAGACAATGACTTCCTCACATTCTCTTAATGGCCTGCAGAGCATTGGATATGGGTAGGTCCAAACCAGACCACTAGGGAATGCCAAAACATTCATCTCTGCTGCTTGTGTCCTGGGGTCCTCCTGCTTCATCTCTGGCAGGTGGAAACTAGAGGAACACTTGAGTGGGCTTTGGATGTTTGCAGGAAATCTACATATTGTGAACAACCTTTCCCGGTATCTTCAGATCTGGGTTTCCAGATTGTGAACCTTAAGGAGGACATGAAGTCATGTTAGCACAGAAGCTGGAACTGTTGACCACGTGAACCTAAACTTGCAGAGGTGGAGATTTTTCTAGACTGTGACCTGAAGGCCATTTCATTTTTCAATGCCACTAGTAGTTTCCATTTATGCACCTTCACTAATATATCTACCTTAGAGCTTCTGTGTCCACTCTTTGTCTTGAGATTCTAAGAAAGGGTGAGAATGTTGAACCCATGAAGATCTGTCACAAAGAAGCTACAGATGTTGCAGTTTGGCCACAGTCCTCCCAAGACATGTGATCTCTGTGCAGAAAGAAGAGCATCTGGAGTGAAACTGCTGGATCATATGCTCTCAGGTTCTTCCAATGTTACCAGGAGTTTATATGGTTGAGAAAACCATCCATTTTGTTTTATTATAAAAGGAGTCTTAGGATAAGAATTGCAAAAATAAATTATTGATTTAATAATTTTAAATAATGTATTGATTTTAAAACCTGACTTAATTCTAAATACTGGGCTTTGCTCTGAATGAAGTTATACCAGTCCACAATTTAAGGGCAAGTTGTTTCTTCCTCTAGCATGTTTCCTGGGGGCCACCTCCAAGATGGAACCAAGAACTTATTTCTATAGAGTTCTATATAGCCTGGGTTGGATATTCACAGGCTCAATCCTTGAGGATTTGGGAAGAAGGTATCTTGTATATGAGCCACATAGAGAGGAGAATTAAAGGACTAGAGACATTCAAAGGAACAGTGAGTGTCCAAGGATTAAGGCAAGAGATAGAAGGAAAGTCAAGGAAGTTTGATTTGTGGGCCTCCTTCTGAGAATGACCTTTCATTGGCTGAAAGTTGATTCAAAGGGAACAACAATAAGACAAATTTTCACTCTTTAAAAATAAAATAAAATAATCTATGTTTACATAGTAACAAGGTATGATTTTTAAAATGGATCTACAAAGCTATGGAGAAATAAAGAATTGTTGGATAGATAGTATTTGGAACACTGTCCATATGAAAAAAATTAACAATAAAGTTCAAACATAGCATTTGTCATACACAAAATTAGACTTCAGAAGAATATATGCCTAAAAGTGAAAAGTAAACCTCTAAAGCAGATGGTCTTGATAACTTTGTGACCTAGGGTTGGGGAAAGACTTCTTAAATAAGACTCCCTAAAATACAAACAATAAGGTGAGAAACTGAGATACCTGTATCCATCGAAATTAAGCATGGTTAGTAAATATACTGGGAGATAACTGGGAGAAAATAGTTGTGACATTTAAAACCAACAAGGAATTTGTATTAAAATATGCAAAGAATTCAAAATGAACAGGGCCAGAAAACCAGAGCTTACTGCTCTGTCTTCCTCATTAGAACACGAACTCTTTGAGGCCAGAGATGGGATCTTATTCAGTTCTCAGTGCCATGAGACATTTTAAGGCACACGAGTCTACTGTTTTAGACAGCACAATATAGAACATGTCCGTTATCACAGGAAGTTCTATTGGACGGCATTGATTTAAATAGGACAGGGCTCTGTATTTTACACTCCTGAAGTATCTTGTACTTTTCTTTCATAGCACTTATCAAAGTTAATAATGAATTAATGTCTGTCTTGCCTACCAAACTGTAGGCCACAGGAAGACAAGAACTGTGTCCATTTTGCTTACCCATGTATGCCCAGTGCCTAATACAGTACATGACAAATAATGAACACTAAATAGATATTTGTCAAATGACAAATGAAGTTATATTCTAAAATATATGAAAATTCTATTCCTTGAAATTTGGGGTCCAGACTAGAAATATGAGCAGTGTTTGTGTATAGGTAAATGTTTTTGCATTCAAATTTCAGACCTCTTTCTGCCTTTCCTTGCTGAGCATTTTATTTCCTTTCCTGAAATGAAGAGGACAATAGCATCTAGCTACTATGAGATTTGGCAACCTAGTACTTTGGTAATACTAAAAGGATGATGTTCAAAATATCAGAATGTGAAACACATGATTAAAAAACATCTTGATGATGGATGTTAGCTGAAACTATTGCGATAATCATTTCACAAGGGATGTAAATGTATGCCTTAAACTTACAAAGTGATGTATGTCAGTTATTTCTCAATAAAACTGGAATAAAAACATTTTGCATCATTTTTCCTAGCCACGATCAATTTAAACCTATTGGTGTTACTCATTACCAAAAAGACAATCTTATAACAGGTAAGAAATACTTAACTTCAATTATTTAGAATGATGATCATTACATTTTTATTTTGCATTGTAAGATGAGAAGTTAAAAAGTGCCATTTTATTCTTTTATAAATTATGTAACAACATACTTTAAAAAGAATAAACAATAGAAATAGAATAATTAACAGAGCTCTTAAATGAATAAAAGTAGAATCAAAATAATCAATTAAAATTATAGCTAGCGTGGCTAGCAATTGATTACATGTAAAGTGTGGTGATACTAGAAATATTGGCACTTGGTGATCATAATAGAGCTTGAAAATATTAGCAGCATGTAATATTGTTGCCCTATGATGTCTAGAGCAGTGCTCTGATAGATCTGTTTTCATTGGGATTTAGCTTTAGTTAATACATCCACATCAGCTTTGTCTGCTTCTCCGAGATTTTTTTGATGGTTCTCAACCAGGACATTGTCTTCCTTTTTTCGGGGCCTCTGGGAACCCGAATCTCTGTGAGCGATAGAAGTTCCAAGAGCAACAAAATTGTGCACATCCTGCAGCTTCTTCCTCAGCCATTCCACCCTTTCCATTGAGTTCAGATGTTTACGCAGGTTATGCATAAGCTGTATTTCACTCACAGATCTCTTTCTGTAGAAAACAGAAACAGAGAGGACCACTCCTTTAGCTCCCCTCTTCCAATCATAAAGCCAACCCTAGAAATCCAATTCCCATCCTCTCACCATGCAGAAAATGCTACAGTACTTACTTAATAAGTTTCCCATCTGATTTTGCAAAAAAACATATTGCAAGCATGACAATCATTACTTTAACCATTTCTTTTGCAGACATCTTCACTAAAAAGGAAAAGCAAAATGCAGGTATTTAAAAATATTTTTAATATTCCAAACTATATAATTAAATTTAGTCGTTTACATTTATAACTATAAAACTGTGCACAGAGTGTTACAGTAACTAACTGGATTGGTTTTCATGGGAGACTTTTGGAATCAGCCTTTTTATTTTACAGATATATTAGAATATATTATGTATATACATAATTTGGCTGGAAATTAGATTAGTTTTACTTAAATATTTTTTTGAGAGTTCTTGTGCAAGTTTTAATATATGAATTTTAAGCCACATAAGGAATGAAAAAGCTTACTTTTTAGAATTTCCTCACATATTTTATGTTTGTTCTGGCTAAAAGCTTATAATTTGCTTGAAATGGCTACTTTACCTCTTAGGTAAATTATTAACACTGTTTATTTACTTAGCAGATTCCTTTTTCATAAGTCAACTTCATTTCAGGCACTGCAATAATAACTGTAAATACCAAATTAATAGGCTCTGATTTAGAGATTTTTACTGAATTAACACATATTTCTACTATTAAAAAAATTGGTCAAAGTTTTAAAAATTCATCTAATGACTTCTTATGTGGATTTAGAGCTTTGGCTTCATATAAAATATTTGTCTATATTATTTCTTGAGCTTATTTTATTAACTATCTTGTTTGAATATAATTTTTATCACTTTTCTCTTTTGCTCATAAAGTTTTTCATCTCAGAATGGTCTTACCTTAATCTGCACTTCAATCCTTGCAAAGCCTATTATTATAAAGTGTTTTTCTTAATGTTTAATGTTCTGTTTTAATATACATATAGAGTGGTTATGAATTCATATTTTAAGGGGAAATGGCATCACTTAGAAATTGCATAAGAAACATTATCATCTATATTTATTTTCACTGTGTAATATAAAGCTATTGACAGTGACGAATGTGTATTCTTCAATTTTGGTTTACATTTTAAAAAGGCACTGTAGCTAGAGGAAAGGAGCAGTGGTGTCTAATCCTAACTTTGTCACATTCACCTGGTGACTTCAGACATCTCTGCTTTGCTTCCTTGTTCTTATTCTTAATAGAGATGAGTTTCTTACAAGAATGTCATGAAAAGGCTGAAAAACAGTTCTAAAACACCCTTAAAATTCATGTACAGTTTTTAGAATAGAAAATTAGCCTTTATGTAAAGGGAATAAATATTCAGCAGTAAAACTGAGGCTCTCCAACTGTAATATACAGATTGAGCTCTCTATAGGTCAAAACAAAAAACAAATGAGGATATTCTGCATGAAAAATGGAATTTTAATTTAACTTAATAAATTTATATTGGTTATTTAAGTCAGAATTATTCATTCCTCATTAGGCTGTTTTATTTCAAAATTTCAATGATACCTTTAAAGCATATCATGCCAAATTTTAATTATTTTTTGTGTAATTTCAGATGAATTTAGAAAAAGCCAGACATCTCAAAAGATTTTAATCACAAAAATAAATGA
The DNA here is from genome assembly GCF_902729225.1 of Pteropus medius. NCBI lineage: Eukaryota > Metazoa > Chordata > Mammalia > Chiroptera > Pteropodidae > Pteropus > Pteropus medius. The sequence goes on from NW_024342470.1 coordinate 5,218,188, forward strand.
TTTAAGAGTATTTTAGTAGCATACATTTTATTTTGTATTGCGGCATTTTATATTAAACATAATTCAAACCTTCCCTTAACATTTTACTTTGAAGAAACAACATGTTATTTTCAGAAAATGATACACATTAAATAATTGCTTCATGTAAAAAAATCTCATATGAAATGTAAAAGAGAAAGATTACTCACCACGCGATCTTCTATCAGGTGTGTTAGCAGCTGATGCTTTCTTAAAGTTGAGTGAATTTGAGAAAGCTGGCGAATTGGGCTGTAGACCCTTAACTGTGACTTTTATATATAGGCCTTCCACTCACCAAGAGAAGTTTTTTTTTGATGTTACAGATAATGTCACTCCCAATTCTCTGAACCATAACTACCGTATCAGAGCAACAAGCAGACACCCCCATTGGGCGGTGCCCCTCTTAAGTTTTAGGTAATTGGATATTAACAAGAAAACAGTGTGGGGCTGAGAAAAGGATTTTGCAACAATTTCTAGCAAATAATAAATTGTAATTCTGACTGGATTAATGAATTTATTATAAAAAGACTAATTTCAAAGATTCATGGTAAGTCATCACTTTACTTGAAAGTAAAATCTGAAAATAAGTATATTTGTTATAACCCTATTATTGATATAATTATTATGAGGATTATAATGAGTCATTTTATGTTATTCTTACTTTACAAGCCATATTCCATTAATTCATATAATTCCTGGTCATTTTTGAAAAAAAAAGATATAGTGTTTTCCTTAAAGGAATTGTTAAAAATATTTTTAAGAAAATGCTCTTAGTATGTAATAAACTTTAAAGGCTTCAAAAGTGAAATTATTTAAAAATTTATTTAACTTACATTTTATTCATACATTTTAATTTGCAATAAAAACATTTGATAAGCACTAACTACATGCCAGACTTTACACATTATCCCACTAAATCTTCACAGCAATCCTGTAAATAAATATTATTACTAGCCCCATTTTCACATGAGGAAATTGAGGTTTGGAAAGTGAGGAAAATGAAATTCAATAAAGGTCTTTATGACTCCAGAGTCATTTTGATTCTTACCAGCTCAGATTTCCCCTAGAAATGTAGTCCTTCTATGAACTCCACTCTTTCTGACTTTAATTTGTCTGGCCCTTTGTAGCCTCTTTGCCCAGGGGTTGGATCTTGATTCCCATGTTTCTCAGTTGATGACTTGTTCCAAAACCTAATGGAGGCATAATGCTGCCATATGTCTGAATTCAAATATGGCTACACCCTAGTTCCCATCTATCAGATCAAAACTCCTTGAATGCCCTTGGTATATCTAGGGTTCATTTAGGTGGCTTACCTCCCACCTAAGGTCGCAGAATTGGACCAGTTCTCTTAGCTCTGGTCCTAGCCAGGCTTCATATTATTCCCTTTCCTGCTAACCATTGTCAAGTTCTACATCACGTAAGAGCCATTTCAAGTTTGAACAGTACCTGCTGTATGGGGTCTAGAAGTGGAGATATGTGTTAGTCTTGCTCTAGGAATTTCTCTACACTGGGCAAATATTACTTGACGTACACGTCCAGACTCCATTTTTGAAAGGTTAAGGACAAATTTCAATATGTCTATAGAATATGAACTAGGTTGTTGAAAATGTTAGGAAACATGATATATGAGAAGCAGATGAATGACACTGGAAAAGAAAAGGTCTGGGATGACTATTTAGCTGTTTTTAATTCTTTACAGGGCTACCATAAGGAAGGAGGAATATTTTTGTGGTTTAAGAAGGAAGGACAGACTTCAATGATTAAAGATTACAAGTAGGCAGATTTGGGCTCAACTTGGATATTATAATTGTCGAAATAAGGAAACAAATACCATATAAGTAGTGAGTTCCTTATCGCTGGAAGTGTTCAAGTAAAAGCTAGATGAGCATTTACCAGGGATATTAGATTCATACATAGCTGAGGGTTGAACCAGACAACCAAAAGGTCTCCTTTAACTGTAAACATCTATCGTTTTGATCTTTTTAAAGACCTCTTCTGATGCAGTCTACACATATTTGTATATCTTCTTTTTGTTATACTTACTCTGTTAAGAAGAAGAATTGAAAATGAAAATGATTTTATAAACACATTTTTCATTGTTATTATAAAGCCATGTTTAACATTTTAATTTGTAGATTTTCCTTACTTCTTTGGGTAAGTTGACATCATTGACAGTTTTCCAGGAGTGATGCAATTAGGGTATTCACTGTCTTCCTCCTATACAAGTATGTAAGAATAAATTGCCATGTTAAAGATAACCACAGTATTAAACTAGTTTTACAGAAAAATAAAACAAACAATTTAGACAATGTTCATTCATTAAAAAAATGCATTGAGTATCCACTATCTCTCAGGGGCTGTGTTAATCCCTAGATGATTAAGACATGATCTATGCCCTCGGATTTAACACACAATTGCAATATAAACTGATAGGTGTTATAATATGATTTGAACAAAGGCTTATAAAAGCACCGATGAGGAAGTCTCTGAATTTCCCTGGAGTTGTTGGAAGCTGTTTTACTGAAAAACTGAAATGTTCTCAAGCATGATTACGAGTTTTCCATCAGAGAAGGTGAAAAAGGACAGAGGGAACAGCATGTGCAAAGTCATGGAGGCAATAAAGACTGAATATGTGTTGGTGGAAGGAGAAGGGAAATAGTGATGACCTTAAAAAAGTAGGTTGTGTGCAAATTGTGGAAGGCTTTTGTGTGTGTCAAGGAGTTTTATCTTGTAGTTCTCTCTAAACCAATATATGCAGTAGTAATATTTTTGTATTCTTCAGAATTTTTAAAGGACTACTTAACCTTCCCACAAAGAAGAGATACAGCTGCCAAGATTTGGCACATGGTTTATCTGAGCCATCAGGTTATGAGACTGCATGAATAGGATAGAAAGAAACCATTTAAGGAATAAGAAGGCTAGGGGCTATGTGGGCACAAAAGGTTGATGTCGCAGTGACAGAGAGAAGGGCTGAGCACAGCTTTTTGCTTTGAAAAGCTCAGCTTTTCTTAGCATTCTCAAGTATTCTGAAGCTAGGATCAGACAACCTACTGTATCCCTCACATTTGAGAAGGATAAAGGACCATGTATTATTTCCACTTGCATTAGGGGAGGTTTAATTTGAGACAGATACTTTTTCCTTCTATTTGTTCAGTAAAAATTAGTATGAGTTTGAGGACTTAGCATCAAGAAGAAACTTGCAGGACTTGGAAATACAGCTACAGTTCTCCTAATTCCATGTTTTGTCGACAGATTGGATGATGTCTATCTTAACAGTTGACTTACTCTTCTGCTTTAAGCTCCTCTGTGGAATCTTGAGCTACTGAATTCTTCTTGATCTGCCAGAGAAAACTTTCCTCCCTCCCTCTCACCAGCCTCTTACCTTGTCTGTAGTTAGAGACAATGAGCAAAAATGCTTAAAAACTGTGAGTGTGGTTATCTAATAGGCAGCATTTAATAAGCTATTGATCTCTCTCATTCATGAGTTGTTATAAACCCTGGAATCCATTATACCTGAGTAGCCTGTTGAAGATGAAATATGCAACTACCCTCACAAACAAAATATTACTTGTTGCTTTTTGTCCATTCTATTAGTAAATGTCCATCTCGGCATGTGTTTGCAGCCTTCTGCATGTTAATGTGGAATGGAGTAGTGTGGAGATGACACTGTCTTCACAGTCAGACTGAGGCATCTCTGTAGGTGGGAGACTGAGGGTAAATGTGTGGAATGAGGAGGCAATCTTTCTACATACAGCAAAGAATGTCTCTGCCTTGTCACAGGGTGAACCAGGATGTCATTTAGAAAAACCTTTGTATCTTTATTTGATTGAAAAGATTTCTAGTTATGCAGATACCTCTGTAACATTCTCTGTGACACAGGTAAAGAATGAAACAAATCCTTGAGTGTTCCTCATTCAAAAGCTCCCTGAGATTTCATCTACTTTTATCCTCTATTTCTTAAAGAAATAGAGGGGGAAATTAAGCTTAATTGCAAGCTTTTCTTTTCTTTTCTTTTCTTTTTTTAACAATAAAGAACATGGACAGCCACAGGAATTTAATAGAGAAGTGAAGTCTCACATTTTTGGTGGTGCTTCTCAGTGAGCTGACCACTGATATCACTCCTAATTCTAAATACATATTTTTTTATTGTCCCATAAATGTACTCATTTTTCAGACCAAATGTTCCAATTTGGAAATAATATGTTCTCAGTTAATGTGGATCTTCCTTTGAATTACACAGGTTCTCAGTTCTGCTCTACTCTCCTTTTACTGTTAGTGGAATATCATATATAACTTATGACATTAGGAAAAAAATTACAATGTCTTTCATATCCTTTCCTAATGTTCAGCTGGAGCCAATAGGCTGTGTACTCTCTTTCCTGTATGTTTTTGAAATTGTGTGAGGAAAAAGCCAAACAGGAAGTATTGGTTTCCTATTAGTGAAGATCTAAGTCAAATGATCTGGTTTCTCAGACTTAAATTATGGTTTCGATCTAATACAATAAAGACTTGCAGAGCATTTAAAGTCAACCAGCCTGTCAAATATATGGTGACAGAAGGAAATTTAACTTTGGATGGTGAACACACAATGCAATATATATTTGATGTATTATTGAATTGTACACTTGACACCTATATAATTTGATGAACCAATGTCACTTCGATAAATTCAATTTAAAAAAGTCAACCAGCCAAGAAAGAGTCGCCTCTTCCCTGATCACAATCTTCTCTCTGAAATTTGTTTTCACAAGATTCTTTTTTAAATTAGAGCATCTTAATCTTTTAGATCTCAAATTTCACATCTCAAGGTAGAATACTGCCTTCCCTCCTCTGAGTTACGAACTTTCAGATATGAGCTATTATATGTGAAAGTGTTTTGCATGCAATTGGCATTCAAAAAATGCATGTCGAATCTAAATCTGAAAGGAAAGTGGCACTTGCTCATCAGCTTGAATGGGTCCACCTCACTCCAAGAGTCCCCAGTAAAAACATGGAGAGTATTGAGCTCCTGGGCTCAATCAGCTCTCTGCCTCCAAGGTCTACCTGCTCAGTCTTTCGAAGTGCAAAGAATTCTGAGGCAGTAGGCAGTTATGATATTCATAAAATCCATTCTGAATTTTCTAATTGTACAAGGAATTGTAAAATTTAAACTAAAATTAAGCATATCTTTGTATTGTTGGTAACACAATGCGTTAAGTGTGGAGAGCGGACTCCTATGCAAATTAACAAACTGACCAGCAGCTCTAGAAACTACATTCTTCTCACTCTCACCTAGCAGCACTGTGCAGTGGAAATGCTCAGGACCTGAGTCTGGAAGATGAAGGCAAAAGCAATATCTCTGGCACTTATTAATTGTACAACTCAAAATAAGTCATTTACTCACAGAACCTTAATTTCCACAGGAAAATAAATCTAAACTACTCCACAGATTTTTATGAGGATCATATAGAATAATGCATACAAATGCACTTTGTCATCTGCATACATGATATTGATTAAAATCACAGTTCACGATAGTAACATTATTTTTAGGAATCCTATTAAGGTGATATCATTTTAGTTTGTAGCTTTCTGCATCCCCTTTCTAAGTTGATTATGTGTCATTTTGAACATTATAGAGCTGCTCTAAGAGTTAAACCTGGAATGCTATTGCCTTTATCTTTCAACAATGAAGAGAATTTCCAGCATGGCTTTACAAACTGTCCAGAAGAATGCTCTAATGGGTACAAACAGAGGCATGAAGATGAGAGTCTATATTTCTCCTCCAGGGACATTCTTCAGATGGCTAGAGTACCAATAAAATGCAAAAAAGTCACTGTGAAACTTAATTCCAAACATATTCATGTGGTTGTTGTTTTATGAAATCAACTAGAAGAAAGGTCTAGTGGAAGAATCGCTAGATTTACAGTCAGAAGACCTCAGTTCAGATCTTGGCATTACTAGGGTTGTCAGATTCAGCAAATAAAAAACACAAGACACCAGTAAACGATAATATATTGTATACTTAAAAGTTTTATTGAGAGGGTAGAGCTCATATCAAATGTTCTTTCCACAATTAGAAAAGAAAAAGAATTTAAAAGAACCCACAGGATGCCTAGTTAAATTAGAATGATTTCTAATTACCTATGCATATATGCACTGAGATAAAAGAAAAATATTGCAAGAGACATATTGATACTAAAAATTATTTATGTTTATCTGAAATAAGTTATAAGTATCTAAATTACATACCTCTTTCTAAAGTTTATTTCTCTAATCATTTGGCTTTTCTTAACAGCTTATAAGGTTTCTTGCAGTTACAGTCTATGTTTTAATTATGTTGTAACATAGCTTCTACATCCAAATTATTTCATTCTTTTCTGCATTGAATATACATTAATGAGAAAACATACTCAACATTATCATACATGCTGATATCCTAAATATATATTGGAATAAAGTCAACAAGTCCAAGAACTGCTCTTCAAATTTGATTCGTTAAAGCACATAATACCATCTTTCATGGCATAAACTGCTTTCCATTATTCAGGATTACATTTTATGTCCTAATCAATGGCTTTTTAAATTGTTATCTACTGCCAAAAAAAAAAGGAAAATTGTTCACCAATTTTGATTTCCCTCTTCTTCATCACTATACATGATGAGTTCACTTGTTCCATGCTGGATGAGTATTTAGAAATATCCATGTAAAAGAATCAAATCATTCAAGGAGGGAAATCCACTTGAAAAGATAGTGATTATGGCAAATGCCATAATCATTGTCCACACTTCATACTGAAATTTCTTTTCCTGCTGTTAAGCAACATTGTCTCTTTTAAGAACAGGCCCTTAAAGGGATACATATTTCATCAATTCTTTCTTTTAACACATTTAACAAGTTCCTTTAAGCCAAGGAGCACTTCAATAACACTGTTTGCTCTTCTTTCAATTTGTGTCATCTTACTACTAAGAGAATATTGACAACCACAAGCAAGAAATTAGTAGGCTTCACTCAGTGGAGAATTTAAAAAGTCGACAAGAATTTTGAGAACTTTTTCTTCAGAAAGTATAATTTTAATGCATCAAGTAAACTAACTGTATTTATTAAAGAGAGTCCATGGGTTTTTAAAGGTGAGAGAATTCAATACTACTGAGTGCCAACAATATCACAAAAATTGTTTAATCTTTTAGTTTAGACAGAATAAAAACTGAAGGCTAGATGGCTATCTCTGTCCCAATCACGGTCCTTTAGTCTGCTGTCCATTTAGCTGGGGCTGTGGATGGAGAAGACTTTTCTTAAAATGAGCTCTGGGTAAGGCAGGAAATAACATATATCCCTACCTTATAGAATCAACTCATGCATCAAGTATTTGCTCTAAAAAAAAATGTGGAGTAACTTCCTCCAAAGAGTAGAGTATGGAAAGGGGGAGAAAAGCATAACTTTATAGTACAGAAACCCAACGAACACTACTTCAGCAGGGTGATCAAGGTCAACATCAACAGTGGTAAGTCATTTTTATAGAATGTCTCTTGATAGTATGTGACGAAATGATACTTTACCTCCGTGATTTTCCTCCCAAAAAAAATATCCTCAGTTTAATCATGATAAAAATGTGAGGGAAATTCTAAGGGACATCTTATAATACATCTGACCAGTAATTCTCAAACCTGTTATCAAAAACAAAGGAAGTCTAAGAAACTGTTATGGCCAAGAGGAGCCTAAGGGGACATGGCAACTAAGCGTAATATGGTGTCTTGGATGAGATTCGGTCATAGATAAAAGGACACTAGGTAAAAACTAAGGAAATATGAATAGATATTGTATAGTTAATAAAAATGTATTAATATTGGCTCATTACTTATAACAAATGTACCATACTAAAGTAACATGTTAATAATGGGGGAACTGTAGAGTATATAGGAACTCTATGCATTTGTTTAAATTTTCTATAAGCCTAAAACTCTTCTAAAAAATGAAGTCTACTAATTAAAAAAAAATTTTGGAGGTATGGCAGGCAGACAAATGAGTACAACTCTAAGGGAAAAAAAGTTTAGGAATTGAACTGAGAAATCAAGAGGTGACTATTATGAATACAGCAAAATTTCAGAGTCAAATAAGGCTTTTTTGATTATCTATTGTCACTTTCCACAGCACTTTATATAATGCTTGTCTTATTTGATTATCACAGTACCTGTAAGGTAAATATTATTGCTGTCTTTTAAGTAGGAAGCTGAAGCTTGGACTTATAAAGTTACTGGTTTAAGTTTACTCAACTATTGAGTAAACATATCCAAAATTTAAATCTATGTCTCTTACATCATGGCTTTTTCCTCAATGTTATATTGCAGAGAATAAAGGTCAATAGAATGGAAGCAGGGAATTCAATTCAAAACATATCTGCTGAGGTCAAGGCCCTGTGTTGGAAGGTATGGGATTACAGAGAAGGTGAAGCATAGACCCTGCCCATGAGGAATGTATGCTCTAGTGAGGGAGACAGACAAATATAATTTACAATAATACCAGATCCATTGGTGTGGGGAGGAGAAGTAGATGCGACTGTTTAATCTGCACACAATCTTATTTCTGTGGGTGGTAAGAAGTTTCAAGGTCAGACTCCCACTCTTTTATATGCAATCTCTGCAGATTGGAAGATTACTTCTTTTTACCTGCGGGAGCACTGAAGGGTAGGAATCTTGGTTTCTTTTCAGGTGTAAATAAGATGACATTCACAAATGATAAAGCTGACAATCTTTTTATCTAGTATAAAGGTCTCTGCCTATAGTTTTTCAACTGTAAATGCTTTCCTTGCCACTAAATAGTTCAGCAATATGATTTTTATCATGATTCAGCAGAAGACTTATTTTTCATTAGTCAACCATATAATAATAGTTATCCTTATAGAGCATTTACTATAGGCCAGGAACTCTATAAGTGTTTTATTAACATTATCTCTTTAATCTTTACGACAATTCTAAAGTAGGACTATTTTAATCCCTATTTTACATCAGAGGAATCTGAAGCGGATAAATTTAAAACTTGTCCAGCATTACCCAACTATAGTTGTAAATGCATAGAGTTCCTATATACTCATGATTTAAACAATGCGACTCCAGAACACATCTTATAATAATTATGTTATATTGTCCACCTACCTACCACTAACACACATATATACCCTGAAACTGTATATTAAAGTGTGTTTACTCGTACTATAATTTATATGTGAAAAAAATAGAGTTTCTCTAGTCTTTAAAATTATTTTGATCTTCTCAAGCTTCCCAAGAGCTAGTTAACAAGGGTATAAATATTCTCAATTTGATTTAGTTTAAAAATCAGTTCAATTATATACCATCACCAAGTGGGATTTATTCCTGGAATGAAAAGATGATTCAACATATGAAAATAAATTAATGTACTACATTGCATTAACAGAATAAAGGAGTAAAAAACACATAATCATCTCAATATGTGCAGAAAAAGCATTTGACAAAATTCAGCACCCCTTCATGGTAAAAATACTCAGCAAACTAGGTTTAGAAGAAAAGTACCTCAACATAATAAAGGCCGTACAAGAAAAACCCACAGCTGACATCATACTGAATGATGAAAGACTGAAAGCTTTTCCTCTATGATCAGAAACAAAATAAGGATTCCTGATATTGCCACTTCTATTCAACATAGTACTAGAAGTCCTAGACAGAGCAATTAGGTGAGAAAAAGAAATAAAAAAGCATCCAAATTGGAAAGGAAGAAGAAAAATTACCTCTGTTCATAGACAACATGATTGTGTATAGAGAAAATCCTAAAGCATACATACACACATGCCAAAAAAAAAAAAAAAAAAAAAATCTGTTAGAACAAATTAAAAAATTGCGCAAAGTTGCAAGATACAAAATCAACACACAAAAACAAGTTCATTTATTTACACTAATAATGAACAGCCCAAAAAGAAAATTAAGAAAACAGTTCCATTTACAGTAGCACTTAAAGAAATAATATATTTAAGAATAAACCATGGAGGTGATAACTACAAAACACTGCTCAAAGAAATTAAAGACACCAGTAAATAGAAAGACAAACCACAGTCATGGATTAAAAGATGTAATCTTGTTAAGATGTCAATACTACCCAAAACAATCTACAGATTCAATGCAATTTCTATCAAAATCTCAATGACATTTTTTGCAGAAATAGAAAAATGTATCTAAAATTCATATGGAATCTCAAGAGACCCAGAATAGCCAAAACAATCTTCAAAAAGAACAAAGTTGTAAAACAACACTTGCTAATTTTAAAACTTCCTGAGGTAGGAGTTACACTAGGGACCCTCTCCAGAGCAGCTAAAATTAAAAATAGCCTTAAACAATAGCCTTGACTTAACCCATTGTACTGACACAATAGCAAGGCAATGATAGGGAAATTCCCCAACATAGTCATGCACACAGGACAGCTGGTGTAACCTAGAATTCACTTCTGCTTCACTAAATGATCATTATAATAAATTTGCATTGCGGTTTTGACTCCCCTTATGGGCAAACTGAGTGCATTATGGTTATATGCATGTTTAGAGAGAAGATTATTTAAGAAACCTGTCAATCAAGGCTTAGGGGAAGAGCTATGGTAACAGGGAGAGGACCAAAGCCTTGAAGACAGAATAAAAGAGCCAGATGCATGTGGCTTTGGGGGTTGAACTCTCTTTGTAGCCCACTCTACCTTCTGAGAGTTTTCTCTTATCTTCATAGTTGACCACTCTTGGCAGCCTACTCTCCTGTCTGTGAGTGTACTATCGCTTTGAATAAAACTAGCTTGCTTACAATTGCTAGATGTCTGCCTTCAATCCATTGTCGCCAGATGCCAAGAACTGAGGACTGAGAATTCTAGAACTTCCTAATTCAGTAACATTACTACAGAGCTATGGTAATCAACACAGTGTGGTACTGGCATAATGATAAATATAAAGACCAATCAAATAGAATAGAGATCCCAGAAATAAACTTTGTGTACATGGTCAAATGATTTTTGACAAGGGTGCCAAGACAATTCAATGGAGGAAAGGATAGTCTTTTCAACAAATGGTTTTGGGAAAACTGGATATCCATATATTAAAAAATGGAAGTTGGGTCTTTGCCTTATATCGTATACAAAAATTAACTCAAAATGGATCAAACACCTAACAAAAACTAAAACTATAAAATTCTTAGAAGAAAACATAAAGGGAAATCATGACATTGGATTTTGCAGTGATTTCTTGAAAATGACACCAAAAGTATAGTCGACAAAAGAAAAAATAGATAAGTTGGACTTCCTCAAAATTAAAAACGTTTATACATCAAAAGACACTATTAACGGAGTGAAAAAGCAACCCATAAAATGAGAGAAAATGTTTTTAAATCATATACCTGATAAGAGATCAATATCTAGAATATGTGAAGAACTTCTATAACTCAACGACAAGGAAACAAATGACCTGGTTAAAAATTGGGCAAAGGACTTGAATAGACACTTTTTCAAAGATATACAAATGGCCTATAAATACATGAAAAGAGTCTCAGTATCAATAGTCACTAGGAAAATGCAAAATAAAATCACAAAGACAGACCATTTCCCACCAAACAGGATAGCTATTTTTTTTTTAAAAAAAAGGCAAAACAAAAAATGACAAGTGTTCATGAAGATGTAGAAATTGGAATCCTTATGTACTGTTAATGAAAATGTAAAATGGTGCAGCCACTGTGGATAACAGCATGGTGGTTAATCAAAAAATTAAACAGAGATTACCATTTGGGGCAGCAATTATACTCTAGGTATATACCCCAAAAATTGAAAGTAGGGACTCAAACAGATATTTGCATACCCTTGTTTATAGCATTATTCATAATAGCCAAAAGGTGGAAACAACCCAAATGTCCATCAACAGATGAATTGATAAGCAAAATGTGGCATATACATATTATAAAATATTATTCAACCTTAAAAAGGAATGAAATTCTGATCCATGCCACAACATAGGTGAACCTTAAAGACATTCTGCTAAGAGAAATAGGCCAGATACAAAAGGACAAATATTGTATGATTTTGCTTATATGAGGTACCTAGAATTATCAAATTCATAGAGACAGATGTAGAATAGTGGTTGCCAGGGGCTAGGAGGCAGGATTTGTTGTTCATTGGGTACAGAGTTTTAGTCTGGGATGATGAAAAAGTTCTGGAGATAAGTGGTGGTAATGGTTGTAGAACACTGTGAATGTACTTAATGCTAATGAACTATGAACCACTTAAAAATGGTTAAAATGGTAAATTTTATGTTATGTGCATTTCCTACAATAAAAAATAAAATAAAAAGTTAGTTCAAGTCACTCATTTAAAGGCTAAATTTAATTTAGCCTTTCTAAATTTACCCCCTCACCTTTTTCCTTTCCAAGATGTCATTAAGTAGTATGGAGAGTTTTGGCCTGCAAAATCTTGTGACATTGGTGAGTAAAAAGCCCCACACCTAAGTTGGTCCATGAATATGCACTGCCTGCCATCCATTCAGATATAATTGGTTTATTCCTGACCTTTGGCATGAAATTATGGCCTTTCTTATTCATTCAGTTTCCTGTGGCCTTTCCTTGCTGATTTCGTTTCTCTTGTCTCTAGGTATTAGTTTCCACTCTCAGTTTCTACTGCGTTCCCAATCAGACCCTCTTCATGCCCTTGCTGCTAGATCACTTATTTCTGCTATTATCAGCCCATGCCAGAAAAACGGGCCTTCAACTCAGAGTTCCCACCACAGGGGAACCCAGGGCACTTGGGAGAGCAAATTGAACCCTCTCTCTACCTAACCAGACCACTCAACTCACTTAACTATACTGCACGTGCCCTCCTTGAATAGAGCGTGCAAAAATACTGATTTCCTTCCAAAGTCCCAAATGGAAATCAGGGCGAGAACTCCTTTGTTCTTTTGAGTTCTTGGAGGTGAAGGATAAAAAAGAGATAAAAGTCAAAGATGACTGACTACTGCTCCTGTCTTAAGGGCACTTATGTAAAGGCTTCTCTGTTTGAGTTTATGTCTTCCTGGCCTAGATTCATTGACACTGAATATGATTAAGAGCACATTTTTAAACCTGCAATTCTGATACTATTACATTTATCCTACAAGGCAGCAGTCCTAAGTTCTTAGCTTGCTGGCATTAAGATTTAATTATCTCTGTATCTTTTGCAACACTTAACACTCTATTAATACACAGGTTTGATAATCAATGAATTATGTGCTGAACTAAACTCAGAGAAATTAAATATCCTCAAAGTTGGCAGGTCTATCTTTTGAAAACGATTTCAGAATTTGGGAATAGACAAAAAGTCATTAGGAGTCAGATGTAAAAATAGCTTTATTTAAAGGCATAGTGTCTCCATGAAGTAGTGAGTGATTTTCTTGAATAATTCATAAACTGACTGAAAAGGCAGCTCCCAGGGAGGGGCTACTCCTTCCTCAAACTCCTGAATCCATACACTAAGGTGCATGTGCGTACTTACTGAGTACTTTGTTAATGTAAAGAAACATCCAAGCCGGTAGAAAATTCTTATAAGAGTTTATCTGAGCCGAACTGATGACATAAGCCAGGGAGCAATATCTCAAATACTCCAGAGAATAACAGTTTTTCAGCTTCTTTTATGCATTTGAAATCAAGAAAGATTGGAGAAAGCAAAGCGGGGATTGGATTACAGGACAGTTAAAATTATGCACTCTCTTGAAGGTTAATACTCCCTTCAAGGGATATTACTTCTGATATTTCAAAGGTTTGTTAACCTAGATGCCCAAGAACTATGGACAAGACTGGCTTAAAACCTTTCAGTAGAGAAACTACAGGCCTGAGGAGTGACTACCCACCATGATCTGCCCAGCTGGGAGTTTATGATCAGATCATGCTGTGAGGTTACTTTCCATACACCTCCCCCCCTGACCCCCTCTGCTCTCCGCCTCCCGCCACACACACACCTTCATCTGGTCCACACAATAGTTAGGGTACTATCTGGACACTGGAGATGTAAAACTGGATAAAATATAGGCCCACAAGATGACCAAGGTGACCCCTCCTACATAATGTATCCATAGCAAACAATATTTCCTCTATCAAAGCATAATCTCACTTCATTGCAGTTTCTTGTTAGTTGGCTTATACTAAACAAGGCTGATATGCTCCTTGACAGCAGAGATGTGTGTTTTGCTCACCATTGTATTCCTTGCCCCAAGCAGTTTTTGGCACATGATAAAGTGGTTGCCTTTGCTTCCTCATCCTCCTTCCCTCTTTGATGAAAAAACCCTCTTTCCCTTGAAGCATCTACTCCATGTGGTTTACTTAGCTCTGACCCCATCTGTACTGCAAAAGAGTTGCGCATGTCAGAGTTGTTCCTGGAACTTTTCAGTCAAAGACTTAAAGGGAAGACTCCTTCCTCTGGAGTTGGCCAAGCCGCAAATGAATCTTGGGTTGCTGGCAGCCATCCTGCCTGCCATTTGGATGCTATGCTGTCGGTGCTCCACCCAGATCCTCTTCACAGAGGGGGATGGGAAGGATTAGCACAACCCTTTCTCATCCCATAGCCTTTGACCGACTGCCAAGGGGTGCAAAAAGCAGACCTCCTTGCCTTAAGGTGGGATAAATTCTGTTATGTAATTTATGCTTCAGATTTCCCCATGAGAAAGGGCTGAAGCTATACTCCATCTGAGACCACATTTGCTTAACTTTCTTCCCCTGCTTCCCTCAAACACCTTTTCCTGAAGCATTCCTTCAATAAATCACTTTCATAAAGATGCTATCTCAGTCTGTTTCTAGAGAAATCAAACTAATCAGTCTGTACAAAAGAAAAATGAATATTAATGACATAATTTAAATGCCTGGATCTCAACCATATTTTCCTTTGTACTTTTAGTTAGGTGAGCTAGTTTGTTTAAGCTATTTGGATTTGAGTTTCTCTCATTTGCATCTAAAAGAATCCCGATATTCAGCAGGCATTCTACTAATATTTGCTGAATAAGTATATTAAATTATAAATAGAGTGAAATGGAAAATAGAGATGAGGATGCAATGAATTCCATCAAGTATTTTGAGAAGAAATGATAATTTACATTTATCTAAGCCTATGAGTATGAATAGTAGATCAGCAGGAAGGTGAGTAGTGGGGACATCCTAGGTCTAAGGAATCTTTGTAAAAACAAATGTTTGACAATGCGAAAGTACATGGTGTTTGAGAAAAAATAAATTGTCCTACACAGTAGAGCGAAAGAGTGAAAAAAATGCTTATTTTGTTGAAGCAGCAAGTCTATGAGATTGCATAGCGAGGAAAGCAGATCATTACCAGCATGTATTGCCAAGATTGTGGGCAAATGCTGACAGGTGGGCTGTAAAAGAAGATGCAAGATGTACAGACATAACTCTGATATGTTTGGGATGCAATGACAGAGAGATTGCAGCCAGTATCTGTTAGTCATGGTCACATACAATCAGAGTAAAGATCTGTTGAGACCCATTGATTCTGAGGTATGTTCTTTACCCACACGGAAGCTCAAGTGTACACATATCAGTCTCCTTGGTGTCATTCTGTCTTGATCTGTTTCACCTGGGTCCTGGGTGATGCAAGAGCTGGCCTGTACAGGGTAAAATACATATATTTTGATTGTGTTAAGTCATCAGCAAAGTCGTCAGCTGTTTCCAGAAAGCAATATTCAGGTATACAAAATTATTCATATCGATTGCTCATAATAACACCTGCACCTGTGATGTGTAATATAAACCCACATTTATATAGCCAGATGCTTTCACACGAATTATTCTATTTAATTTTCACAACTGTTACACAAAGATCAAAGAAATTAAACTTTAAACCATGTTTCCTTTCTTCAAGTTCATGACTCTCTCTAACACCTGAAAGAAGCCTCATGGTGAGTCCATGGGCATTCAATAAATATTTGCTAAAATGAGCTGAAATAAAACCATTAGTTCTTAGTTCTTGTTTCTTTGTGCTCCTCAGGATAATGACCTCTTTCATCTGACACCTGCCCCAGCACCCAGGGAATCAGACTTCCCTTGACAGTAAACCTTCTTCCTCAGCTGCTTTTCTTGCTAGAGGAGCCTGACCCTCATCCTACATTCCTTTAGGACATTTCATGAACATTTCAAACTTAACATGTCTAAAATAAAATTATTAATGATTTTTAAAATTCATATATTCTCTAGTTTTCTCCCATGCTTGTTCCCATTTCAGCGAATGGTGCCATTATCCAGTGAGTTATTAAAGTCAGAAACTTGAGTGTCAACTTGTTAATTTCACTTCCAACTTAGATCTAATATCTGTTCACCCCTTTCTATTTATCTCCACTAGTACCATCTTAGTCTAAGACATTCTTCTTTCATTTTTCAGCTGGAATAGCCTCCTGGTGGGACTTTCTAATTGTAATCTTGTTTACCTTATATACCCAACCCATTCTACACATATCAGCCTGGGTGAGATTTTAAAAATGTAAATCATATCATGACATTCTTTGGTTTGAAATTCGTTAATGGCCTCCAATTGTACTTTGGATAAATTAATTCTTCAATACCCTACTTTGAGGAATACAGTGAAGAAATAAAATGGAGTCACTATAGTCAAGTTGCTAACTTACTAAAATCAAGTAGGTTGAGGCATGAAGAAACAATTCTATTCCTGTTTTAATAGTCTGAAAATTTTAACTTTTGAACTTTCTGATCCTGTGTTAATGCCTGGGTATACATCAGACCTCCAGATAGCCCTCTCATTACTCACTGAAGGACTCATATCCAGACCACATGACATTGACCATTCAAAACTCTGTGTGACCAGACCTCCTGGCATCCATCATCCAGACATCTGGCATCAATCATCCAGACTGCCTGACATCTGACTGATAACTGTCCTGGATCAATCCTAGGGCTAAGAATACAGGACTGATTATTTTCAAGAATGTACTTTATACTATGAGAACTTTTCTTTCTTCTTCGCAGTACTTCTGGGTTTTTGCCTAGTTGTGTTTCGTATGTGCAAACCTGAAGATTTTTGAATAAATCTTTATCATTTATTTTTAGCCAAAGCCTCCAAACTCTTATTAAGTCCATTTGACACCCTGCATGTATTGCCTGCTTACCTCTCCAGTATCACTGTTTTCCCTGCTCAGCACACATCAGTTACTTTGGATTTCTGTCACTTTCTAGAGAATATCTAGCTCTTTCCTGCCTCAGGGAATTTCTATTTTACTCTCTCTGCTCTTGATGGGACTAGTTCTCCCTATTCTTCATGAGCTGGCAAAATTTTAACTCTTTAAAAAGTTTTCTGGAAAACTCCCATCTACAGTAGTTGTTTCTGACAGTCTCAATTATTGTACATTGTCCTTTTCTTTACAGAGATCTGAAATTATTTGCTGTAATTATTTTATCATTGGTGAGATTCCTTGTTATATGTCTTTTTTACAAGAAAATGAATTTCATGAAGGCAGTAACATTGTCTAGTCTTGGTAATATCATTAATTCTTGGCACACGATAGGCTTTTAATAAATTATTCTTTAAATAAACAAATAATTTAATGATTATCCATTTAATTGAGAAGACTTAAGATTTAGTATTTGTCCTTGCCTCATGCCACTCACATGACACTTATCAGAATATATAAAGTACTCAGTAATAAGAAGACAAACAACTCAATAATAAAATAGGTAACAGGTTTGAAGATCTCCTCTTTAACTGATAAAGATACATAGAGGGCAAATAAATACAAGGAAAGATGCTCCACATCGTTACTGATTAGGGAAATGCAAATTAAAGCCACTATAGATACTTCTATGCACTCACTAGAATGGCTAAAATGAAAAAGTCTGATAATATCAAGTGTCGAAAAGTGTGTGAAGCAACTGGAACTCTCTACATCACCAGTGGGAAAGAGAAAAAGTATAGCCCCTTTAGAAAACAATTGTAGTTCCTTATAAAATTAAATTTGCACCTACTATCTACCCAGCAATCCCACTTCTAGGTATTTACTCAAGAGAAATGAAAACACATGTTCACTCAAAGACTTGTATATCAGTCTTCATAGTAGACATAACAATAAAAAAACATAATAAAAAATATAAACACAATAAAAATAAATTTTAAAAAATTAAAAAAAATAAAAATCAGATCTGTGTTTTTAAGGGCCAGTAATAAGGGAAGGAGACGGTCAACAAAGGGGTAAGAGGAAGCCCTTGTGGTGATGGAAATGAAATGTTTTACATCATGATGATGGTAGTGGTCACAAGACTAGATATATTTTCAGAACTCACCAAATTATACTTAAAAATGGTGAATTGTATATATGCAAATAATATCTCATGAAAATTGATTTTTAAAAAGATCTTTACCAAAAACCTCATTGAAGGGTGAAAAAGTTGAGATCTAAAGGAGAGTGATTGCACAAGTAGCAGAAGTGAGAGGTTTGTCTAGCATTGTCCTTGACTCCTCATCTAGGGCTCTTTGCATTATAACTTATACCTGATTTTCTAGAAAGAAAAGTATTGAATGTACTTTCATTTATTTAGGTGCCCCCTCCTCTACTATTTGCTGGATTTTCATGGGAACATGGTAATTAAATGTTTTTATTTTTAGGTCTCTCTTCTATTTAGCTCAACCTGAGCTCAAACCTCTTGATAACAAACAACATATTGGAGTCCCCAGTTGAGTGATAAATTGTTTTACAGTTTCTAAATCTCTTAAGTGAAAGGGAATTAATAATTCCCCCTGCCAGTTTTTCAAAAGACTAAGAGAAACGAAGATAGTCTCAGACAGTAGTTTGATATAAGAAATAAGTGTTATTTCTAGGCTTCTGACTTGTTTTGTGTTTTCTCTTTTGCCTTGTTCAAAGAAAGAAACACTTGACTTGAGAACTCCCAAGTGTTACTTAAGGTTGTTGAAGGGTGTTTGAAAACTTCATTTGGAAAATTCAGGGGGAGCCCCCTGGTGTAGCTTCTTGTTACTGCACTTGAGTGATACTGCCATCAGAGAGAGCAGCTGAGAGTGAGCGTGGGAAAGGGAACAAAATAAAAGGGCTAATTTGACATCTTGTTGATTATAATGCTCCTGGTCCTTTATGTTCGTCACAGTGACCAGCCTGACTAATGCAGAATGTATTTGAGTTGGATGTAATTCAACAAGCATTATTAATAGTCTATTATTTTCCAGGTGTTAGACTGATGCACGAAGACAGACCACTTTATTTTATTTATTTATGTATTTATGCATTTATTTATTAGGTGAGGCAACCCTTGGTCGACCTCACAGATTGCAAGGACTTTGTCAGCTTACAATCCTTTATTTTTTTTTTTTTTACACCTACAGCACCTAGTCTTCCTAGGTGGTCTCCCACTCAAGTACTAACCAGGCCCGACCCTGCTTAGCTTCCTGCTTAGCTTCCGAGATCAGACAGGACTGGGCTGGTTCAGGGTGGCATGGCCGGCTACTGAAGACAGCCACTTTAGAGTCAAAAGTTACATGTTACAAAAGTGTATGGCTTACAAAGTGTTTTTATGCAAATTATTTGGTCTGATCTTCGAACAACTCTACGAGGTAGGTAGTGGTATCTAATTTTACAGATGAGGAAACTGACACTCAGAAAAGCAGAGATTTGCCCAAGATTACTTGTTTAGAAAGCACTTTAAAGCTGAATACCTTTTAATTATGTACCACACCTTTGGCCAAGTTTTAAGGATATAAGGAAAAATAAGTTTGAGAACCTCGCCATTCACTGTAAATATGCAAAATAATTATAACACAAAAAAATCCTTGAATGATGATAGAAAGAGTTGGGAAATATTTCCTAAGAGCAATGAATTGGGCCTCAAAAAGTGAAAATGAATTTGCTATGTAGGGCAGAGGGGGAAAAGGTCATCAGGGAGAAAAAAAAAAGTCATTTGCAAAGATCTGGGAGTACGGTAAGAGACTGGTGAAAATTCCATTGACTAGAGCATCAGGTAGATATTGACAAGTCATGGCGTTGAGCCTGGGAAACAGAGTTGCAACCAGATTGTAAAGAGCCTCCACACTATTCTAAAGAGGTTGGATTTTTTAAATCTCTGTGAGTTGCTACTGTTTACAAAGTCAGAAGAGTAATGTTTTGGGAAGATAACTCTGGAGCCAATGCAGAAGCTACACTAAAGAAGGCAAATTAGTTGGGGGCTGTTGGAGTAGTCAGGCATGATATGATGACAGGGTCAACCAAGGTACAATGAGGATGCGAACAAAGAGGCAGATACTAGGAGTCAGGCTATTAGAACAGGCTGACCAGTTGGAGTTGGGGGTTTAAGGAAATGGAGGAGGAGGAGATGACTCCCAGTTTGAACCACTGGCTGGATGGTAATACTGCCATTATCTACACATAGAGCACAGGATTTGGGGCCAGTAAACCATGGATGCAGAACTCAACCCTAAGCCTCTGACTTCAAATCTTCTGTTCATTATACTCTAACACACTGTGTTTTACAGGCTAGGGATGCCATCTGTGGTAGAAAAATATTAATAAAAGTAATTCAAAATTCTTACAAAACAAGTTCTATAATATAGCTAAATTATTATATCATCATAGCATCTTCTGTTGTATGTTAATTTCTCAGGAATATAGTCCTTTACAGCTCTAATACCCTTATGTCACTTCTTCAAGTTCACTAATTCTGTACTAGGTCTCAATCCACTTCCAGAGAAGCTATTATATACAGAAAACCTGGATATATAAAATTCAATCCAAGTTATACTATAATGGCACAGAAGTCCACTTGCTCTGATTCAGAGGTGCTCACTCTTTCTGCTTGACAATACTGTAAAGTCCCCTGGCTACCTAGACCTGTCACCATATGTCAGTGATTCATCTCTCAGTGTCACTCATTCAGTCATTGTACCGTGCTGGCCCCTACACCAGCCGCTCTACATATAGGAGCTGATTCAATCTTCTTAAAGTCTCTGTGAAGGAACTATTACCATCCTCACTTCGTACATGAGGACTCTAGGATCCAGAGAGGCTGAATAACTTCTCTAGAGTTCGATAACTTGAAGTATGTATCCTAACTATTCCCATACCTACACTTCCAGCCAAACAATACCAAGTCCCAGACCTGTACCTCCAACACTCTACCAGTCGACCCACCTAGACATTCTTCACATACCTCGTAACTCGATTTCAAAATAATGAACATCAAGTTCATTATTTTCCCCACAATCTGCCATTCCTTTTTCTTTTTGTTATACCAGTTGAGGCATGAGGCATCAGTATACACCTGATTATTCAAGTCTAGAATCTGAAAGTCACCTAAACCTCCTTAGTTTGTTCTCTCCGCCCATATCTAGTAACCTAACCTTGTTCACCTCACCTTCCTGCCCATTTATATTTGCTTTAAAATATGATTGACTATATAATCAAATGTGTTTTCTCAGCTTCAAAAATAGTTCTTCAAAACTGCCTGTCTGGCTGGTATATCTCAATAAAAGTGCAACTTGCTTTAAGTTATAGAATGTTATTTGTAGATCTATTGCTTGATGGGGCCTCTTACTGACAACATTAGAAGTGAATTTTGTATACTCAGGGGCCATGATGAACAAAACAACATGAGATTAAATCAAGCACAAGACAAAACGATGCAATCAGGAGACATAGTAAATATGAACGTAGTCACTTATCATTATCAAGTATTATGTACTGTACATAATTGTGCTATTCTTTTATACAAGACTGGCAGCACAGTAGGTTTGCTTACGCCAGCATCACCACAAACACATGAGTAATGTGTAGCACTACGGTGTTACAATGGCTATGATGTCACTAGGGGATAAGAATTTTTCGTCTCCATTATGGTCTCAAGGGACGACTGTTGTACATACGGTTCTTTGTTGATTGAAATGTCGTTACGCAGTTCATGACTTAAAACACAAGCAAATGAAGATGGAATACTTGTTACTGATCTTTGTCAGAGCATCTTATCCCCAGAAAATATTATTTTGTGATGTTAAGGTTGGGTTCTCATTGTTTAAGCTATCTAGAGCTTCTTAATATGCTGTTTAGCCCATTATTATAGAAAGTAGTAGGAAGAAAAAGCCTGCATATTTTTCAAGTATTGCAGGTGTAAATGGCTTGGTCCCTGGAGAGGTAGATTAGGAAAGTGGGAGAAAGCCAGAAGAGAAATGGGGAAGTGGCGGGTTTCTTTTAATGGTAGAAGTCAGAACCACTCAAATTCAGTACATTAGATGGATATGGGTAGCTGCATTATTTACAAAATAGGCAGTGGCAGGATTCGGCCCCCAGTTAAAGTTTGTCAACCCTTGATCTATACTATTAAAACTTTTAGCTGACTTCTAGCTATCTGTGGTTATGATTCAATTTAGCATCCATTTACTTTAGGATTATTCTTAATATCAGTAGTATTAACATTTTGGGCTAGACAATTCTTATTTTATTTTTGTTGAGACTTAATTTGTACCATAATTCACTGTTTAAAGTATAAAATTCAGCAGTTTTTTGTATATTCAGGGCGTGTTCAACGATTGCCACTACCTATTCTAGAACATTTTCATAAAAAAACAAACCATGTATCTATTAGCAGCCTCTTTGCAGTCTCCTCCCCATCCATACTCTGGCAAGCACTTCTCTTTTTCTGCCTCTATAGATTTGCCTATTCTGTACGTTTCATAAAAATGAAATTATACAATATGTGGCCTTTTGAAACTGACTTCTTTCACTTAGCATAACATTTTTAAGGTTCATCCATGTTGTATTAAGTACTAGCATTCCATTCTCTTTTCACAGCTGAATAATATTCCACTGTACATATATACCACATTTTGTTTATCCCTGCATCAATTGATGGAGATTTGAGTTTTCTCTACTTTTTAGCTATTATTAAAAATTCTTTTATGAAAATCATGTACTAGCTGGGTCATATTGTAACCCCATGTTTAACCTTTGAGGAACTGCCAAACTATTTTCCAGAATGGCTGTGCCATTTTACATTTTGACCAACAATTCATGAGTATTTCAATTTCTCCACATCCTCACCAATACTTGTTAATTTTTTGTTTGTTTGTTTATTTGTTTTGTTTTGTTTTAATTTATTCATTCTAGTGAGTATGATGTGGTATCTCATTTTGGCTTTGATTGGCATTTCTCTAATGACTAATGATGTCAAGCATCTTTTCATGTGCCTGTTGATGATGTATATATCTTCTTTAGAGAAATGTCTATTTAAATTCTCTATTTTTAAAACTGAATTGTCTTTTTATTATTCAGTTGTAAGAGTTTTTATATTTTCGGGATACTAAACATTTATCAGATATATAATTTGCAAATATTTTCTCCAATGATGGTGTTCTCTTTTCACATTCGTGATAGTGTCTTTTGAAGCACCAAGTTTTTCATTTTAATGAAATTTAATTTATCTATTTTTACTTTGGCTACATGTGCTTTTTGTGTCATATCTAAGAAACTTGCTTAATCCAAGGTCATAAAGACATGTTTTCTTCTGAGAGTTTTGTACATTTAGTGCTTAGATTTAGGTCTTTTATCCATTTCGAGTTAATTTTTGTGTACAGTATAGAGGTCCAAATTTATTCTTTTGCGTGTAAATATCTTGCTGTCCAGATAATTCTTTATTTTGGAGGGTTATCCTGTACGTTGTAGGATGTTTAGCAGCATTCCCAGTCTGTACCCATTAGCTGCCAGTAGCACACCCCTCCAAGTAGTGACAACCAAAAATGTCTACAGACATTGTCAAGTGTCTTCTGGGGGCAAAACTGACCACTGATCCAGATAATTGG
Organism: Pteropus medius; assembly: GCF_902729225.1. Taxonomy (NCBI): domain Eukaryota; kingdom Metazoa; phylum Chordata; class Mammalia; order Chiroptera; family Pteropodidae; genus Pteropus; species Pteropus medius. The sequence continues at coordinate 5,242,003 of NW_024342470.1, forward strand.
AGTTGTCTTGAAATGAAGTGTGTAACCTCTGGGCTTTACTCTTTAAAAGGAAAGGGGAAGGCCTTCCCCTTGACAATTCTTTCCTGTCTGCTGGTTGGAATGTGGATGTGATGATGGGTGTTGGAGCAGCCATTTCATTCTCAAGATAGAAGCTGTAGATAAGAATGGCAGAGGAATAATGCAAACAAACAAATAAACAAACAAACAAAAAAACCTGGGTCCTTTATAACTGAAGTGCAACCTTACCGACCTTAAATTGCTTATCCAGATTTATACATGAGAATAAAAGTAATCTAATTTATTATTTTGAAACATCATGACTGAACCTATATCCTAATAAATACACATTTTTTTTTTTAATCAAGGAAGTATTTTCTAATCTTTCTCCACTCCCAGCCTTTACTTCGACTTGTAAAATTGTCACTTAAACAAATTTCTGTAGCTCTCCCAGAAGAATGATCACGTAGCATAATAACATAGCCTGGGGATGGGAACCACAAAGAATTCAATGCAATTTACATATAAAGTCCAAATGGGGAAATAGTTAAAATTTAGGTATATACCAGGTTTTGAAGTCTATCACATGTTTTGAAAAACTCAGTCTTTTCATGAAGGTCATGGCGAGTCATTAAAGTACTTGATTAGATTTCCATTCTAGGAAAATAATTTTTTAATTTTTTAATTTTTTAATTTTTTCCACCCTACCCTCTAGGAAGATAATTCTTAAGGCCATGTGAAGAATAGCGTGGAAGGAATCATGACATGCAGAGGAAATATAAATTGAAAATATAGCTATTTGCAGAAAAAAGTTAAAGAAAAGCAATTTAGAAGATAAACTAGCTAGTCAAACATAGCAGGTTGCAGAAGATAAGCTAGCTAGTCTAATAAAGGAAAGAGGGAGAACAGAAAAACATAAAATGAAGAATGGTGATGGGGCTTAGAGATAGAAAAACTTAAAGAATATCACACATCTCCCTCTTCTTCCCTCATCCCCACTTCCATTGTCCTTCTTCTATAGGTATTAATTTTAGTATAATAATGTATGTCTTTTCAATTTACCTTCTGGATGTTCATTTTTACAAGTATTTATATATTCATGGAAAATACATCACTATTTTGGCTTTAAAATAATTTATTGAAATATAATATATATACATATATGTGCTGAAACTGTGAGTGTAAAGGCTAATAAATTATCACAAGTGAACATTCTCTGGTAATTACACCCAAGTCAAGAAATAGAATAGTGGGAGAATCCCAGAAACCTCTGTCTTAACTCCTTCTCTTCACTAGGTCTTCCCCAATGTTAAGCACAGAATGACATCTGGCACTATGGTTTTTGTGTTTTGAGCTTCAGATAAACTCAATCATATGGTATGTATTCTTTTGTGTCTGGCTCTTTTTATTCACCATTACATTAATGAGATTCATTTACATTGTGTATAAGTTTCTTTCTTTCTTTCTTTCTTTTTTTGCTGTATAATATTCCATTGCTTAGCTATACCACAATGTATTTGCAATTCTACTATTGGTAGATTTTGGGGTAATAGCCAATTTGGGCTATAATGAATTATGCTTCTGTGAACATTCTGTTATATATCTTTTGATACGCATGCAATTTCATTTCCTATATCAAGGACTAAAATTGGTTGTACTAATATATATTTCCATCTGTGTTTTCAAAGATTCAGTTGCTTTAAAATTTCCTGCACATGGCATTATTACTATTTTTTATTTTTAGTTATTCTGGTGGCTGTATAGTGGTATTACTCTGTGATTTTAATTTGCATTTTTGATGACTGTTGGTGTTCAGCACCTTCTCAAATGTTTATTGGCTCTTTGGATATCTTCTTTTGCAAAGTGCCTCATCAATTCTTTTCCCATTTTTTTATTGGATTTCTTTTTTTCCCCTTATTTTTAGTTATTCTTTATACATATGGGACATAAGGCTTTTATTGTGTGTGTGTGTGTGTGTATATATATATATATATATATATATATATACACACACACATTTATATATACACACACACATACATATATATAAAATATCTTCTCAAAGACTTTTCTATTACTGGTATCTTTTGAAATGTCTTAATTTTAATCTAATCCAGTTTAGCAAACATTTTTGCATACTCCAAAATCATAAAAATATTCTCCTCTGTAATATCCTAGAACTTTTTTTTTTAAATAAGAATATGGTGCTATTCCTGGCTCTTTGCTTTTCCATATAAATTTTAAAATCAGCTTGTCAGTTTTCATACACATAAAAATACTTGCTGGGATATGGATTAGAATTGTATTGAATCTCAAGATCTTTTGGGAGATAATTGATATTTTTATAATAATTGGTTTTATAATCCATGCATAATTGGTTCCTCTTGAATTTCTCTCAAAATGTTTTGTGATTTTCTATATGGAGGTCTTGTACATCTTTTGCTAGATTTAATCCTAAATATTTTATTGTTAAATATATTTTTAATTATGTCATTTAAAAATTTTTTTCTACTTGTTTCTTATAGGTTTTATATTTAATATTGCTAAATTGAGTTTGCTATTATTTTGTTTAAGAGTTTTACATCTATGATCATGAGTGAGAATTATTCACAATTTCTTGTTATGTTTTCACAGGTTTTTATGTGAAAGTAATCCTCAATTTATAAAATAAATTGATTTATTTTTCCTCTTTTTGTATTCTCCATAAATATTCACGTAGAATTGGTATAATCTCTTCCTTAAAAATTTGGAGAAATATCCAAGCTCCCCTTGCCCCCACCTTCTAAATTCCAATTTTCTCCTGATGCTTTACATTGGCCAAACCTGTCTGGAAGCCAGTTGGCAAGGGAGCCTTGGCCATATAGCTCCCTACAAGGCAGAGCAAAGAATGGGTTTTAGGGAGAACGACAGGTGTGCATACTTTCCATGGCTTAAAGTAAATTGAGATAAACAGTCCCAAAGAGTGTAATTTACAAACTTTGATTATCCTGTTTGCTCCCTTTCTAGATGCTGCATATCCTGTGGTGTACATGATCAGGAGGCACAAGATCTGAGCTACACTTTGGAAAACATAAATCAGCCTGGGGTGACTCTGCAGTAGATAGACCAGGAACACAAGCATCAGTGCCTCCTATTAAGTTAGGTCCAGTGAGGAAATCAGGATGTAATTTAGCAATTTCATTACAAATTTCTGTGAAAATTAATAGAGGGAAACCAGATTTAAAATGGAGTCGAGAGGCCAGAAGGGGGAGCCCTCACACACTACTGCTCTAGTAAATTACTGACTCCAAAAGGAAGAATCGTCAATTTTAGACCTTAACCCATTTTACTGAGGCATGGAGAAGTTAAATCCTTTTTGTAAGCGTATATGTTTGTTAAAGTGTAGGTTTTGGCTTTAAGCCAAGGAAATCTGACCCAAGAACCCTCATCTTAATTACTCTCTGACTAGAATACATAATTCTCAAAAACACGTGGTTTGAGTGTGTGGGAGAGAATGGTATATATTTAGTTAAGTCAACAAAACTGTGAGATATAAATGATAAAAATGATTTAGCTGATGAGTCAAGAGCAGTTTTCCTCAAATGATGGGGAAACATGGGCATAATCCGAGGCAGGTGTCTATTACTATGCAGAAAATAAAGAATAAAGCTGTAGTTGGTTCAAAACGAGTCTTTGGACAGTCTGTCCCAAGTCTGTTGGCAGCTCTTCATCCCCTGAGAATTTTACGTGATCGAGTTGATCTCTTTCACTCCTTAGCAACTCCTTTGAACTTGCTTGATCTTGTTAGTACTTTTCCTTTCTCAGAAACCCAGTGAGGTAAGCAAGGTGGGTATTCTTACTCTTATTTTACCAATCAGTTAAGGGGTTTGTCTAAGGCGATGCTAGAAGATGGCAGTGTCAAAATTAGCCAAGGTTATAGTCTCCAGATTCTGTGCTGTTTCTGTTTTGTCACACTGGCATTCTAAATCACCAAGCACCTCCTCTTTTTGCCATTACTCTTTTTGCTTTTTAACTTGTCTTTTTCGTTTTCTCCAGTCTATTGTACTGAATAATTACACACAGCAACAGGCTTTCCTTAGTATCCATGTCTATCTTATCAAAGAAGCTTGCTGACCCAGTTCGTGTTTATTGAAAAACTATTTGGAGATAAAGTTCCTTACTGATGAATTCTCAGGTTTTAGATATTTCAAAAAGCTTTTCTAATGAGTTCTTTGTATGACTAATAATTGATTCAAGGCATTTTAAAACTATTACCTGAGATTTACATGGCTTTTGTTTTGGCAGAATAAATTCAGAAATTACTCTGTTTTTCTCTCTCCTATATTTCCTACTCTTAGGAAGAGTATAAAAACGCTCTCTTTCAACCAAGTCACATTGACCAGTTCAGAACATATTTAGTCAGAGTTAAAATATATTCACTATTTGAATATTGGACTTTAAATCTACTACTTTTTTCTTGTTTTATTACTGGTACCATCTCTCCATGTAAAAAATATTTTAGATAAGGCTAAAATTGCCTTTTATTACCCACAACAATATGAATATGTCCACTTCCACTGTAGGTAACAACTAATATCACTTTCATTTTCTACTTTCCAAACTTTATTCTCTGCATTTACATGTATGTACATACATACATTTCCATGGGAAACAAAGTTATTTTGTAGTTTGGTTTTGTAAGATTTTATAGATTTTACATAAATGAAGACTGTTCTAAAACTTCCTTTTTTTTCCATTTAACTTTATGTCTTAGGGATCTTTCCATATTAACATTATTTGTTTTAGTGATTATATAGTATTTTATGGTATGACTCAACCACAATTTATTTCTCCACATCCATTGGCTTGTTTCTTACAAGAAATGCTGCAACAGATACCCACATGCTTTCTTGTGCACCTCTACTGCTATCTTTGGGGTAAATATGGAGAAGTAGAATTGCTGAGTCACAGAATATTTATGTTTTAAAATTTTAACACTTCATTGCCAAATTGTCCTTCAAAATGATTGCAATTTAAACTACTATTCACTGTATGAGATGATCTCTTTTTCCTACTCTTAGCCACTCTTGAAATTTTCAAATTCTCTTAATTTTGCAAATATGCAAGGAAAATATTATCTCATTGTTGTAATTTGCATTTTTCTGTTTTCTACTTAGGTTCAGTGTCTTCTCATATTTTTATGCCTATTTATATTTCTTTAATGAGTTGTCTGTTTATATCATTTATACTTTTTCCTACAGGTCTTTTTCTCACCACTACCATCTTTGGTAAAAAGTGTTTTACATAAAGTCAATTTATGCTTGATTTTTTTTTGTTTTTTGATTGAGGCAAAATCCACATAACAGAAAATTCACTTTTTTAATCATTTAAAAGTATGTATACAATTCAGTGATTTTAATATTCACAACATTCGCAATCCTCACCATAGCTAATTCTTGAACACTGAGGGGAACCAGAGTTTGCCACCCCAAAATATGCCCTTTGGGATATTGATTTTAAGCTAGTTATTAACAAACAAAAGCCTCAGAAAGAACTGTTGGCCCTGACCCTTACCTATCTAAAAAATTCAGATAGAAAAACCTGCTTAAAGGAAGAGACCATCACTTTAGCATTGTAATATAAACTAAGTGTGGCAGTCAGGGAGAAATCTAACAAAACCTGTTCATTGTACTCTCTTCCGTGTCCCAACGTTTCTGGGTGGTCCAGCAAGAATTTCTTTACCACATTTTGCTCTTCCTTATCTACCTGCGAATTGTCTACTTTCTCTTTGAAATCCAAGACCCCTGCCTCCCTCTTCTTAGTCTAGAATAGCAAATTAGCCTCAACAGCCCAGTTTGTTCAAGAACTTTGTTATTTTTAATATCAATTTAGCTATTCTAGGTCCCTTGCTATTTCACATGAACTTTAGGATCAGTTTGTCCATTTCTTCAAAATAGGCAATTGAAATTTTGGTAGACATTGCATTGAATCTGTAAATTTGGGGGCTATTGCCATCTTAACAATATTAAGTCTTCCAACCCATTTATTCAGGTTTTCTTTAATTTCTCTCAACAGTGTTTTATAATTTTCAGTGTACAAGTCTTGCATTTCCTCAGTTAAGTTTATTCTTAAGTATTTTATTGTTTTTGATATTATATATAAAATAGTTTTCTTAATTTTGTTTTGATTGTTCATTGCTAGAATATAGAAATACAATTGAATTTTGTATGTGATCTTGTGTCCTACAACTTTGCTGAATTCTTTTATAGCTCTAATCATTTTTTGATAGACTTAAGGATTTCTATACATAAAATTATGTCATCTGTGAATAGAAAAAGCTTTTCCAATGACCACTTTTTTTTTCTTGCCTAATTGCCCTGGTTAGAACTTCTAGTATAATACTGAATAGAAGTGGTGAAAGCAAATCTTGTACCTGATGACAGGGAGAAAACTTTAAATATAATGTCAGCTGTGGGTTTTTTTCATAGATGACCTTTATCAGGTTGAGGAAGTTTCTTTCTATTCCTGGTCTGTAGTAGTTTTTTTTGTTTGTTTGTTTTTGTTTTTTCATAAAAAGATATTGAAATTTGTCAAATTCTTTTTCTACATTGACTGAGATGATTATGTGATTTCTGTCTCCCCCTTTCATTTTCATAATATGGTGTATTACACTGACTGATTTTCATATATTGAACTACCTTTACATTCTTAGAATAAATCACGCTTGGTCATGGTGTCTAATGTGCTGCTGGATTTGGTTTGTGCTGCTGGATTTGGTTTGCTAGTATTTTGTTGAGGAATTTTACATCTATATTCATGAGATATTGGTTTGTAGTTTGTTTTTTTTTTTAATTGTGATTTGTCTGGCTTTGGTATTAAGGTAGTACCAGCTTCACACAATGAGTTAGGGAAAGTTATCTCCTCTTCTATTTTTGGAAAAGATTGAGAAGAATTGATGTTAACTAGTAAATGTTTCATAAAGTTCCCCAGTGAAGCCATCTGGCCCTGGGCTTTTCTTTATGAGAAGTTTCTAGTTAACTGATTCAATCTCTTTACTTGCTATGAGTCTGTTCAGATTTTCTTTAGTCAATATTTGTAGTTTGTGTGTTCCTAGGATTTTGTCCATTTCATCCAGGCTATCTAATATGTTGGTGTACAGTTGTTCACAGTATTCTCTTATAAACATTTTTATTTATGATAGTTGAAGGTATGTTTCCATTTTCATTCTTGATTTTATTAATTTGAATTTTTTCTTTTTTGCTTGGTCATTCTAGGTAAAGTTTTGTCAGTTTTGTTAAACTTTTCAAAGCATCAACTTTTGGTTTTACTGATTCTATTATTTCTACTTTCTTTTTTATTTATCTCTGCTCTAATCTTATTTCTGTTACCTAACTCAGGGGGTTCATTTGCCTGCATGCATCAAAGCCAAAAGAGATACAGACAGGAATTTGCGGCAAAGAAAGTAGAGGTTTATTTAAGGAAATGATGCCAATCCCAGAGACACAGGTGAGCTAGCGTCCCCAGTGTCCTCTAGGGGATGGGTTACATAGGAAAAAACTCATTAGTAGCTAAGGGAGTTGGGGTCATGGGCTCTACTGATTGGTGGGCGCTAGAGGAGGAAGCAGTTGATCATTGAATCAAGTCCTGATATCAGTCGTGGTGTCATTCTGCCTGGTTTCAAGAGGACCCTGAAAGGGTTGTTCAGCCTTGTGGGTGTGAAGCTGCAAGATGTTAATCTTTAGTTTGACCCAAACTCTCTTTCTGTGGTCATCATACCTGAGGCTTTGTTCCTAAGAATGTCTGATGCTGACCTAAGGGCTTAATGATTAAGGGAGTGGTCATGCAGTGTGCAGAAGGATAAGAAAAGAAAAGAAGTGAGCCCAAGACCAGTTTGAATCAAGGATAAAGAAAAGAGAAAAGGTCATTTTAAAAAAGTGAACATTTGCAGGGTTCCATTTCCTTCCTTCTAGTTGCTGTGGCTTAGTTTCCTCTTCTTATTCTAGCTCCTAAAGATGGAAAGTTGAGTCGTGGTTTTAAATCTTTCTTCTTTTTTAATGTAGATGTTTACATATGTAATTTTTCTGAGCACTGCTTTTGCTACATCTCATAAGTTTTGATATGTTGTGTTTTTGTTTTCATTCATCTCAAAGTATTTTTTAATTTCTCTTGTGATTTGTTTTTTGAATCATTTGTTGTTTAAGAGTGTAATTTAATTTCCACATATGTGAATTTTCCAGATTTTTAAAATTGATTTCTAATTTTATTCTATTGTGGTCAGAGATGATACTTTGTATGATTTCCATATTTTTAATTTTATTGAGATTTGCTTCATGGCCTAACATATGCCCTACATTAAAAAATGTTCTATGTGCACTTGGGAATAATTAATGTGTGTTCTGCTGTTGTTGGTTAAAGTGTTCTATATAAAGGTTAAAGTTAGTTGATTTATAGTAAGTTATATTTATAGAGTTATAATATTTAAATATTAAAGTCATATTTCCTTATTTAACTTTTGTCTAGTTGTTCTATTGATTATTGAAAGTGGGGTGTGAAGTCCCCAATTTTTATTATTGAACTATCAATTTATCCTTTCAATTTTGTCAGTTTTTGCTTTATACATTTTAGGGCTCTGTTGCTAATTACATATGTTTGTAATTGTACCTTCTTGACAAACTTACCTTTTTATCATTATGTAATATCCTTCTTTGTCTCCTATAATAATTTTTGCCTTAAAGTCTATTTTGTCTAATATTAGAGTACCCTCTCAAGCTCTCTTTTGGTACTGCTTGCTCTCTTTTGGTTACCAAAATATTTTTTTCCATTCTTCAATTCACAGTCTATTTGTAACTTGGATCTAAAGTACATCTCTTGTAGACAGCATGAAGTTGAATCCAATTTTTTATCTCTTCTGCCAATCTCTACTTTAAATTTGAAAGTTTAATTTATATTTAATGTAATAACCGACAGAAAGGGATTTACTTTTGTGGTTTTGTCTATTTATCTATATGTCATATATATTTTTCATTTCTCATTCAGTACTCCATTACTGCCTGATGGACCCCAGTAATTGTTGAAAGGAGTCAACAGTAGCCCATCTGAAGGAGTGGTCTATCAGGTAGAAGGAAAATCAAAGGGAGGAGAGGAAAAAAATGATGCAGATGATAGAGGCTTTGTTCATCCCTCTGGTGACCAAACCAAAGTTGTGATGGAAACAAAGAGCAGCAGCAAAGAAAAATCACTTGGGATCTAGATGAACAAGCCGTACAACTAGGTAGAAATCCAAAAAATCACCCTGAAACAACAGAAGGTAAGATGGGGAGAGGATGTGAGGCTGCTCAGTGTAGAGCAGCTGATAGAGATGGAGGCTGTGGCAGCAGCAGAAGCCTCTTAAAGGGGCCGTGTCCAGGAGTGGATTTTTGTGGTGACAGACCTGCTCGCTCTGAGCACCAGTGCCTAGCTGCGCACAGGGGCACCAGGAACTTACGGGGAGGCATTGTTGAAGTGAGGGCCGAGGTGAGACTCGCTCTGTACATAAGGGCCAATGGTATCCATTGTTCCCTGTTGAGTCCTTCCTCCTACCAGTGCGCCGGACACAGTGCCGCCATAGTTGTGATGTCATCAAACTGAATAACAGAGGTCACTCTGCCCAGAGGATTCCCTGAAACCCCACATCTCCCAACTCGCAGCCCCACCCAAGCCACATCCAGATATATCCTCAGCGAGTCAGGTGCTTCTTGCTGAGTAGCACCTAAACTCACACTGGAGGCAGCTGCCTCAGTTTCTGGTGTGGCCTTTTAGGTAACTATGAGCACAGCATCTGTGGATTGCTTGCTGAATCTTAACAGGTGGCCCCAGAGGGGTAGAGGCTTGGGCTAAACTTGGCCCGCAGCTGAACTCCTCTCAGGACTGTGCCACTGGACATCTACTTCACAAATCCACACTACTAAGACCGGGAGACTTAGGAGCCTTGCTTAGTACATAGAAACAGACATGGAAAGGCAGCCCAAATGGGGACAAAGAAGCAGAAATCACATGAGAGAACAGAACAAAGATCCAGATATAATGGAGTCAGGTAATCTAACAGATGCAGAGTTCAAAACTCTGGTTGTAAAGATGCTCGATGAACTTTTGGGAAATGTAGATAAGTTCAGTGAGAAATTCAACAAAGAGATAAAAAAACATAAAAATGGAAATGGAAATTATAAATGAAGAACACGTTATCTGAGATGAGAAGTATATTACATGGAATAAACAAAGGAATAAACAAAGTGAATAAAGAAGATCAAATGCCCTATCTAGAGAATGGGAAAGCCAAGGACACACAATCAGAATGGCAAGAGATAAGATGCCAAGACTATAAACATAATTTAAGGAGCATATGGGACACTATTAAAGGTCCAAATATCCATCTGATTGGGGTAACTGAAGAAAATCAAGATATTGATCGGCTGTCTGAAGAAATAATGATGGAAAACTTCTCTAACCTGGTGAAGGAAATGGGCATAAAACCCCAGGAAGCTCCGAGAATTCCAAAAATTAGGGATCCAAAGAAGCCCAAACCAAGACACATCATAATTATAATGCCAAAGTTTAAATACAAAGAAAGAATATTAAAAGCAGCAAGAGAAAAACATAGTTACTTATAAGGGAACACCCAAAATACTGGCAGCTGATTTCTCAAAAGAAACTATGCAGGACAGAAGGGCTTGGTAAAAAATATTCGATGTGATGAAGACCCAGGATCTCCAACCAAGAATACTTTATCCAGCAAAGCTATCGTTGAGAGTTGAAGGACAGATAAAGAGCTAACCAGACAAAAATAAGCTAAAGGAATTTATCACCACCAAGCCAGTATCACAGGAAATATTGGAGGGACTTCTTTAGGAAGAAAAACATGTATCAAAAACAGGAATAAAAAATAGTAACAACTACATTCTTATCAATAAGTACCTTAAAAGGAAAAGAATTAAGTGCTCAAACCAAAAGATTGAGTGGCTGAAAGGATAAGAAAACAAGACCCCTACATATGAAAAGGAAGGTTATGGAAAAAAGATATTGCTTTGATGGACCTAGAAGGTATTTAAAAGTCAGACAGGGAAAGATAAACACTGTACAATTTCACTTATATGTGGAATCTAAGGAACAAAAAGAACAAACTAATCAAAAACAGACTCACAAATATAGTGGACAATTTGGTGACAGACAGAGGGGAGGAGGGTCTGGGGGGCTGGGAGAAGGAAGTGAAGGGTTAAAGAAATACAAATTAGTAGCTGATGGTCGTGGGGATAGGAAGCATGGCATGGGGAATGCAGTTAGCATTAATACGTTGGCTAGGTGGAGGGTGGGGGGAAGGAGGCAGCAATTGGGGGGATCGTTTTTTTGAACTATTTATATGTCTAACCAATGTACTGTATACTTGAAACTTATTAAAAGAGATAAACTTTAAAATAAAAAAAGGGATATGGTGTCTTGGAAGCCAAGTGAAGAAGTATTTAAGAAAAGGAAGTGATCAATTCTGTCAATACTGCTGAGAGGATAACAAGATGAAACTGAGAAATAACCATTGAATTTGGAAACGTGAAGGTTAGTAACTTGGCCAAAGTTGTTGGTACAAAGCCCGACTGGTGTACATTTAAGAGGAAATAAGAGGATAAGAAATAAAATAGAATAAGCAGAACTGAGAAATAAAACAGCATTTGCAAGGCGAAGTGAGGTCAAGAAGCATTTTTTTGAAGTTGAGACATATTAAATTATAGGGCTTTGAGCATCCTCCAGTGATCTGACCCTATAGTTGTTGTGTGGATTGAGTAAAAAGTATTGTGTATAGTGCCTAGAACACGATATATATTCAATCTACTCTGCAACCTCCCTAATCTACTCTGCCCTTTGGAAGGTTTAGTCATAAGTAATATATCTTATCCCTTCAATCTGTTCTCTGAACCTTTGCCCATTTATATGGATAAGACTTATGTACACCAAGTTGGGCTGGGAGTAAAGCAGGATAAGACCTAACCACAGATATTCCCCGTCCCTTTTCCTTAATGAGAATTCATTGTTAGACACCCTGTGGTTTCACTGATGCCCTTCTCAGGGATTCTCAAATTGGAATGACTTTTGGCCTTTGTTAATGATGCAAATACCTTGCTTCTACCTCAGACCTACAGATCAGAATCTCTTTAAGCATACATAAGTTTGAAAACTACTGCTACTTCATACTGTCTCCTTTGCTGATTCTTCTCACTTTTTTAGCTCTACACTTGGCTCTTAATACTTGCCTCTGGCATTCCTGACTATGTAAGACCCATTTTATACATAATACTGTATCTCAACCTCAGATATCTCTATTGTTTACCATTTGGCCCTAGGATTTTTGACTGCTTGTAAAAGATACTCTCTATCCTTAGCCTCACACCTTCCTGGTTCAGGGAATCCGGGGCAGCCCCAAAGTTGTTGAGTTACCTTGGAAGGCAGCCAGACAAAAAGCTTTGTGGTTGTATATTCAAACAAATGCATAATAGTGCTAAAGACATTAAGTTAAATCTGCCACTTAAACTTTGAATATGTAAAAAATGTCATAGTGGTGTCATTTAAGAGAGTCATTTCTTAAGGAAAGAAACAAGTACTTGTGAAATGGCAGAATTACAAAGAAGCTTTAATATAGAACTGTAGTTCTTCAAGTATTTAACAAAAGAATATGAACATAAGGGCAAAAAAATGTTTTCATAAGCAATGTGTACCTGTCATATATTTATTATATGAAATGATGCAAGAGAAAGAGTTAAGAACCAAAAAGTTCAGAATTTGAATTTTATCTCTGTCTCTTATCATCGGGTGACCATAAACGGTTTACTCAACTCTGAATTTCATTTTTATCTCATCTGTAGAGATAATGGCACTTCCTACAATGAGTTGTTGTGTGGATTGAGTAAAAAGTATTGTGTATAGTGCCTAGAACACGATATATATTCAATAAATGGTAGGTTTTCCCATTCCATTCTCATAGGACTCTAAGGCTTAAATATTAGCAACTTGATAAAATTTTACTTGGGGACCTGGTTTTAAACTTATGTTTTGAGCAGAAGTATCAAGCTTACCAGTCTTATACTAAGAAGTAAAACAACTTGGTGATTTGGAGAGGAAATCCCCAGATTTCACGAGCCTGGTCTATAACATTATAAGGCACAAGCCCCTTCCTCACTGCTCCAGAGGTAAAATTAGCAAATTTCTAAAGCTTTTTTAAAGTCAGAATTTTTCTCAAAAGCAAAATTGGAGCCAGATAAGAAAGGCACCACTTCAAGAAAATTACTTCAGACATATAATAATAATTAAACAAAGATTAAAAAACAAAACAAAACAAAACAAAAAAACCTCCACAAAACCAAACATCTTCCTGAATATGGAGGTAAAAAAAAACTGTGAAATCTTTACCATCTTCTGGCTCTTGTCTATTAACTTGTCATCTGTTAAAGCTAAAAAAAAAAACAAAATAAAAATAAAAATAAAAATAAAATAAAATGCAAAATAATGTCCTGCAGAAGGTGGTTCTAAGCCAGAGGTGCCCACATTGCAATTTCTCATCCTTGCTTCTTTCTTTACCTGCAAAAAGGAATCTCAAAGGACCAAATGAAGAGCTACATAGTGCTGGCCAACCAGTCACCTCGCTCCACCAAATGACCAACCACCTCTAAAGCCTGCTCACTATTTAGTAAACCCCTTCTTTCACCTGCTTTGTTCTGGTCTTTGGACACTCACTCTTCCTCCAGGGCAGCCTGTAACAAATAGATGGGGCTACTCGGCGGAAGCAGAAACCCTAATGAGGAACTTGGCTGCTTCTTGCACAACTGTGTGTGGAGGGCCAGGGTGGGGCCCTACGCCTACTCTGTTGTTCTCTGTGTCTGCTCCAAGCTTCTTGTTATATTTGTGACTTACTTGGAATGATGTTGAATACCAGAGAGAGCCATCATGATATTTGCCATGTCCCCAGCCCCATCTATGGTCCATGTTGACCTAGTAACCCTGATTTGTATCTTGCGACCACCCCATCCCATACCCCATGGCCACAAGTAATTGAGTGAACTGAAGAACAACAAATACATAGGCTGGCCTACATATTGTACAGTGGGATGGCATGAAATGCTGTGCCTTAACAGAGGCAGGGGTTTGATTACTAAGTATTGAACCTTCCAAAAAATGTAGATGTATGAAAAAATTTTAATTTATGTATTGTAAGCACTTTCTGCAATCCAGGATGTAAAGACAGCTTGCTTTTGGAAGCAGACCCTACCTGTGTTCTGGGAAGTATTATTTTGGCATGACTTTTTAGTTATATGGATATAAGTCAAGTATCTATCAACTTTTCTTGGGAAATTCAATGAAAACATCCGAATATAGAAGATGTACATTGAAAAACGGAGTATCTTATTTAGAAAAGTAAATTGGCATATTTTTTAGCAGAGCCATATCCCTGAAAACGATACTACAAACATTTCTCCCTAATCTGGTATTAGAAGAGCCTATACTTAAAAATCACTGTTTTGGAAAAACAGATGTGATTTCATCTAAGTAAAAATAGGAAATTAGAACTGGAGACAAACCACAATTACCCAAAATGAACTTGACTGGTTGTAAGGCTATATGTGATATTATTAAAAACTGAATTGTTCATATTTTGGAAAATGTACTGTTCATTATTTTCAGAGGACCCTTCTAGTGAGAGCCTAAGGTAAGGAAGGACAGCCCAAAGTATAAGAGATAAAGAGAACGTGTGGTTCTGCCTTTGATCATACTGGGCAAAGGTAAATTCCGGAGCCTAAAATGAGTATTCTGTAGGAAACATAAAAGCAATTTCCCTCACTGAGCCTTGGGAATTTGAGGAATGGACTTTAGGGAGGAAAAATTTGCTCAAGGGTGCTCCAGCAAGAATTAGGCTGACCTTCACATGCTAATAGGATAAGGCATAGTTTCCAAACACTGTGCTGAGGCAGTCCAGGGCCAGCATCAGGTGAGACAAGCAAGATACTCAGGGTGCAACATTTTAGGAAGTGCTCCCTCTCAGGATTATGCAAATGCACAATTGGCATCACAGAGTAAGTACCTTCTGAAATTTTATGTCCTGGGTGCCTTGCTTGCTTTACCTTAGTCCCAGAACTGTGGCAGTCTGGATTATTGGAGAATGAGCTGTGGCAAACAAGATTCTCACTCACGGGAGCCTAATTGCAGAATTCTGAAAAATTCCTTCAGTAATTTAAAGATGACAGCAGAGGCTCAAAAGTGTGATCCCTGAGGGGATCAGAAAATGTCACCCCAAAATATAATGCTTTGACATATTGATTATTTTGAGCTAATGGCACTAGAGAAACAGTAGACACAGAAAGGGCTCTCTGACCTCCCTCTTTCAGACTAAAAGCAGATCATAAGATTGCCCATGAGAAATATTCCTACCTGTACCAGGAAAAGATGAACATTCTTATCAAAGACTGGGAATCAATGCCAAAATGGATCTGTACAAACCAACGTACTAAAACAACCCTTATTTTCCATTAGTTTCCCCTATATATTTCCTAGTCGTTTCCTCACAATTTACCACTCTTAGAAGCTTAAACTCTTTTCTTTTGTCCTGTTACTACTCCACAAATTTATCGTTCTTTGTGTTAAAAACAGTATATAAGCTCTTGGTCCTAACTGCTTCTTCAGGTCTTCAGTTTTCCTATAAAGGTGCCAAGTGCACATAAAAATATGAAATAAAGTTTGTATACTTTTCTCTTGTTAATACTTCTTATGTTAGTTTGATTCTCAGGCCTGGACACAGAACCTAAGAGGGTAGAAGAAATGTTTTTTCCTTCCCTACAGGGGCCATGAGAGTATAAGAGAATAACTGAAAGCTTGAATATACAAAATTGTGAGCTACAAAAAAAAAGATAAAAGTGAGAAAGTCATTGGTAGTAGGGAGAGAAACAGATGCAGAGTAGCAGATAGGCAGAGTAGGCGATTATATCACATAGATAGTTCTCGAATTTCTATTGTTGAGGATCCTAGAGCTGTTTTGGATTTTGCAAGACCACCCAGTCCCATGGGATCCAGCCTTACCAAGGTTCCTGCCACTCGAGTGACTCTTTCTGTGGCAAGCTGCCGAAAATGGCTCTAACTTAAGCAGAAGGAAATGTATTCATAGGTATTAGGGATATAATGAAATAGACAGAAGGTGGGAGAGTCAGGCCTGAGAACTGATGGGAACTAAGACAGCCCTGAGACCACAGCAGTTTCTGTGGCAGAAATGGTCTGGTCAGAATGCTGTTACATAAGAGAAGCTTCATCACTGAGGACTCTGTCTCTAGAGATGCAAGTTCCAGGGAGCGAAGCTACAATACTCAAGTTTGGGTCACAAGCCAAGTCTCAAATAATAGCTCTACCAAATTAATCAACATGGAAGAGGTGGTGGTGGGGGGAGTGCCAAGAAGCAGAAAAGATGAATATTGGGAAGCCAAAGCAGAACTGTCCACTACCCAGCAACGTGTTTTTTTGTCCTTTCCTGGTTCCTATAGGCCTTCCCACACGCCTGGGATTCCTGTCTCAGATTCCTGAGAGTACCATTACTCTGGCTATCCCTTAACTCTTACTTGAATGATTCTCGGTCCCTTGTAACTGTAACAGCTGAGGCAAATCACTGAGGAAAAGTGCTGTGTGTATGTGTATGTGTGTGTGTGTGTGTGTGTGTGTGTTTGTCTATCTCCTACAGAAATTATTAAAACCTCTTTAAAAAACAAACAAAACAAAAAAACAAGTGAACAAACAAAAAAACCCATGCAACCTGTTTCTTCAGGAAGTGTTTGGCTTCACTGGATTCTCATCTTTTCTGTCAGCTTTCTCTCATGACATTTTCCATAAGGGAAGGAATAGGGTTCAAAATATTATAGTAATTTTTATTTTCAGTTAATGCTTTAGCCTGATATGGTTCAGAGATCAGCCCAAAAGGGCAATAATAGACTCTCGTACTCTGTCATTCTTTTTTTGAAATCGAGCTTTAATTCACATGCTATAAAATTCACCCTTTTAAGGAATGTAATTCAGTGGTTCTTGCATAATTGCAAACTTGTACAACTATCATTACTATTTAATTCTTGAACACTTTCATCAGTTACTCCCCATTCTCCTCTTCCCTCAACCCCTGATGACTAATGCATTTTCTCTCTCTCTGAACTTGCTTATCCTAGACATTTCATAAATATGGAATCATATAAAAACTGGCATTGTGTCTGGCTTCATTCACTTAGCATAATGTTTTCAAGATTCATCCATTTTGTAACATGTATCACTACTTTTTCTTTTTATGGTTAAGTAATATGCCATTGTATAGATACATAACGATTTATTTATCAGTTCATAATTGATAGATATCTGGATTGTTTCTACTTTTTGGCCATTATGAATAATGCTATTATAAACATGTACGAGTTTTTGGCTTTTATGAATAATGCTACTATAAACATGTACGAGTTTTTGTGTCAACGTATGTTTTCAATTCTTTTGGGTATATACTTAGGAATATAATCACTAGGTCACATGGTAATGGTACATATAACATTTTAAGAAATGGACAAACTATCTTCCAGAGCAGTTGCACCATCCGCAAAGTACGAGGGTTCCACATATTTCAACACTTGTTCATCATTTTTATTCTAAGCATTCTAGTGGGTGTGAAATGGTATCTCACTGTGGTTTAGATTTGCATTTTCCTACTGCCTGACGATGTTGAGCTTCTTTTCATGTGCTTACTGGCCATTAGTGTAACTGCTCTGGAGAAATGTCTATTCCAATTCTTTCCCATTTTAATTGGATTGTCTTTTTACTGATTAGTTGAAAGTGTTCTTTATGTATTCTAGATACTAGTCTCTTACCTGAAATATGATTTTAAAATATTTTCTCCCATTCTGTGGTTTGTTATTTCACTTTCTTGACTTTGAAGCACAAATATCCTTGATTTTGATGAAGTCCTATCTGTTTTTTATTTGGTTGCTTGTGCTTTTGGTGGCATATCTAAGAAATCATTGGCTAACCCAAGGTAACAAACCTTATGCCCTTGTTTTCTTCTAAGAGTTTTATAGTGTCATATCTTACATTTAGATCTTTGATTCATTTTGAGTTAATTTTTATATATCGTGCAAGGTAGGGGATCCAAATTCACTCTTTTGCATATGAATTTTATTGTCCCAGCATCATTTGTTGAAAAGATTATTCTTTTACCATTGAATTATTTTGGTACCCATGTGGAAAAATCAAATGACTCCAAACGTAAGGGTATATTTTTGGACTCTCAATTTGATTCTATTAATCCATATTGCCATGTCTATGCCAGCATCAGAGTCTTGATTACTATAGCTTTGTAGTAAGTTTTGAAATCAAGAATTGAAGAATTTTGTGTCCTCCAACTTCAAACTTTTCCAAAATTGTTTTTGCTATTCTGGGCCTTTTGTTATCTCATGTAAATTTTAGGATCAACTCACCAATGTCTGCAAATGAAAAACTCCTGGGATTTTGATAGAGATTGCATATAATCTGTAGATCAACTTGGGGAGTATTGCCACCTTAACAATATTAAATTTTCCAATTTGTGAACACGTCTTAGCATTTATTTAGGTTTTTTTAAATTTCTTTCAAAATTTTAAATAATTAAAAATTTTATTTCTAAATATTTTATTTCTTTGATGCTACTGAAAATGGAATTATTCTCTTGATTTTATTTTCTATTCTTTGCTGGTGTACAGAAATGCAATCGATATTTGTATATTGATCTGATATCCTTAAAATTTAGTGGATTCATTCATTTCTTAGTTTTAACGGAGTCCTTAGGATTTCCTACATACAATAGCATGTCATCTACAATTAGTAGTTTTATTTCATTTCTAATCTGATGCTTTTATTTTTATTTTTATTTTTATTTTTTTTCTTAATTACCTTGACTAGACTCTCCAAACAATGGTGAATAGAAGTGGTAAGAGTAAACACCCTTGACTTGTTTCTGATCTTAGGGGAAAGCTTAAATTCTTTCACCATTTAAGTAAGCTGTGGTTTTAAATAGATGCCCTTTAACAGATTGAGGAAGTTTCCTTCTATATTTACTTTGTTGAATGTTTTTATCAGAAATATTGAGATGATGATGTGGTTTTTTAACTTTATTCTATTAATGTGGTGTATTACATTACTGATTTTGTATGTTAAACTAACCTTGCATTCTTGGGATAAGTCCCACTTGATCAGGGTGCATAATCCTTTTTATATGCTGCTGGATGTGGTTTGCAAATGCACAAATATGCAGCTGTTATTTTGCTGAGAATTTTTGTAACTATATTCACAAGAATATCGGTCTATAATTTTGTTTTATTCCTTGTGATGTCTTTCTGGTTTTGGTATTGGGGGGATACTGGCTTCATAGAATGAGTTGGGAAGTGTTCCATCCTCTTCTATTTTTGCAGAGTTTGGAAAGGCCTTTAGAAATGTAGCTAAGGCCAAAGAAATGAAAGACTGCTTTGTGCTGAATACTTCTACCTTTCTGGCTTATAAGAATACAAATACATACAAAGACAGACTCTTATGAACAAGGTACTAAATATTTAAAAGACAAAAATCAAGGCAAGTTTTGTCTCAGATAAAGTTCACTCCCTCCTAAAATTCTTAGAAATAATTTACTTAAGCTATATCGCAAATTTATATTTAGACTAATGATTATTGTGTTTTTGAAAATGGAAATATAGCATATTCTTTGAAAAGAATTCAAGCAACACAGATACATATTAATAAGTAAAAAAAAAATCAAAATTTCATCACCCAGAAATAATCAACAGAAATATTTAGTAAAATCCATTTTAGACTGTGCTTTATATCACAGCTATTTAATTCCATATTTAAATTCATTCATTGTTTACCAACAATCCTTTTACTTTACCTTCTCTATACTTAAATCTCATTAATGTATGCATTTTATGAAAAGGAGTTTTGTTCTAGGACTCCTGGGTAATGTGATTCCTGAATTCCTTTATACTTAGGAATGTAACTAGGCTTCCTTATATGCAAGCGGCTTGGCTGTGTTATCTTCTTTTCTCACATTTTAACTTTCTAAATATTGCTGTTATTTTCTGGCATTGACTATTACTTTGGAAGAGTTGGAGGATAATCCAATTCTCCCATTATAGATGAGCTTCTTTTTTGCATGTGGATGCCTGTAGAACATTCTTTAATCTTTGAAATTCAACTAAATTTGACATGTTTCATCTGGGGTCAGTAATTTCTTTATTTCTTAAATTTATTTTTCAATTACATACATACAATATTATATTCAGTTATACAACGTTGACATACAATATTATATTCAGTTATACAACGTAGTGCTTAGACATTTACATACCTTACGAAGTGATCGTGCCGATAAGTCTAGTACCCATCTGACATCAGGTCAATTATTTCATATCACTTTTTTCTAGAACAAGATGGGCCCTTTAATTTGCGAATTCACTTTAATATTATTTTTTCTGCTGCATTTTTGAGGCTCATTCTTTTAGGGATAATTAGTCTTATGTTGGGTAATGTTTGTCCTCTGCCATGATTAACTTCTCTCTAATTGCTTTAACCTTTGTTTTCTTCTCTTCTACCATTGTAGTGATTAACCAGGCTTTCTTTTCTGTTAGAAATCTCATTTCAGTGGTGTCCATTCTGTTTCTTGCTATTTCATATTAATTTAGATGACAGTTAATATTATTTTGGTCCTTGAATTGTTTTCTTAACTCTGCAACTTTCCTTTCCATTTCCTCTTGTTTTTTTTCTGGTGTTCAAGCTCTTGCTTTATTGAATAAATAGTCCTATTAAACTTTCCTTAGATGTAAAGTACTCATGAACAGTTTTATTCTGTTGCTTAGTGCTTAGTACTTAATGTGTATAGTATTTAAATAGTTACAGATGTTTCTCTTAAACATCTCACACCCCTCTAAACTTTAACCATTTGGATATTTTGCAGGGAGAATGTTTAACGTAGCTCCCTATTTCTATCATGTTTTAATCCTTTAGGTTAGGATACCTTGGGCCACAAACAACAGAATTTTTAACAATTTTAAACAATAAAGACATATTATTATCTCACATGCCTACTATACAGAGGTAGACAGTTCCAAGGCTGGTTCAGCAGTTTAACTATGTCATCAAGGATCTAGGCCTTTCCCATCTTTCTGCTCTGCTGTACGTCAAAATCACAAGATGGCTGCCGTTGCTCAAAGATTCAAGTCCATACACACCAGCTTCCCAGGCAGCAAGGAAAGAGAATGGAATAAAAAAGTCATAATTTTTAAGTTCTCTTTTTTCTTTTCCAGAAAGGAAAAACTTCCTCAGGACCTCTCTTCCTTCCATCCCAAGCCCTGAAGAGTCTTTTCCTTCCATTTTACCAGAACTGGATCATATACTCTTCCTCAAATAAGTCACTGGGAAAGGAGAACTGGTCTGTTAGGATTGGTATAAGATAGTGATTGTCAACTGAGGGTGATTTTGCTTTCCAGGGGACTTTTGGCAACATTTAGAAAGATTTTTGGTTGTCACAACTTCAAACCGAAATCAAGGTCCCATTGGCAAGAAGGAAGGGGAGAATAGCAGTTCAGTACATGCACTACCTATCTATATACGGTTGTCTAAAAGGAGAAAACCCATTTTCAGCTAAAATACTAATCAATAATTTATTTTTCTTACCAAAAGAATTGTTAAACTATCCTTTTTTTTTTGTCACACAGGAAAAGCTAGTACTCAGAGAGAATGCAGAGGTCTCCTACATACAGAAAGAAATGCTTCAGAATCATGGGATCGGAAAGAGAAAAACTATCGGTTTAACAAGTAAAAAATACTCTCGCAGAGTTAGAAGAATAATCCTATGAAAAATGAATTAATCAAAATAGTCCTTCAAGCAAACTTTGTAAATAACTTCATGGATAAAAATAAGGGTAAGTATCTGGAGACCAAATCAAAGTTGTGATGGAAACAAGGAGCAGCAACAAAGAAAAATCACCTGGTATCTAGAGGAACAAGCCATACAACTAGGGAGAAATCCAAGAAAGCACCCTGAAATGGCGGAAGGTAGGACAGGGCGAGGACACAGGGCTGCCCAGTCTCGAGAGGCTGACTGAAACGGAGGTTGCGGCAGCACAGCGGCAGAAGCCTCTTAAAGGGGCTGTGTCCAGATATATCCTCAGTGAGTCAGGTGCTTCTTGCTGAGTAGCACCTAAACTCACACTGGAGGCAGCTGGCCTCGGTTTCTGGTGTGGCCTTTTGAGGTAACTATGAGCACAGCATCTGTGGATTGCTTGCTGAATCTTAACAGGTGGCCCCAGAGGGGTAGAGGCTTGGGCTAAACTTGGCCCGCAGCTGAACTCCTCTCAGGACTGTGCCACTGGACATCTACTTCACAAATCCACACTACTAAGACCGGGAGACTTAGGAGCCTTGCTTAGTACATAGAAACAGATACGAAAAGGCAGCCCAAATGGGAAGACAAAGAAGCAGAAATCACATGAGAGAACAGAACAAAGATCCAGATATAATGGAGTCAGGTAATCTAACAGATGCAGAGTTCAAAACTCTGGTTGTAAAGATGCTCGATGAACTTTTGGGAAATGTAGATAAGTTCAGGGAGAAATTCAACAAAGAGATAAAAAAACATAAAAATGGAAATGGAAATTATAAATGAAGAACACGTTATCTGAGATGAGAAGTATATTACATGGAATAAACAAAGGAATAAACATAGTGAATAAAGAAGAGGATCAACTGCCCTATCTAGAGAACAGGAAAGCCAAGGACACACAATCAGAATGGCAAGAAAAAAGATGCCAAGACTATAAACATAATTTAAGGAGCATATGGGACACGATTAAGGGTCCAAATATCCATCTGATTGGGGTAACTGAAGAAAATCAAGATGTTGATCTGCTGTCTGAAGAAATAATGATGGAAAACTTCCCTAACCTGGTGAAGGAAATGGGCATAAAACCCCAGGAAGCTCCGAGAATTCCAAAAATTAGGGATCCAAAGAAGCCCAAACCAAGACACATCATAATTATAATGCCAAAGTTTAAATACAAAGAAAGAATATTAAAAGCAGCAAGAGAAAAACATAGTTACTTATAAGGGAACACCCAAAATACTGGCAGCTGATTTCTCAAAAGAAACGATGCAGGACAGAAGGGCTTGGCAAAAAATATTCGATGTGATGAAGACCCAGGATCTCCAACCAAGAATACTTTATCCAGCAAAGCTATCATTGAGAGTTGAAGGACAGATAAAGAGCTTCCCAGACAAAAATAAGCTAAAGGAAAGAAAACAGATTTTTCCCTGTAGCGTCCAGAAGGAATGTGGCTCTGATGACACCTAGAACTGTAAGATAACAAGTTTGTGTCATTTTAAGCTATTAAGTCTGCAATAATTTGTTATAGCAATAGGACACCCAAGTGCAGATGACACAGAATGAGAACAGCACGAGACACAGAATGAGAACAGCACGAGACGCAGCAATAGGACTTGGATAATGCAAAAGCTAGAAGAATCAAAACTGGACCAAATAGAGGCAATACCTGGCTAAACACTAAGTAAGTGTTTTTATCATTTATCATAGTAAGAAGGGAATTAGAAATTTCTATGGGGATTTACTCTGTATTGATGACAGTTTAATATATGTATTAGTGAGAGTTCTCCAGAGAAATAGAACCAACAACAAATACACAACAATAAATGTGTGTATTTTTTAGAACAAATTGTCTCATGCAAAGCGGGGCAGGGTGTGGGGGGTGCTAGCACAGGTGGGCAGGCTGGTAGGCTGGCAATTCAGGTAAGAGCTGATGTTGCAGTCTTGAGAATTCTGTAGGGCAGCAGGCTGAAGTCAGGTGGGGTTTCTATGTTGTAGTCTTGAGAATTCCTTCTTCAAGAAACCTTAGTCTTTGGCCATAGGGCCTTTACTGACTGCATGAGGCCCACTAATATTATGAAGGGTAATCTGCTGTACTCGAATTATTATTCAAATGTAAAAATCTGAATATATCTTCACCCAGCTTCCCCCTGGTGTTAACATTCTACGCAACCATGGTACAGTTGTCAAAACTGAGAAATTAACATTGATATAATACTATTAAATGTGGACTTTATTCAGATTTTACCCATTTTTGCGCTTGTCTTTTTTCTGTTCGAGAATCCAATCCAGTAACTCATATTCCATTTAATCATCAAGTTTATAAGTATTAATATTAATAAGTATTAATCACATATAAAAAAATACCCTTAGAGAACATCTAGACTAATACTTTGACCAAACTGGGCACCATAGCTTTGCCAAGTTGACACATAACATTACCATCACAATATACATGTACATTTAACTTTATAGTAGAATACAGTCATTAATTTTTGACAAATCCTTTGATGTGTTCATCAACTTGCCTTAGTGTTTAAATTAAGATTCTTATTGTGGAATCCATCGACCACTAGATGGTCCATCTTCAGGTT
The DNA here is from genome assembly GCF_902729225.1 of Pteropus medius. Lineage (NCBI taxonomy): Eukaryota > Metazoa > Chordata > Mammalia > Chiroptera > Pteropodidae > Pteropus > Pteropus medius. The sequence goes on from NW_024342470.1 coordinate 5,266,501, forward strand.
GAGGGAGGGCTCCTGAAGCTTTTCCACTTTATTACAGTATTTTGACTGGATGTATGTTAATGCATATTTCTGGGGGAAAGGTCTATAGTTTTCATTATATTCTCAAAGAGTCTAGAAGGGTCTGAGACTGGCCAAGAAAGGTTAAAGAGGCACTACCTTAACCAAATGGGTAAAGTTAACATCATCAGTGATAAACCAGGTTGTTATGTATACTCCCAGATAACATGTGAGAAAAGGCAATTCGCTTTTGTGATAATTTTTCTCAAAACTGGTAACTTTGGTGTACTCCTGAGAAAAATCCAAACTTAAGGACATTCTAAAAAATATCCAACCAGTATGCCTCAAAACTGTCAAAGTCATGAAAAACAAGGAGAGGCTAGAAATTGTCAAAGACTGGATGGGATTAAAGAAACATGATGATTAAATGCAATATGGGTTACTAGATTGGATTCTCGAACAGAAAAAGGACATAAGTGCAAAAACTGGTAAAATCTGAATAAAGTCCATGGTTAATAGTATTAAATCAATGTTAATTTCTCAGTTTTGACAACTGTACCATGATTGTGTAAGATGTTAGCACCAGGGAGAAACTGAGTAAAGATATATGGGACTTCTTGATAGCACTCTTACAATATTTCAGTAAATTTAAAATTATTCCAAAAGTATAAGCAGGTTTAGAAAAGCAAATTCTGATAGTGTCTAGTAAAATAAATGTTCTTCTGTAGGTCAGGAATATTCCCTCCTGCCTAAGCTGCCTAAAATATGTGTCAGGTCTAACTGTCCCCTTTGGGTAGAGTTCCCTGTTTACTCAACAATGAAGTGGTACATGCTTTGGAATTAGACACATTGGTTTAGAATTCCTAACTCCATTACTCAGTTATGTACTTTTAGACAATTTAATTAAATTCTCCAATCTTCCACTTCCTCATCTGTGTCTATGAGATAGTAATACCTTCCTTGCTGTGAGGTTTGGAAACATAAAGTTTTTGGTATATTAGTATATCTTCAAAAATAGAAAGGCATTATTATTGGTTCTGGGGAGTTTTTCACTTTAATATTTTTCCTTAAGATTTAACAATCTTAAAGGTAAGCCTTTAAGACGGTGTTTACCTTGTGCCAGAAACTATGCTAAGTGCTTTAACTCATTCAGCTTCATAGCATGCCTATGGGGTAGGTGCTATTGCTATCATTTCCATTTTACCATTGGTAAACTAAGGTACTGAGAGTAAATAACTTCCCCAAGGTCACAGAGACAACAGGTGGTAGTGCTGGGATTGCATACTCAGTTCAGTTCTGGTTAGGACTCGTAATCTCTATATTCTATTCTTAAGCCAAACATTGCCTAATTCATTAGGAAAAAAACTAAACTAAAATTTGCTGCTCAAATACATGTTGTTACAGTGATTGAATGGCTTTGTTAATGGGGAAACTGTAATCTGTGCATTGTTCTCTGCTGGGGGCAGGGAATGAGATTAGGGATTAAGTCAAACATAAATTTTACTTCCTTAAAGAGTCACACCTTTGTATATACTGATTTTTTTTTTTTTTTACAGTAGATGTGGTTTGCTGCCTGAGGTTCTCCTAGTTTGGGGCCTTTGTTTGCAAGTATTTCTCAGAGGTCTTTCCCTAGAAGTTCAAAGATGTGATGGACCTGATCTTAAAGACTTTACGTCCTGTTCTCAAAAAGCATCACCCTAAGAGCAGGAAATAGGTGAGTCAAAGTCTGTGGCTTACACCTTATACCTGCTGTGATGTTCAAATGACAAACTAGTGATTCCCATTTCTGGGCATCTGCAGCAGCTCTGCTCTGACTCATGTACAAAGGGAGTAAAACCTTAAAAAGGAGAAAAGGAATGGGAAAAAGAAAAGAATAATCTTCAGGTCTCAAGGTTCTATTGAGTTATTATTGCCTGACAATGTTTGAAAAATGACAATGCCACCCACAAAAGAACAAAATGACCATCTAGTCAGATGTGGAAAGAAATTAGCCAGCAAGATGGTTTCTTCTTTTTACAATGCTGCTTAGAAAACAGAAAACAGACAGTATTTAAAGAAATTTTACAAATACTTTTCTTCTTCCTCCCAACTCCTGTGAGCTAGGTAACACTAGGGCATTTTTATCAATAAACAAGGTCTAGAGGAGACAGTTTAGAATGTAGGGGAGGCAAAATTTTACCTCTGCTTCTTAGGGCTTTTCAGGTGGGCTTGAGAATTAAACTGATATAAGACAGATTAACGGAAGAAAAGTATACGAATTTATATGTTTTATAAATTTCATAAGAAAATGAAGACTCAAAGAAATGGCAAAACCTATAGGCTTTTATTTTAGATTGAACAATAAGAAGCAATTGTGGAAAAGTATCTACACTATATAGGGAGGTTACAGGAAGAGAATTATTTTAACAAAGTATTTAAACAGGATTTTCTTGGCTTTGAGTCCCCATTGAAGAATGTATTCAACAAAAACCTTCAAAGCTAAAAGTTTTTCTGAAAGGGCTTATTGAGCCGTGTGCTAGTCAGAAAGGGACCAGGTCATAGGACATGCAGTCTAAATCAACAGCAGCAGAACCAGATGGAGAAGACAAACATGGGTGAAATCCTGGAGTTACTAGGGCTCTTTTGTACAATGAGTTTGGGGAAGAAAGATGTAAGTTGTTTTGAAAAACTTTCCATTAGCTATAGGTAGAGGGGGGCAGGAAAAGATGAAGCAGGGCTAGTTCTGGGATAGGTGAAAGTCTGTTAAGAAGTTATTTACTCTTTCTGGATTGGATTGTGGACAACAGTCTGGAAATTTCATGCATCAGCTATTCTATATAACCTCAGAAATAGCCACCTGGAAGTTAACTCAAAGTTTCAATCTACATTCAGGAAAGTAAGCAGTCTCTTGTTGCTTTCCCTTTGAGGCTGTTAACTGATTAACCTTTCTCATCTCTTCTTCTTACCCTCTGGCCTGCTGTAATTTAACGTAGAACATTTCAGAATTTTTTCCTTGTCAAATGTTTCTCTTACCAATCTCCCCTGGTTTAGGGAGAGCGTCTTTCACATGGGAGTTTTTATCTCCTCTTTTCAGGAAGAAAAAAGGGGGATTAGAATATCCTTCTTATATCTACTATTTATAAAGTGTATTTAGCTCTAAATAACCCTGGGAACCAAAGTGATATATTTTGTGGTTGTAAATTCTGCCACCCTTCAAGATCCAGAAAACCAACGGCCAGGAAAAATTTAGAAGAGCCATGAACATAGCAGCTCCATTTTTGTTCTACTTAGATTAAAGCTGTTGAATAACTGAAGGACAGATTATATTCACATCCAGGTGAAAACCAAACTTATTTCGCACATCTCTGAAACACTCAGAACAGATACCGGACACTGTTTCGCCCTCCTTTTAGAGTTAAGGAAATGAAGCCATAGGGATGGACTTTGTGTACTTCAGACTGGCAACTGATGTACTAGTGGAAATGTTAGAAACTTGGTAGAATTTTTTTTCTTTTAACAGGCTTTAACCATAATGTTTAAAGTAGACCAATTCTGGATGTCATAATTGAGTATAGGGGAAAGTAGAGATCATCAGATGAACTGCAGAGGATAACTACCCTTACTAGAAATTTGGCTCTCTTGAGTTGCCTGAAACTCTTTCTATGCTATGAAAGTGAGCATCTCTTATGCATTCTAGATAGCTGTGATGGATTCTCCAATGGAACTCAAAAGTAAGTTGTGTTCCCTTAAATTTTGTCAAAACAAACATTTTTAATGCAGAATAGCTGGTTTTAAATAGTTCACTCTCCATTATGACATTTGTAAAGATAAAGCCTAATGAAAATAACCCTGTGAGTTCTATGAGAGACATATGTGTGATTCTGTGCCATTCACTGTGAGGAATACAGGCAAAATGACTTGATCTTGTTTTAGAGGGGGCAAATGTGGCATAGTAGCAAGACAATGGAGTTTGCCATGAAAAAGACCTAGATTCCAATCCTACTTCTGCCACCTAACAGCTATATGACTTTAGGCAGGTTACCTGTCTCATTGAGCCTCAATTTTCTCTTCTACAAAATTTGGATAAATACTTGCATAGGGTTGTTGTGAAAATAAGAGTTGTTAACAAAATTTAACTGGGTAAAAATCTAATTGGTTATATTCAATAATTCATAATCAGGCAATATCCCATCTAGCAAACAGAAAGGAGCTCCAAGGAGCTGTACAAAAGGAAAGGCTTTTATAAGCAGAAGGGGGCAGGAAAAGAAAGTTTCTGGTAAAGAGTGAATTGTTTCAGGCAAGGCAGTTTCCTTTCAGGTCAGAAGGGGTCTATGTTGAGGAATACCTTTCTAGTGCTGATCAGGAAATTACAGATTGACTGGTTAAGAGTTACATTCCTGGGAGAGGCTGAAACTATTAATATCAGTTTGGTGATGTGGGCTTAGCACAAGTGACTCCATTTGGGACTTGTTTCTTTTTTAAGATCGAAGAACCTCATCAGAACTGTGTTTAATAAGACATTCACAGAAAAATATATCATGAGTTAGAAAATGATACAAGAAATGTTTCCTCAGAGCAGTATTTGCATAAATACTGGCATAAAAAAATTAATGCTTAGCTATACTTGTTTTTAAAGATGTTATAAAATTCTGAAGGATTCATAAATACTACAACTACATTATGTGTAACATATGTGTTTTTGGTGCTTATCCCTATGTATTTTTCTCAGTAACATATGGTATAGCTCCTTAGCCTGTAAACTACAATAGTGCATTTTTGTCTTGGTGTAATTTATCTTCATTTACAGAACTATAGCAAGGATCAAAGCACATACAGGTGTTTCATATTGAATAAAATTACAATAAAGTTGATTCCAATATATAGCAGCCCTATTTTTTAGGGCTCTGGTTGAAGAAAGATGTGGAAAGCATTTGAATGAACGACTCTTTCTTTCGGTATTACTACATGTTTTAGGTTAGACTCTGGGCAAAATCCTTCATTGCCTTTTGTGAATACTCACTTTTTGTAGCTATATGAATTCTTTGAATTCACTTAAGAATGATGGTACACTATGAGGGACACTGGCTGTACAACATGCATGCCCTACCTATGAGACTATACCATCTTAGAGAGTGAACCATTATTTTAAGTCCTCCTACAGAAAGCATGTTGTTCATCTGTGGGGGTCCTTGCTGCAGGCACATTACATATACACTGATGAATCAAATGAGATGACTTCATGCTCTTAACTGTTATTTTTGAAAATCATAATGTACTCATTAAGCAATTAATTTCTTCATGTGTTTTCCTCAGAACTAAATAGTAAGTTGTTTTTGAATTTAGACATTAAAAAAAAATCAAGATATTTGCACAAAAATATAAACATTTAGAATGAAAGCATTCTCCAGAAATACTGCCTAATTTCATATAGTATGCTGACAAACCTTAGCAGTGGCTCACTTAGCTCCGTGTCTTCTAAGATGCCCCTGAATTCCCTAGGCTGGGTTAGATCTTTATATGTATTCCTTCATCCTGTATTATGTTGTAATTACCTGTTTATGTGTCTTCCTGTTACACCCTTTGCTCTGTGGAAAACACTATCTTATCTAATTTTATATGCCTAGTTCAGGGATCAGTACTTTAAACCAAGGCATTTACAAGAATAGAAAAACAATGACAAAATTTCTAAAAATGAATCCCATCATCTTTGTTTTGCTGCTGGTGCCCTTTCAAAGACTAGAATTTGGCCCAGTTCTTATGTTTGTTTTGGGGAGAATATTGACCCATTTCCAAGAATGTTCTACCTGACTCTTGCTATTTCAGAATTCTACTGAACTGGTTCCAGGTACATACATCTAGCCTAACCTAGAGGAAATGTTTCATCCTGTTAGCTTTGTGTTCCGTGCCTTCCTGAAGAAAGAACTATACTTAGCGCTGGATTGGGAGCTCCTCCAGGGCAAAAGCCATGGTATTCAAATGAAAGTTTCTTGGTTCAGACTTGGATGGCCATCAAGTAGGCAGTTCGGTAAACTTTTGTAGTTCTCAACTAGGTGCAGCACCATAGGTGCTTTTGTGTTACTAACAGAGCCAGACACTAAGACAAGCTCTAAATCCTCAAAAATAAATCATTCTGAACCATCTTGGCTCATCCTTAAAGTACTAAGCTGTTTGTGTTATTCACCGTGCAGGAGCTTTCATTCATTTTAAATTCTCACAATCCCCTTTTCTCTCTCTACAGTTTGTCACTTTTGAATGATAGCTAAATCCTAGTGGAATTAGTTTATCCCATCGGAGTCCCATGGAGCCTAAGTTTATGGTAATGATATTACTGAGTTATTTTCACAATCTTTTTATTTTAAAAAATCGAGATGTTATCCACAAAGTGGAAGGCTCGATGAATTTTACATATATATATATGTATATGTGTAACTACCACCACCCAGGTCGAGACGGAGCCTTTCGAGCTCCCATTAGGTTCCCTGTGCCCCTTCCATTCCCCCACCAGAGGTAGCCATTAATCTAAATTCTCTCACCATTTATAAGTTTTGTACGAAATTATTCTGGAAGGAGTGCAAAGTGGAATGATTTGTTCACAGACCCGTAAGGCTGGACAAGATTCACGCACAGCTCCCTCCTTAAAGGGCATCCCTCTCAGGTTCCAGTGGACCAAGGAGCGACCCGCTCCGCTCTCGCAGTTCCGAACCAGCCCCACCTGAAAGCGCGCTGGACCCCACGTAGGCAGTGCAGTAGCACGCCACAAAGGCTACCCGCGGTCTCCCACACCTGCCTCGCCGAATACTCCCCACCATTCCAGTCGACGCCCCTCCAGCAGCACCGGCAGCAGGACGTGGCACCGGCAACAGGGCGTGGCACCGGCAACAGGGCGTGGCACTGGGCGCGACCCGCTGGAACGCGAGCGGCCAGGGGAAGTGCTCCAGGGCTCGGGATGTGGCGCGCACGCCCATTGGCTGAACTTTCCTCTGCGGGCAGGCCGGCCGCGGAGCCCACCCCCCGGCCTTCTCTCGGCGCGCCCATTGGCCGTTCGTATTTCACCAGTGCCCTTCCCGCCCCCAACCCTCCCGGATGGAAACGGGATTCCGGGGTGGGAGGCCGAAGCGGAAAGGCGGGTGAGCGGTCTTCCTGGTTAGGGGGGCGCGAGGCAGCCAATCAAGACGAGATGTGGAGAAGAGGGGCCGCGTCAGCCAGTCACATCCCGCAGGCTGGGTTGGGCGGCTGACGCGAGTGCGGGCCGCAGCCAATGGGCGTGCCATTGCCGGTCCGCTTTTCCGCAGCCGGCCTGGGGCGGTGGGAAAGCGAGTGAGGAGAGCGCGACGACGGCGGCGGTGGTGGGTCCATCGCTGGACGGCTAAGGGGAAAGCCAGGCCTGAGCTTCTGCATCTAGGTTAGAGGCAGGCACGCCGGGTGGGAGAGGCCGGGCTCTCTCCCTACTCGCCTGGCCCGGGTCGCAGCTGCAGGCGTTGGGGCGGCAGGCCAGGCCGGGGCGGGGGGGCTACACCCGCTGCCCCGCCCACGCCCCCTCCGTCCCGCTCTTCCAGAGCTGGGGGTGCCTACTTCCGTAGGGGTGGTCTTTGCGCAGCTTGGCCGGGCCGCCGCCCTCCAGAGTGCGGGGACCGCAAACCCGGACTTAGGGAGGGGCCTGGTTTGCAGCCGCGGAGCCTGGGGGCGCCGCCTGGGGTGGGGAGGCCGCGTAGAGGTGGCGATGGTGGGGCGGGGTAGTTAACGGAGTACCAGGCTCGTGTGCTCTAAGGATGGTAGTAAAAGGCCTGTGATTGAACGATTCCGGGTGTGGGAGGAAGAAAGTGATGGGAAGAGGATGATGCTCAGGAAAGGCTGCCCGAGGAGAGGGTGCGGAGCTGTGGAGTGTTGTTGGCCCCTTGGAAGTAGGCATTGATAGAGGGCGGGGGAAAATCAGCTGTGCGTGAAAGGAGGACTGGCTTGGATTTTGAACGTTAAGATATCTAGACATATGGAGACACGTGGATCGAGTTAGAGGCACCTACTGAAACCGGAAGGTGACCGAGGAGGTTTTAGGTGAGGTGTGGATGGAGGCTGTTTAACTAGAAGGCATAAGGTAGCCAGTTAGGAGAAAGTATTCAAGGAACAAACAAGGGAGATTTATGTATGGTAGCGAAGGGTGTGGATCTTTTATGAGTAAGTAAGCAATAATAACTGTCGGTTTGGGCGGGGTCAGAAAAGCAGAATATCTCAGGAGTCAGTTAGCCAGGTTCACAGTGTTCATCGAGGGCCAAACACTCAGACTTGTTCATTCTCACTACTGTGTTCGACCTCCCTCCCCACCTCTTCTGCTGCCCCCGTGGCAGTTCACCTAATTGGTTTTGCCTCAGCAGCACACGCGCTCACCCCCTCAGAAGTAATGGCACAAGTATTGTTTGCTTTTGATTGGATGGCAGTGCTTGATTCTTTATATTAAGAAAAGAGAACGTGTTGGTTTAAGGCAACATCAGAAGATACTTTCAGAAAATCTGCCTTGCCAGAGGACCTTCTTAACTATCTTGTTGGGCATGTGTAATATAGCATAAAAATGATGCAAGATCCCTTACAGTAACACAAGTGAGAGTTGTAACATATAAACACAGTCCTGTTATTTTATAGAATCAAGTATTTTGATGTAGTAGAATTTGATTATTATGCTTGGCTGGGAAATTTTTCAGCCTTGGGAAGAGTTTTATAGCTAAATAGATTAAAAGTTCCTTTCATTTAGAGAAAGGACAGATGTGGTGTGTGTGCTATTGCCTTTCTGCTTCAAGCTTATGGAATTTTTATTTGTGGAATGTGAGACGGGGCTGGGGGCAGAGAAGAGGAAATAGAAAAAAAGTGGCCCACTACCAAATTTCCAGTGGTTTTAAATGGGAGGAGGTGATTGGTACTGAGGTATAATTTTTGCTTGAGGATAGGACAGAAGATTGTAGAGAGTTTAGCACTTCTTGACAAAGTAGTATAGTGTCAAGGGCAGAAACCAAAGAGGGCATTTATTGTATAGGATGTTTCCTTATTACCAGATCAACAAAGCATAATAGCTAATGGACCATTCTTTAGGATGTAGAAATAATTTTGTGGAAGTAATTTCTTGGTAAAGCTATTCACTGATCACATTTTACCTTAAGTATAACAATATGTAAGTGCTGAAGTGACTCAGAGTAGAGAAGTAATCCCAGTGGTGAGAAGTTAATCAGGGAAGGGTTCCGGAAGAAGTGAGTTTTGAGCCATTTTTGAACTACGAGTTGGGAAGTAGGTTATTGGAAGACATGGTTACATGGTTATAATGAGTGACAAATTAAAAATGGCTTTAAAGAAGAATTGAGATTTGAATAATGGCTTAAGGGTGTGGAAGTCAAGTAAGTCTGTTATTGTAGCTTAGTTGATAAATAATGATTATGGTGGCTAAGAGAAGAACTGGAATAGTTGATAATGGTTTGGAGACGTGTAGTAAAGGAAAGTGCAAAAATATTTTTTGTTATGATAAGAGAATATGGTGAAAGTAAGTTGGATTATTGAGTGGTAGATTTGGTGTTCAACCATGTGTAATAATCAGAAACATTTTTGAGTCCTGTATTAGATTATGTTGATTATAGTATAATTTATTAGATGCTTTGTGCTGGACAATGTTTTGAGCTTTCCAAGCACCATCTTCCTTTGGTTATACCTATTTTATAGATGAGGGAACTGAGATTCAGAGATATTTAATTTGACCAAGGTCACACAGCTAGTAAAGTGGCAGGTCAGGATTGATTGGCAAAGTCTGTCAGTAAACATTAATTAAGCATCCATTTCATGCCAGGCACTGTTAAGTGCTAGAGATTCAAAGTAGATAAGCAAATCCAAAGGCCAGGCCTGAGCCATTTTTTTTGAGATTGTCATGATTAACAACAGAGTCAGATAAGAAAGAGAAAAAGATTAGTTGAAGAGACTTTTGTAGACACTGAGGAATATACTGTTTGGGGAAATTTAGGACAGAAAAAGTTCTCAAGAAAGAGAAAGTGGTCAGCAGCAAAATATATAGCTGAGAGAATCAGAAGAATAAAGATTGAGAAGAAACCATTGAGTTTAGTAAGGAAAAAAGTAATGTGAATTTAGTCTCAAGAAAGCCAGAATGAAGATATTAAGATATAGGCTTATAGTTTAGTCATGTGTTAGTGGCAAGTGCTCTATACAAATTTAAAAGCTGGTATCATCACAGTTATGGTTAGATTCATAGGAAAGATGTTGTTATGTCCCTTTGTAATATTTTAATCTTTGGCTGGTAAGATCACGGTAGTTTTAAAATGCTTGTATTTTTTTAAGTTAAAAAATGAGCATTATTTATAATTAGTTGGGAAAAATCAACTGAAATGAGCTAATAGGGAATCTGTGGGTGGGCTAGACTGAGCTATGTTCAGGGTAGGAGAAAAAAGATGGTCTTATTTTTGTGCCTGCTGCATGTGAGCCACTTCGGTAGGCACATTTCTATCTTGGAAATGACTGGGTTGTTAACTGGTGGAAACATCCTGAATCTACATGTTGAAAGATGACATGTGCTTAATTTGAGGGATTAGCTACTGAAGCACCCAGAATCTTGGAGATATGGTCTTGGCTCTTCTGAACATTGTTTTCTTAGAGTTTAATAAATGAACTTAAGGTTAACAAGAACACAAACCACCCATATAACTGAGTCATCTTCACTGTGTCTTTTGGCCATATACTTTTCTCTCTTCCCATATGTTCTATAGTTCCCTTCTTCAGTGGGTTTATAATGGGCCTGGAGGCTCAGTTTAGTAAGACAGTATGAAAGTGCTGAATTTACATATAACTAACTGAAACTCTTTAGAATTTGTCATTGTTTTCTGTTCCCAATTTGAAGAATAGACAAATTTCAAAAAAGGAAACTTTTCCTAGCAAATAATTATTCCAAAGCAAACTTGTAGGATTTGCCCTAGGATCAGTATGCAATTATTCCAGTCCTAAAGAATAGGTTCTGGTTTTTAGTTTAATTGCATTTGACTCATGGTAATTGTAGGAAGAAACTTAGTATTTCATCTAGGTACCGTACCGTTTCTCTTAAGTAAATTATCACATTTAATTCTCAGGCAATTCTCTAAGGTGAACATCCCATTTTACAGATAAAGAGAATGAGGCTCAGAGAAGAGAATAACTTTCCAAAGGGTAGAGAGCTAAGTGGCAGAGCTGAGTTTTAAACCTTGCTTTGTCAAACTCCAAAACACATGCATATAAGACAAATGGCAAGAAGGTCTTGTTTATATTAACTACAATTGAAAAAAGTGCTACATAGCCTTTGGTATTTAGTAACTATTCGTTTTCTTAGAAGATGGGATTCTTGCTCTGTGTGTTCGTACCTTATAGCACTGACTCTTAAATGATAGTGATTTTTGTGTGTTTTATAGGATGTATTATATGATATTTAGAGGCATGTGTTTTCAAATTGTAGTATTTTTTGAAATGAAAATATATTTTATCATGCCATATGTATTTTAAATGTTTATGAAGTGGATACTCTGTCTTCAAGTTAAATGTGTCTCAGAATTGAGGAAGTGTGGCATATGCATATAGTCTTCATGTGTAACTGTCCTTGTTGTGTGCATTTTCTTCCCAGCCTACCCCCTTTACTTAGCCTTAGTCTATTATGTTCTTTTTTAGTAAGGTATAATATAGAACAAGAATATATTAATAATAAAAGCAATTCTCTTTACTAATGAATATTATAGTGTAGAAGAAAATATTTTGATGTAGGAAATTTACATTGTGCTGTGAATCAGCAGATCTGAGTTTTAATTTTGGTTTTTGCTAGCAACTTGGTGTGTGACTTGAGGCAAGTCAGTTCCCCTCTCTAAGCTTTAGTTTCATCTTTAAAAAAGAGTGGCGAGGGGAACTTTTGGACCTGTCTAGCTTGAACAAACTGTATGCCCTCTTTCTAATAAAAAATGTGTATGCCTTAGATTCCTTTCTTAGAAACTGTATTTATTGCTTTTTACTATATTTTCTTTCTCTTCATCTCCCTTTTCCTCCTCCCTGACCTTTTTTTCCCCCATAGATCTTTGAGGGTACTGTCTGATTCTTAATTTATTAAAGAGGATGAATTATTTTCAATAGCCTGCATTTACCAACGCAGTGTATCTCAGAAAGTAGGAACCTACTAAATAATGATTGAATATGTATATGTTTTATCTGAGTTAATAAAAGAATCATTTAAATAGAAAACCATCAAAAAGCTGTTGAAGTTTCATTGAAAGGTAGTTATGCCTAAGAATGAGATGTGTTTTGTAAATTTATCTGCTCTCTGCTGGGCAGATGTGCAAGAAGAATACTACTGGACCTGCTTTAAGAAGCTCTCTATTCTAGTAGGAGAGGCAAACTTTTAACTTTGTATTATGGGGAATTGCCTACATAAAAATACAATAATATATACATCACCAACTTTAACAGTTATCAGCTTGTGGTCAGTTTGTTTCATCTGTACCTCCACCCACTTCCCCCCTTTTTTATTCTGAAGCAAATCCCTGACATTTTTACCAGTCATTACCATGTAGCATGATAAGTGTAACAATAGATTTGGTAATCTAAGTGAAGTGGAAATATGTTCATATGTATTTTGAGATTTATGGATTACATTCTGCTGGGCAAGAGAAATTAGATATAGTAATCTACTGTAGGACAGGGATAATGTAATTGGGGAGACTGCATATATGTATATAAAACCATGCAGTGAGATGATATGCCGAAATTGGTTATAGAGATTCTAAGTGGGAAATGACATTATTTCTGAATGAAAGTAGGATTTAGACAGGAGAAAGAACATTTAGGGGTTGAGGTGAGGCTAACTTTAGCTTCATAGAATAAATTTATATCTAAATCCATATCTTTCTATATCTTTTAGATCCCTGCAAGATGTTATTGACATACTGTAGGTCTTACATTAATACTTGAAAGAAGCCAATTGCTGTCTTACAAATTAGGACACACTACTTTGTGACTGTATCGCTGTCCATGGTGAATTATTTGACACATTCCATTAAAAGCTTTCTAAATGTCTTAGTAGCACATGTATAAATGGGTCCATTTTGTCTAGAATGTGTGTGTGTCATCAGCTTTCAAGTATGTCATTTTGAGATTTTAAATGGTGTCATGTGAGTGTGCGTGTTTGATTTAAATATTAACCATTTGACAATTTTAGAATTACTTTGAAATATCTGGTTTACATCATTCTTGTCTTTTATGGAATTCTTGCCAGAAATGTTACTTGACAGTCACATGAGAAATCCTTGAATTTAAGGAACTTTTGCCATTATGTCTTATTATTTTAGAGTCTTAAATATTTTGAAGTAGTAACTGAAAATAAAACCTTAAAATATATTTCATAATGCAGAGGTTCTTAGTCAAAGGTCATGAACCTCTTTGAGTATCTCCTCAAAGCTTTCTGTTATCATCTCAGAAAAAATATACATACACACTTAGTTTTTCATATAATTTCAAGACGTTAATAAGACTTCCAGAACCTACTCAAATATCCTTGAGGGCCTATGGATTTTGGTTTAATAATCCACTCTTTAATATATAGGCAGAAAGCTTACTGCTGAAATTCAACTCATTTATTTCTGTGTGTAGTGCTCACCTTTTACAAACTTTTTATTGAGCGATAAAATTATAAAATTTATTATGTAAATGCATAATTAAAAAATACCAATTCTTAATTGGATTCTTGGGGGAAAACAAGCTATATCCAGTTTAATAAGTACGTAGGAATGATTTTACCAAAGAATTTGGAATAAGTGTATGGTACTTTATACAATGGCCTCTATTTTTCCTAAATTAACCAGAAGTAGAATATATAAATGTAAGAATGAATAAATGCTTAAATACCATTTTTTCAGAGGTAAAGAAAGAACTTTTTGACCTTACATAGTTAAGATCTGTGGAGGAAAGGTCTGTTAAAGTATTTTGAGGTTTATATTTGTATTAAAATAACTCCTGGGTGTGATACAGGGATTTAGAAACGTATATTGGGCTGACAGAGGATTGGTTCTCACTGGAGCCCTGAGAGCATGAGTTTATCTTCTATTTAGTTTCAGGGATGGTCCTAAAGAAGTTTCTTAGAAATATGTGCTTTTAAAAACTTGTGGATTGTACCTGAAATGTAATCAAAATAATGATTATTAGCATACGCAGAATCCTCAGGAGAGGGGAAGAGGTGAATTACCTGCTAATGGGACATTTGACTGCAGAGAGGTGCAGAGGCTGTTTAAAGATTAGTGAGTATTAGGTGTATTGCTTTAAAGTGATAACCTTTGTGACCTATTAGAGTTAATAATTCTCTGTGTATCTAATGTACTATTAGGAAACAGCTTACTTTAGTACATAGTAATAGATACATAGACTGAGAACTAGAAGATTTAATCATCAATGATTTGGCCTCTTCAATGAATTTGATGAATGATCAGAGCAGTTAATTGACTTGCCCAAGGTCAGGTGGTTAGTAGAAGTCCCAGCAGTGTAGTTATTCATTACCCTACCTGTTTGTTTTTTTTTATAAGTCTGTTTTGGTTATTTATTTTGGCTGTCTTTTTCCTTGCGGATCTCAGTTTATAGAAAAGGAAGTAACTTAATGCTAAGGTTTTTAGTGTTGTGACTCTGATTCTCAATTGATAAATTGACTAAGAATTCCCTGAATTTTGTACTGTAATGTTTTCGCTTTGCTATACACGTTTTCACTCCATCTTCACAATAAGCCGTGGCTACAGTATTCTTGGGGAGCTTAAGTCAGTTTCACAGCCGAAAACAGATACTAAGAATCCAAAGTCATCAAACACTTTCCCATGTTTTCTGTACCTTTCTGGCCTGATCCCTGCCTGATAATATTTAGTTGTAAGCTGTATCTATGAGCCTGACAAAGTTTAAAAGATAAGCCAGGAAACAAGTTTTGAGGAAGAGGGTTTGTTAGGAAATTTAGTCATTTAAAGACATTCCTGGAAGCTTCCCACCAAAAAGAGAGACTAGAGTAGTAAGGACCCTTAGAACAGTGACTCTCAAGCTGTTTTAATCCTGTTTTATTTTTTCCCCCCTCTTTAATTCCTCCCCCGACTTCCACCCACCTATGGATGTTGCCATTTCCCCTTAAGAACTGGATCTCTGAAGGTGGGGCGTCTCCTCCCATGTGCTCACTCGGAGTGTCCCCCAGGGCCTGGCGCACCAGGGGCCTGGCACTCCCGACATACTTGGGGGTGGTGAGGTGGGGTTTGGGGCGGGAGCCGGGCGCACCTGGAGTATGGTCTGTGGCTCCACCTGGGGTGTGAACTCATGTAAAGCAGACGTGCTAACCACTACACTACGTAGCCACCCTCTGTTTTAATCCTGTTTTAATGACCCAGCTAAAGGGGTCATTTCTTTAGTTCAATAATTCCTGCTTTCTAGTGGAATAATAACTAATTGTCAAAGTACAAGCATTTGTGGGGGGAGAGGGATTTTCTTCTGCAGTTAGGGATATGAATGGTTCCTAGTTGAATCACACACACAAAAATAGTACTTAAAGTCTAGACTAGTTAGAAAACTGTAGACCTCAAAATCCTAGTGATGCAACTTTGTAATGCATCCTGCAGTTTTAATTAGACAACTAAAAAACTAAAATGATAATGATGCTCAAATAATGTAGTTTTTGATTTTTAATTAAACAGTAAGAATAATGATAGTTGAAATCCATGACCAGCTAAAGAGAACAGTGTTCCTCTTGAAAATTACAGAATTCAAGTTTTTGAGTCTGCATATGTGATAGGAGCTTTGCAGTGTTGTGGGTTGCAGCAACCAGAGTTATTAATTGTATATAAATCGAAGTCTTTGGTACATTCTAATAACACACTAAGTTTTGCAACTCTTAATAACTGACTTAATAGTTTATCCTTAAGTAGCCTTATGCATCAAAGAAAGGTCTTGCTTTCTAAATAATTCATAGTCCATGGGTGGTCTGGCCCATTTTTGAACAATCATTGCCTTAGAAGGTAATCCAGTGTATATTGGAATATTATATTTCACTTTTCTGAGTCTGAAAGTTGTAGGATAAAAATTTCAGGTCTTAGCATGAAACGTTTTTATTAGGGTAAGGAGAGACTATAGTGTAATAGTTTGTCAAAAGAGTCACGTGTGACTTGTGGAAATTACTTTTTAAAAATTGTTTTTTCTAAAATGTCAATGAATACATGTTTTTGCAAGCAATGGAATAGTTTATTAACATCCTATGTGTTATCAAAAGCATGGTTCCTCTTCTGTAGCCTTTAAGGTAGAGAAGTTACCCCACTAGTCTAGTATAGGCCTTAAGGACAGAAACAGAAACAAAGGAAAATGGATATTGCTGAAAAATTTGTTTTCTTGTCAGCAGATAATTTGAATGTTGTAGAATTGACATTTCCTCTCTTTAGAACTTGACTTCTTAAGTTGTCTTTGTGTTTGATTTTTTATGTCACTCAAAGGAATTCTGAGAGTGTAATATTTTCCAGAATCATGAGGCCTTAGAGGCATTTTCAACTCTTGCCAAAGTACCCTGCTTACAGAGCAACATCAGTGAACGAAATACTTGTGTAGTGCCCTAAGGACTAATGAACCTGTTGAGATTCCTTACTATCAAGAAGTACCTTAGACATTGGGGAAAAGAGAATACAGAGAGTTGAATATTGGTATATCAGGGTCTGTGTAGGCAAACAGAGTGGCCATTATATCTGCTTCAGTGGTTGCTTACAGCAGGGTTGTACACTAGCATCTTTTATTGAAAAAAAAAATGTTAACCAAGATGCTACAGTTATTCTTTTGTTTGTGGAAAAATGCGTTATAAGCCTTAATTTTTGAAAAAGGAACCTTATCAGCTTGACTACAGTAAAAAGTTTGTACATTTTGAGTTTTTACTTTGCCCCTTTGTTCCTTACAGCTTACTTTCAGAGGAAGTTTTCTTTTATGTTGAGTTTTAATCAAAACACTGAAGATTACAGAGTTATTAAAATATAGTAGAAAAGATACTAGACCAGTGATTTCCAGTATGTATCCAGATGGGAGTCTTATCAAAAATCGTAAAAGAAAGTGTATACCTATGAGGTGAGGCCTCTTCATAGTCTAATTAAAATGAGTTGGCTTGCTTTTGTCTAGAAGTCTGTCAACTCCAAGTGATAACGTACTGGTTAGAAGTTCATGATTAAGTGAACGTGGGAAAATGAAAATATTTATTCAGTGACATTATTTGGTAGGCAAATACCCAAGTATGAGACTCATTGGGCTATATTTTTTAAAGGAGTTTTGGATGGCTAAAAATGTAAGGAACAACTTCTTGTTCCCTAGCCCCAGGAAGTAGGTCTAATGTGGACTGAAAGGTTGACAGTCTCAGCCGTAATAAGCAGTTAATTCACCATGCTCTTTGTGCCAGATTGTGTTTTTAAAGATTGTTGTAATAGTATCTCCCATCTCATAGGTTCTTTCACTGTAACCTTGACTCTTCTCTCATCTGGAGGTAGGGTTTATGTCCCCTCTCCTTGAATTTGGGCAGTCTTGTGAATTATTTATAACCAGTAGAATGTGGTAGAAATTATACTGTGTGACTTTCAAAGTAGGGTCAGAAAAGGTGAGAGAGCTTCTTTCTACTGAGCTCACTAGGATATTGGTCTTGCAGCCTTTAGCACCTTTGTAAGCAGTCTAGTCTGAGATTACCGTGCTGCAGAGAGGTCTAAAAACTACGTCATGTGGAAGAACTATCCAAAGAATCTTAAGATCAGGAGCTAGAAGCTGTTTGGCTAGAACTTCTTCGTTGAGCTCTTCTAAATTCCTAACTCACAAATATTGTGAAAGAGAATAAAATAATGATGATGATGATGATGATTATAATGATTATTATTGTTTTAAGACACTGAGTTTTAGAGTGATTTTGTTGCATAGCAATAGATATGTTCATGGACTTCTGCATTACAGTTATTAATTCCCATTTGTTAGAGATACCTAATCTCCATTTCACTTTTAGTGGAAAAACAAACAAAAGGTCAGGGGGGAAGAAGGAGGAAGCAGAGGTATATATGTAGGATCCCTTATTGGTCATTGTAGCTCAGTGCAGCTTCCTAGAGCATTTTCATATTTGTGTGATATTTACCATGTGCTTAGTCTCTATTCCCACCTCATCCCTCATATATAGCCTTTATAAATATAAATTTACAATTTATACAATTGTAAATAACACATTTTTATGTAGAGAGTAATAATCGGGTTCTTTTAGACCTGTACACAGTGTATAAACAGACGTTTATATCTTGCCACAGTATTGGGTTAGCTCTTGACCTCTTTAAATTCTGTTATTTTTCAAGATTTTTTATCAAGATTTTTTTGAACAGAATAGTGGTTTAGGGTTTCTGAGTCTGTGACAGGATTACATTCTGTGCTTTTATTCATTTGTAGCCTTTTCTCCAAAATAATATTGTCCAAGCCTTACCCCCTAAACATCCCAAGGGGCTTTCCTTTGAAAACAGAGATTTTTTTTTTTATACGCCTTGAAAAAGACTATAGGTCGTGTCTTCATTTTGCATGCAGTCTGTGGCGTATCTATGTTTCTGAATCCTGGCATTCATTTGTTGGTGTGTTTTTGAAGCTATTATCAGACAGGTATTTAGTGTTCATTTTACAGTGATATGCACAGTAATTCTAGTAGTGGTGAAATTATGGGCAATGAATTTTTAGATGGTACTGGTTTCCCATCAATGCTTTTCTCATTTGTAGTAATTTTCTGAATGTAGAATATTGGGAATTATTATTTAGAAATGGGGTTGGCAAATTATGGCCTGCAAACTGTCTTCCTGGTCTTGTGAATAGTTTTTATTGGAACACAACTGTGCCCATTCCATTACTTATGGCAGAATTGCATAGTTGCTAATAAGATTATTTGGCCCACAAAGCTGAAAATGTTTATTACCTGACCCTTTACAGAAACGTTTGCCAGCTCTTGGTTTAGATTTTGGAATTAATTCTCACCTTTTAAGGATAGTTGAAGTTTTTTTTTTTTTCCTTTTCAGTCATGGAATCTAAGAACTATTAAAAGACCATTTAGCTCAACTTTCTATCTGCTGCTTGAATTTCGTTCAGTATTCCTGCTGAGTGGTCCTCCAGCTTAGAGGTGTAGAACAACGTTAGTTGTGGCGGTGCATTAGTTGTGGCTGTGTTAAACACAGAAGAATTGCCCCTGATCGGGAGTCACTTAAACAGTGCCCTCCCCACTGTCTCCACTGGTAGGTTTTGACTTTGGGTTTGTTTATGTGCTGAAGGCACAGAGGAGCTAGTTTTTAATAGGAAGACAACTAAATGAACCTATAGCTGTAGGTGGTGGAAATTTTGTAGCAGTTAAAATATGGCACTAAGAATCCTTACAGGTTTTATTGTTTGTGTTTAATATATACTGATACAGAAAGAAACATACAGGTAGAGCTAAGTCTAGATTTCACTGTAGAATTGCTTTTGGTAGTTCTATGTACTTGACTGCTTGGTGAATATGGTGAATATAGTGAATATGGATCTCTTGGGAGGGGCATCTGATCCCAAGATTAACATTGTGAGGGGGGATGAATTTCTCATATTCCATTCAGGAAATCTGGCCTGTTGGAGACCTGTTCATCAACAGTTTCATAGTTAAGTAATCATCTGATTTTCAATCTAATAGATTTTCCATCTAATACAGAAATGGGATGAAAATTTAAGTAATAAAGATTAGCAGAAGATACCCTTTTTTCTTAATAATGCTAGCTATTTGTTTTCACTTAAAAAAAAAGATTTGTTAATTTTTTTTCTAAAAACATGAAAATGGGTTTATAAATTGTTAGAAGACAAAAAGATAGTGGAGTCTAATTGAGAAGAAAATTTGTTCTTTTAAATATTTTTTGGTACCTTCTCATTTTTCTGTTTTACAAAAACAGTGGTTTTTAAAAATGTATAATACATGCATATAGTATGTAATTTAAAAATATACAAAAAGATATATAATGAGAAGTAAATGCTCCTCATCCCTGTTCTCCAGTTATCCAGTTATCCCTCCCAGAGGCAACCATCATTAGCAATTTTTTTGCCAGAAATAAACTTTGTATTTATAAGCATATGCATACTCTCTTTCGTTCCTTTTCCATAAAAGGTAGTAGTATATCATACAGTATTACATCTTAACTTTTAAAATTTATCATGAATGCTATTGTATAACAATATATGTCGAACCGCCTTATTTTTTAGATGAAGAGTATACCATTATAGGACAGTATGCCCAATCCCCTATTGGTGGACATTAAGGTTTTTAGTCTTTTGCTATCAGTGTTGCAATGAATACATTATTTCACACACATGAAAGATGCGCTACAGGATAAATTTTTAGAAATAGAATTGCAAGGTCAAAGATAATGGTCATTTAAAATTTGATAGAAATTGCCAGATCCACCCTCCCATCCCCACAGAAATTGTACTAATTTATAGCCTTATCAGCAATATAATCGTCTCCGTTTCCTGTGTATACTTTATCACTTTTTTTGGTCTTTGTAAGTCTCATAAGTGAAAAAATGAATCTTTTAGTTTTAATTTGCATATTTCTGAGTAATGTTGAGCATCTTTACAGATGATTAAGAGCCATTTATTTATTTATTTTTTACTTTCCATTATATCTTTTGCTCATCTAATTAATTGTTGGTCTTTGATTTGATTGCAAATGCTCTTTATATGTTAATTGGCCCTTTCTCTTTGATATGATATACTTCCTTTTCTGGCCAATTGTAGCATTTTGGAACATTTAATTTTATATTATAGACTGTGGTATGTAATGTAAAGGGGGTGTGTGTGTGTGTATGTATGTACGTGAAAGTGGGGAATATTCTTGATATCTTCTTTGTTCCTTTTCATTTTCTTGTTGAGAAAAACAGATTATTATAAATTAGTAAGTAGTCTTGGTACTCAGGAATGCTGGGCCTCAGGGGTGAGCTAGCAGTGGGAGGGGTCTAGTAGAGTCTTACTGTAACTCAAGTATGACCTGTTGAGTCAGAATCTGTTTAAATAAGGTCTCTCTGTCATTTGTGTGCACATTAAAGTTAAGGAGGTGCTGGTAGAGGGATTCACCTGGCCTTAAAGGCTGTAGCCTCCCAAAGAAGGTGTACAGATTACTATTTGGAGGATTGGGGAGGGGAGCTCATGAACTAGGTTCTCAGTTGGACTATAAAAATATTTGAGGTGTGGCTTTTTGTCCCTGAAGGAACTGGAGTAAGGGTCTATAGATATGGTTTTATTTATCATTAGAATGTTTCATTTGCATAGGGTTACTGAGGATCCACAATTTATTAGAGTTTAAACAGAATTTCTAATTAGAGGCTTTAGGTTTAGGGACAGGTTCTGGGGAAAGGGAACTGGTGAGAGCTAGGCAGATTGTGAGTTTAGCCAGGAGGAATAGGGTTCAAGTCAGCATTTAAGGGTCCTGGGGACCAAGAATGTAACCCAGCAACTGGGACAGAAAGAAACTCAGGATCTTGGTCTAGGCCAGAGGTCCATAAACTTTTTCTGTGAAGCAACAGATAGTAAATATTTTAGACTTTGTGGGCCATAATGTCTCTTTTGTGACTACTCAACCCTGCTGTTATGGATAAAAGTGAAAAGAGCTCCCAGACCTAATTTCAGTGTGTGTGTGGAGGCTCCCCACACCACCAAGCAATACTTGGATGCCAGCGGGGTGTCCAAGTATTCAACTCAATTCTGGCACTACTCAGAGGTAGCATCAGATTCCACAGATAAAGGGCTCAGTCCCACAGGACTGCTCTCCACTTCAGACACTCGCTTGTTGCAAGCCCAGGCTGTATCTGTGCTTCTGACCGTACCAACTACAGACAGATTTGATGTTCCAAAGACACTCTCCAACTCAGGATGCAAACTGTAAGTCCTGGTTGTTTCCTGTACTTTGGACCCGACTGGCTCTAAATCAGAGATTCCTACAACCTTCTCCTTGAGTTCAATTAATTTGCTAGAAGGCTCACAGAACTCAATACCTATTTACTCACTAGATTACTGATTTATTACAAAGGATATTAAAGAATATGAATCAGTAGCCAGATGAAGAGAAACAGAGGGCTAGGCCCCAAACAAATAAGCTTCTGTCCTTGTAGGGCTTGGAGCCAGCGTGGTGGCACAGGGAAGAGGTCTGGTTCCCCAACAGGGAAGTGCTCTAAAAAAGGGTGGATCAGCTGTCCTTTGGTTTTCTTATGGAGGCTTCATTATGTGGTCATGATTGACTAAGTTATTGGCTGTTGGAGAGTAATTTAACCTCTAGCCCCTCTCCCTTCCTGGGCTATCAGGGTGGGAGAAAATGTTCCAGCCCTCTAACCACATAATTGGCTTCTGTGGGCAACTAGTCCCCACCCTTGGGTGGGGTTGAAAAATTCACCTCATCACTTAAGAAATTTCAAGGGTTTTAGGAGCTGTGAGCCAGGAATGGGGGAATACCAAATAATATTTCTTATAAATTACAGTACCACAAAAAGCAAGTATGTATAATCACAGGGCTTTGTTTGCTGTATTCTAATAAAAATTTACTTATTAAAACGGGATAGGAGAGATTTTGCTCTGGGGTGATAGTTTGCCACCCTCTGGTGTAGACTTCTACTATGAGAACTAAAGTAAGGAAATAAACTGCAGCTTTCAGAGCAGATAGATGCCTCAGAAGCTCGTCTGCTGTATAATAGATCCAGATTTGAGGCAATAGATTGTTCTATACTCCTCACATTGCTGGTGAAATCGGACCTTGTAAAGCTCTGCCAGGTCTTTTCTCCTTAGGCAGTTCTTTATTACCTGAGCTGGACAGTTTCTAGGTTCTAAAGGTTAGGTCTAAAGACTGTTTTTTGATCCTGTTGTGTTGTTTCTTCCATTTTATCTTGAAAATGGGTTAGGCAGTTTTTCTCAAAGTTTGGTTTTCAGCAGCCTGCCTTAAATCAACTGATTTTTAAGTTTGGAGATGGAAACTATTGTAGAACTATTTAAAACTTATGGTGAGGTTGCATCTGGATTCTTTGGCTAAAATTTGAGAATTCTTTCAGTCTCATGGCTGTATAGAATTTTTTTAAAAGAATATGCTGGTATTTATCCATTTTACTGTTGATGGATATTTGAACTTTTTCCACTTTTAGGGCGTTGCAAATAATACTTACATGAATTATCTTGTTCTTCACATCTTCTGGTGTTCCTTAGTAAATATTACCGAACAGTTTTCCAACAAATTGTACCCATTTCCACTGTACTAGTAGTGTTAGGAGAGCTCCAGTTGTTCTACACCACCATCTACAAGCTTGAAAACCCGCAGGGTATAGTGTAGCTCTTAGTAAAGCTGCTTTGAGACTATAGACAATTTCCTACCTTAGGAAGCATTCAAAGGCTTGTTAACCATTCCTTCAACCAGTTAGTAGGTATGGCTTGTCATTTGTTTTGGCAAAGCCCTTGGAGGCTTGGCTCAGTCCTACTTCTCTTTTATCTGTAACACCCATGCTGGATGCTCGTCTTTGCAGATATGGGTACTAAGCCTGGGAGCCAAAGCTTGTACAGGAAGTAAGATTGTTATGAGTGGCTCTGTTCTGTGAGCAATCGTTTAATTACCTTGATTTCCCTATACCTTAATTCAACTTAATACGAGTTTGTTGATTTCCATTTAGGGGGTTAGGACAGTTCTTGCCTCCTTTTAGTCCTTTCAATGCTTGTTTTGCTTGGAATGTTACGACTGCTATGGCTTCTTTATCAAATTGGTCTCATCTGTTTATTTTAGGAATTCTTCCCCTCCTCTCCCTCTTTCCCTTCCTCATTCCCTCCTTCCCTCCCTTCCTCTGTCCCTTCCTCTTTTCCTTTTTTCCATCTTGATTGTTGATGGGTTTCTTATTTTCAGATTGTCATAAATTGTGAAAAATTTGGACATAAAACACATGTATCTTACTCTCTAGCTTAAATAAAACGTAAATACAATTGCAGCTTCTTATTTTCTCTGATTGTATTGTACTCTCTTATGCATCTATTAATATTATTGGGTGTGCATTTCTAAACAATAAAGAACATTGTTTTGAGTGTTTGAGCATTGTGTAGTGACATACTGCATGAATCCTTTTGCATCTTGTTTTTTTCCATTCATCATGGTTCTTTTGTTCATGCTCTCAGTATACTATCTTTTCTGCTGTTTCAGTGGAATTTGGGTATGGAGGATAAGTCAGCCCACGTATTTCTTAGTATGGTTTTTTTGAAAGGGAGATTTAAGCACCTTTTAGATATATTGTCACTACCAACATGTAGGAGAAAAAACTTGGTGTTACCTCTTGTTTCAGCTGGTGATAGGTAAATATGACACCTCACCGTGATTATACAAGCTAGGGAACTGAGTCTTGCTGCTGACCTCTATTTGGTGTTATAAATCCTTTCAGAGACAGACACCATTCATTCGTGGTTAGGGTTCAACTGAAGTTTAAATGAAGGTTTGAATTCTTGTTGGAAGGACTTTTTACAGGCCATTTAGTACAGACTGTGCTAAAGAAACCCAGGCCCAGAGAAGGTGAGTGACTTGTTTGAGGTGATCCAGAGGAAAACATAGGGATTAAAAGCTGTTGTTGTAGATCCTTATTCTTTCTGCCTTATTACAATGAACCAGACATTAGTCTATTTTTGTTAACATTCAACTTTGATTTTTGCCTGTTCTTCAAATACTTATCTGAATGCCAAGAGATTTAGTACATATGAACATAAATCTTTGAATTGATGCTTATTTGTTGTGTTTTCCTTAGGATCAGAATGGTTTCAATCCCAGAATACTATGAAGGCAAGAATGTTCTTCTCACTGGAGCTACTGGTTTCCTAGGGAAGGTACTTCTGGAAAAGTTGCTGAGGTCTTGTCCTAAAGTGAATTTAGTGTATGTTCTGGTGAGGCAGAAAGCTGGACAGACACCCCAAGAGCGAGTAGAAGAAGTCATTAGTGGCAAGGTAAGTGTGGAAAATAATCATTTGGAGGAGAGAAAAAAGTGTAGTGTTTGTGTGTATAATTATTATAATCATCAACAGCTTAATATATTTCTTCAGTGTCCTGAAAAAAATTAATAAAAACTACCTTATAGAATGGCAGTAAACTGGATATGACTTGTGATCCTTAGGAGAAAGAAAGCCTTTTCTCTGTGATGGGCAAAATTGTCTAACAAATTCTTAATTACCTTTGTGGTAGATATTTATTTGTTTTTAGAATATTTGAGGCAGGTTATTTATATTTACTAGATATTTTAAGTAGTCTTCAGAATAATATTAATTAAGAGGTAGTTTCAAACGACCTCTTATTCTGTGAGACACTATGCTTTCATAACACTTAAAAATTTGTAAGCACTGATTGCTCTTCACAGTAGTATTAGAGGGTAGGAAAGTCACATATTCTCATTTGACAAATAAGAACATGGTGGCAATTAGAGAATACAGAAATATGTCATATTTTTAAATGTGAGGAAAATATTGCTAAGGAAAAATGCAAATGAACTGGGGTAAAATTATTTCACAAAGGATTAAAGAAGTACAAATTAGTAGTTCATAGGTGGTCACGGGAATGGGGAGCACGGCATAGGGAATGCAGATAACATTAATATATTGGCTTGGTGGAAAACCAGAGGAGAGAAGGAGCAATTAAGGGGATTGTTTTATAAACTATATAAATGTCTAACCAATGTACTGTGTACTTGAAACTAATTAAAATAAATAAATTAATTTAAAAAGTTATTTCACAGTCATAAGCTTTCTAATTCTTTCAAAATGAATGAATTTATCTGAAATTCATTGATGGTAAATTTAGTATAGTGAGCTATGTAATTTTTTAGTTAAGTTAGATATGTGGTACCTTTTAACCTTCTAGAGCAGCTATGACTTATGTTTAAAAAAAAACAAAAACCGGAAACCTCTCAGTCTGAGCAGTCAAAGAATTGCCGAAAAGTGTCAAAAGATGATTAATTATAAATTAACAGCTCTCTTAGAGTTGATAAATAATTAGACATGACTTGTTTTCTAGTCTTTGATCTTTCAGTAGAAATCCATAAAGTACTTAATAGTAACTAACGTTTATTGAGTACTTACCTTGTACCAGGCACGGTGTGCAAAGCACCGTATATGTATGTAATTATCACAGCTCTTTAAGTTAAGTGCTGATGTTAGTCCTATTTTACAAGGTCATAGAGTTAGTGAGTGAGCATACCGATGTCTGAACTCTGACAGTCGAACCCAGAGCTCATGCTTGGGTAGACGCAGTTGTTGATAAATCCCATTTTACAAATAGGAACAGTGAGTCTTAGGTTGTAATTTTATCTGAGGTTATGTAGCTGATAGCTGTTGGAGATAATGCAGCTGACTTGATAACAAATCCCTATTATCTTTCTACTTTA